>NC_065880.2:90628729-91228729 GCF_932274485.2 Patella vulgata
TTACTACACTAGGATCTGACTGAAAGAGTTGTTATATAACCCGCATTCTGGATGATGTAATTAAGGGATTGGCCAATGAAATGGTCTGGTACGGCGAGTTTTTGGCGTGAGATGTACGGAACTGTGGGTAAGTAACCCATTAGAAACACCAATACTGATTGGTTAATCAAATGTCTGACGTCATAGAGTCTAAAGCCGCACGTATGTCATCTGCGACCTTCCACTACAACCCGTCAGATTTTCATGTAGTAGAGTCCTTCGAAAGTATACAAAAAACGAAACGAAATAAAGATACGTTATGTCCAAAATTTAAATAATTTCATATACAAATGACGGTCACTTTTTTCACTACTTGTCAGTTCATGTCAGTGATTTGTTGGACCCCCACACACGAGAGAGAGAGAGAGAGAAATGGGGTTTAACGTCCACTCGACACAAACTAGGTCATTTCGGGACTAACATATGGTTCAATTTTATTTCTATGATTCGCTTGCGCGTAGGGGTCTTTAGCAGTGGGAGGAAACCGGAAGACCCGGAGAAACCCTAAATACGACAATCCTGAACACGCCCCCACAATAATCCTAAATTTTTTCACTACTTGTCAGTTCATGTCAGTGATTTGTTGGACCCCCACACACGAGAGAGAGAGAGAGAGAGAAATGGGGTTTAACGTCCACTCGACACAAACTAGGTCATTTCGGGATTAACATCTGGTTCAATTTTATTTCTATAATTCGCTTGCGCGTAGGGGTCTTTAGCAGTGGGAGGAAACCGGAAGACCCGGAGAAACCCTAAATACGACAATCCTGAACACGCCCCCACAATAATCCTAAATACCAAGCTTCTATTGAACATGGCCCAGATGGCCGACAAATACCAAGCTTCTATTGAACATGGCCCAGCTGGCCGACAAATACCAAGTTTCTATTGAACATGGCCCAGATGGCCGACAAATACCAAGCTTCTATTGAACATGGCCCAGCTGGCCGACAAATACCAAGCTTCTATTGAACATGGTCCAGGTGTGTTTTGTTTCTCGACGGCTGCTGGTGTACAAGTCACATAGTACATATATATTGTATATTATTTGTAATCTTTATATCATTAAATTCCACAAATATCAAAATATAATATACAGAATATATAGATTCTATAGATATTCGATGAAATTGTAACCTATATATGTATTAAAGGAGCTAAATCGCTAACATTTGGGACCTAGAAATGGACAGAAGTAGGTCGCAACGCATATAATACTGTAATATGAATGTATATAAACTGATTTACATTCAATGGTTTCCGTTTTTACTCTAATTTCAAATCAGTTATGTTCCACGAAATAAACCAGCAGTCTCAATTGAATTCAAATATCTAGCGTCTGGTTATTCCAGTCTACATACGCCGTTTGATTAGTGCAATGTGTCTAGTCTCGTTCCCCGAGTCTCTAGCTAGAAGTGGGGCTGAAACGCATTATGGTACACGATTCGTGTACCAATGGTAAAATGTTTATTTTGTCTTAAATATTGGATATCAGAAGCCCATCTTTTTCCGGTTAGATCACAGCATCAATGTTGATTTAAATTGACAAATAATTCGTGTTTTCAAAGTTGAAGATTTTGGATGATATTGAGTTAGAGACTTGGCTACTTTAAAGGGCCAATTCCGATAATTTTTTGGAGAATTAAACTGATTTATTTTGTTCTAATCCCTTAAAATCCCCAATCTAAGGGCCGAACAACTAACTCAATATTTGTGATACGTTTTCAAACAACTTAAACCCGTTAGTCTTCATCTGGAAATGGAGACCGGTGTCCCTAACTGTTTTATACGATGTCTGGATAAAACCAGACTTTTATTTTATAAAAATAACGTATAGGTGAATTTTACCTTTTGTTATCAAGTACAGTACATAGGTCATTCACTGTATAGACCTCTAAAGGAACGGGAATCTATTATCAGGTCTCTCATGGAAAAAATTGACCCGAAATATTAAAAGGGTTACGTGTCCGGATAAACGGTTTTGACGTTCACTTCCAAACAACTCAATATTTTGAGCTGGAATGCCGATGGCTAGCGAGTGCGTGCTGTATCATAAGGTCATTGAGTCAACTGCCGTGGTTTCAAGTCCCCGGTTGTATGTGACAAGTAATAGGGTCGATTGTTCAACCTCGCAGGTTTTCGCAGGGTCCTCCGGTTTCCTTCTACTACTAAAGACCCCTACGCCCAAGCGAATTATTGAAATAAAGTTGGACCATGTGTTGGTACCGATGTGACCGGGTTTGTGTCGAGTTGACGTTAAACCCCATCTCTCTCTCTCTCTCTCTCTCTCCGTCCTGTACCACTGACAAAGGGGGAAAACCACACTGTACGATCCCGGACTATTTTCTCGGCCAACACGGAGATCGAACCCCAGACACCCGGTTAGCGAGACGGCGCCTTACTCACTAAGCCAACGCGAATTCCTACACTCATAAGCAAATACAGTGAAATACAGTGAATGGAAATGTCCTTTGCAACGTCATAAGCTTAAAAATCTAAATCGGAGAAAACAAAAATTAAAAATACGATAAAACTTTGAAGTATCCAAACAATGAAATGGAGTTTAATATCTCGTCAACATCAAACGGGTCCTTTTGAGACTAACATATGGTTAGATGTGTAGTGTGATGTAGAAGAATTTTGTCCAGGCGGCGACTTGTCTGGCTTCTCTTCCTCAATTTTCAACTCTATCCCAGTTGGAGTTAGTGAAAAATATGAAATAAAATGGGGTTTAATGTCCTACTGTTCTGCAACTATAATGGGCTAATGAAGACGGGCATACGCCATACAATGTGCTATGTGGGAAATTTTGCCCTGACAGCGGCACTATCGCCTACTCTTCTATCGAATTCCAACTAAGAATGTATCTTTTACGTGAACGCCAATGTATACACGGGACCTCGGTTTTTCGTCCCATCAGAACGACTAGACATCCGTCCTTGTCAGACCCTCCGTCCTGTACGACTGACAAGGGGAAACCACGTCAGAAAATCCCGATGAATTTTCTCGGTCAATGAAGGATCGAACAGGCGACACAATCTAATTAAAATATAGATCTATATTTCGTTTCGTTTTTTATTCTTTCGATGGCCTACACTACATGTAGATCTAACAAGTTATAGTGGGAGTTCACGTTCTATGATGTCAGGTACCAAGCAAGCGACATTTGACCCGATTACGTCAGTCATTCGATTAATCAATTAGCGACCGCCATGTATTTTTTATCTACTTTTGCTTTGTTTTGATTTCTATTGCCGCTAATGTCTACCCACAGTTCCGCGCAAAAAAGGTCAAACGCTCGATTCGACAGACCATTTAATTAGCAGAACACGAGTTAAATAACAACGCTTCCAGATCCAAGTGTAGTAAAGACAAGTAAAATCAAAATTTTGAACTATAAAAACGAAACGAAATAGGATCTGTGTTTTAACCAGAGTGCAGGCGACCTGGGTTAGTGCAGAAAAGTAGGTCGTTAAACCACAGATTATTTATATGCCATTATGACTTAAGGCAGTAGGTCAATATGGTTTTCGTATGTTGATTGATACATATTGATTCAGGTATTTTTTTAATTAAACATGTGTCATACTGTTCAGATACGTTTATTTGTATACAAATCCGAGTCGACATTTTATTGACTATTTTAATAACGAAATTGGGTACTGACACCTTCGTGTTTAATTTTATTCCAATAATTCGCTTGCGTGTCGGGGTCTTTAGCAGTGGGGAGGAAACCGGAGGACACGGAGAAAATCCACTCCTTATTACGTACAATGGGGGAGTCGAAACCACGCCAGTTGACTCATTGACAGATCTTATGATGCAGCGTGCACGCCCTAACCATTCGGCCATTCCCCCACACACACACACGAGCTTTAATTACTGGCTAGCTAACCACGTCGTCCACAGATCAATCCCGGAGTTGGCCGAGAAAGTTCCGCCGGATTTCCAAGCCTGGCTTCCGAGAAAGTTCCCCCGGATATCCCAGCCTGGTTGTCACGTGTAGAGTCAGATAAAGAACATGTTCCTGAAGCAACGACTGCGAGTTTTACAACATCTGGCCGTTGCTTGTTTACTTTACAATTCCCGAACTTATAGCTACATTATCTACAGACACGTGAGCAGTAGCGTCCAATCAGAGGTTGTGACATCGCGACCTCCACGGAAACCTTGACATTGAATGAACCTTGAACTTTGCAACTCGATTATCAAAGGTAGACATTTTAGCTTGAAAGTGCGAGACTTGGTATTTGCGACGATCGAGGAATCTGATAGGCTCACAAGTTGGGCTTGTACCCAATCAAAATTAGTGCCGCAATAATGCAGGGTATTACGTGAAGGCCTTGATGTACGTAGTTAAAGCGAGATCAAGCCTCATATTGAAGATGGATAAAGAACGGCGTCGGATGGGATAAAAATAAACCCCGAGGCCTCGTGTACCGCGTGCCCTTAAAAGAACCCTTAAAGGGCCAATCCCGATAATATTTTGGAGAATAAAATCATCTACCTTAGGGCTGAGCAACTAACTCAATATATTTGATACGTTTTCAAACAACTTAAACCCGTCAGTCTTCATCTGGAAATGGAGACCGGTGCCCAAAACTGTATTATGCGGTGTCTGGATAAAACCAGCCTTTTATTTTATAAAAATAATGTGTAGGTAAAATTTACCTTTCGTTATCAAGTACAGAACATGCATCATGCACTGTATAGACCTCTAAAGGAACAGCAATAGATTATCAGGCCATGCAACGAAACAATTGACCCGAAATCTTAAAAGGGTTACGTGTCCGGATAAGCAGTTTTGACGTTCACGTCCAAATGACTCAATATTTTGAGCTGAAATTTTGAGACAGAGTAAATACAACATTTCTTTATATTTTGGCGCTTAACTTTCATACGTACTCGGACTTTTAATTTTGAGGCTCTGTTCAATTCGGGATTCGAAATAAGAGTAGACTGTAGTTCCGCTGTTCGTGTACAATTTCCCTCATATCACACTGTCGGGCCTATTTATGTCTTCATTAGCCCAGTCGGTGCAGAACAGTAGGATTTTAAACCTCATTTCGTCATTTCTGTCGTTCAGCACATTTGCCCAACGCCTACAACTATTCTTTGAAAATCGCGGACAAATAATCGCAGGCGTTAACTAGAATTCCAAATTCCGATATGCTGGTGTATTACGGATATGGGATGGGTGTGAGTTTCCGGTAGGCTACTGAGCGAGATCTGTGATAGAATTTACGCGGTATGTTATACTGGAGTCTATCGAAGATGGGATTGGTGATGGTAGCAACTCATATTTATTGAAACCCGTGACCAAAAGCGCAAATTCCTTAAAAACAATTTCTTCTGTCAAGTATTTTGACCGCGAAATAGACATAACCGGAATATTTACAAAATATAGTCAATTTATTACATGACTTCAAGCATGTACATGCAGATAGCAGACGTGTTACAGTGAATGGATGTTTGGACTACAGCGGAACTGTGTGGCTGGTGCCAAAATATTTCCTGAAAATAAACAGATGTGAATGAAATGTTGGGGGTGTGTGGCAGATACTTGATCTAGTATCATACGTATTAGAGAGAGAGAGAGAGAGAGAGAGAGAGAGAAAGAAAGAGAGAGACAGCGAGTGAGACAGGGAGAGGGAGAGGCAGCGAGAGAGAGAGAGAGAGAAATGGGAATTAACGTCCACTCGACACAAACTTGGTCATTTCGGGACTAACATATGGTTTAATTTTATTTACATAATTCGTTTGCGCGTAGGGGTCTTTAGCAGTGGGAGGAAACCGGAGGACCCGGAGAAAACCCACGAGGTTGGACAGGTGACCCTACTCCTTGCCACGTACAACCGGGGATTCGAAACCGAGAGAGAGAGAGAGGGGGGGGGGGTATGCTTCTTCATACTTGGTAAACTCATTAATACCTCATATAGGTTTTATTAATGAACCATGCAAGTCTTACAATCAGATGTTGATCGATGCGTGTCTATCAGAAGAGTGAGATATACAAGATAAGTGGACCTGGGGTCACATGTTAAACAGATTAATTACCACCCGAGTAACTCATTATATTCTGAGTAATTACTAATAATATACCACCCGAGTAACTCATTATACTATGAGTGCCAATATACATATTGTGTCAAAGATTAGACGAGATATGCGACGGTATATGTGTGGTGAGAGAGATTAAACAATTATATAAATAGGAGGATGTTTATGTCGACTTGATGAATGTGCAGGAGAGAGAGAGACAGAGAGAGAGAGAGAGAGAAGAGAGAGAGATGGGGTTAACGTCCACGCGAGAGAGAGAGTCTTTAGCAGTGAGAAGAAACCGGAGGACCCGGAGAAAACCAACGAGGTTAGGGAGGGACAGAGAGAGAGAGAGAGAGGGAGAGAGAAGAGAGAGAGAGAGAGAGAAGAGATAGAGATGGGGTTAACGTCCACTCGAGAGAGAGAGTCTTTAGCAGTGAGAAGAAACCGGAGGACCCGGAGAAAACCAACGAGGTTAGGGAGGGACAGAGAGAGAGAGAGAGAGAGAGGGAGAGAGAGACACACACACACAAATTCAAGACTAACACATGGTTCAATGATATTTCAATAATTCGTTTGCGCGTAGGGGTCTTTAGCAGTGGGAGAAAACCGGAGGACCAGGAGAAAACCCACGAGGTTAGACAGGCGACCCTACTTGTCACGTACAACCGGGGAGTCGAAAGCACGCCAGTTGACTCGATGACAGACATTATGATACAACGCGCACGGGCTAACTATTCACCCCCCCCCCCCCACACACACACACATATCCTCGGCGCATGGCGCATACCTGTCTTTGTCAGCCCAGTCAGTGCAGAAAAGAAGGACGTTAAACCCCATTTGATTTAACCCTTGAGCGTATACAAGAGGTATATCGAGACACCACGACCCTTAATGTTTGTGAGGAACAGGTTCATAATTGTCTAGCGAGAATTATATGCATTGTCAGCTAAATCGCTAATATTTCGGACCTAGAAATTGACACAAATGGGTCGCAACGCTAATAATGTAATAGGAATGTATAGAAACTGGTTTACATTCAATCGTTTCTGTTTTACTGTAATTTCTAATCAGTTATTTTCGGCGATATATGCAGAAGTCTCAATCGAATGGCAATCTCTAGCATCTGGTTATTCCAGTCTACACCGATAGTATTTATTGGGCATGCTTTCCAGATAAAAATATGACCTTAACGCCGCTGCCGGGGCAAAATTTTCTTCATAGCACACTGTATGGCGTATGCCCGTCTTCATTAGCCCAGTTTAGGAGCAGAACTGTAGGATGTTAAACCCCATTTCATTTCATTTTCGTCCGTGTTACAATATATAGTACAGTTGGTGATATAGCCGGTATTTAAATATTGATATTATATACACTGTAAATAAATAGGTAGACAGAGAAAACCTGTATTGATTTATCGATTTCAGAAATTGTGTCACCAACTGACTCTATTATGAATATGTCACGGGGATTTATATTTTGTCAGATGACGATGAAAACATGTCAATAACAATAACTCTTTTGTTTATTTATTTGCTAGTTGGCGGAAGGTCAGGGCCCTTTTTTCTCGAAATCTTAACTAAAGATAAAATCCAAATTTCAGTTATTATTATTATTACAACATATTTATAGTGCGCCCTTGTAACACTTTTTTAGTGATAACAGAGGTTAGTTTAATAAATGTATTAACAGAATACAACACATCTACATAACTACAACAGCAATACAGAATTTATACAGGAACTCATCAAGACGGTACATAAATATGTTAACTCTACCATTCCGCCTCTCTGCCAAGGCAGCGGTTGAACTCGGGTGAGTCCATACGCCTGTCTGCGCGTTCTCCGTCTTCTCGAAACAGAAAGACCCTTCTCGAGCGAGCTCCCAAGTTCCACTGATTTGATTCAACAACCTCAGCCAATTTATACTAAACTTAGATTTGGTATAAGTTAATTAAAGTATGCGTATACATATATTATTGATATTAATATATTAAAATGAAGAACTACACAATGAATCAGCTGTCATTGATAGATTATTTCACCAATATCATATTGATGTTGGCGACACATCGGTCAGGAGTCGCTCAGCCTATTGTCTAACGTGACCTCTCTCACCCCAATAATGTAACACCCTTTCATATTACATGTTCAGGGGCACTTTACAAAGTGACAATATAATCTTAAATAAACAATAAACATATTTTAATTTTAATTGACTAAGCACTAAAATCAATCTAATATTATCCAATCAAATTACTAAAATTTGGATTTTGTCTTAGTTAAAAAGTCCGTGAAACAGGCCACTGGCTGATTGGCGAGATCAATTGAATACGGATAAATCAGCTATTGGATATGTTAAGTTAGGGTTGTGGTTACACGTGTAAACCTAGCCCTGGTGGTGTTCGGTTCGACTTGTAGTCTTCTATACAGCAAAATTTTGTAAAAAAAGTCACACGCATGTTATGGCCAATCAAACGAAAAACATATGTTAAACATATTTTATGGAAGGGCTATCCCTGCCTATTGCAGATCTTTCAATAGCCCTGAAATGTTATCTAAAATATTAATTGAAGACCATAATAAACTCGCGATGTCATCGCTATAGCCTGCGATGTTTACTGGATTTGAATACATTTTGTGATGGATGATTTGACGTCAAAATTGATAATCGAGACTTTGTATTTCATCGTACCGACTTTAGTAATGATAATCTAGACTAGGCTTAAAATTAAATCTTTAATTTCTCGGTACAGAGTGGAATAATTTGACTGAAATTTTCAGCATATTCTCTTAACGTTTCCTTTATTCTTTTACTATTATAGCGAGAACTGTCACCTCTTTATCTAATCTCCCATAATGTTCCTGTAATTATCTTGTGATTACGAGAAAATCAGAATTTTTTAAAATTTGATTGACCCTAATATTCTTCCTTATCCGATCGCATATGTCAGTGTTTCGATGGCTAAATCTATTTGTTAAGGTCAGCTAAATATCTGTCAAGGTCACTGAGGTGTATCGTATATGTCATTGTTCCTATGGCTAAGTCTATTTGTTAAGTCCAGCTCAATTTTTATCAAGGTCACAGAAATGTAAACAAGGTTAGAGCACGTGATTGTTGGCGAGATTGTAGGTTAGGTTTAAGAATTTGAGGGAGAGGTTAAGTTTCCACATAAGCACTGACCTAGGATGATAAAAGATTAGTTCGTGATATTTCCTAGTTTCATTAAAAATACATACAATACATTAGATTTATATACAAAGTCGATTTCACTGTTTTTTGGTGTTGGTGGCGCTGGTGGTCTTCCTTTGATGGTGCTTCTGGTATTCTGGTATTATTGTTTCTGAAGAAAAAAGAAAATAAATTTGAGGCTCTCGGCCGCAATTTTTGGCGGAGCCGTGGTGGTTGAGTGAGTAACACGTTGGCCCGCTATGCGGTCCTATGTTCGATTCCAGTGTTGGCCGAGAAAATTCATGGCGTGCACGTAAATGAACCTATGAAAGTTTGCAGCTGTCTGGGCAAAGAGAGAGAGAGAAATGGGGTTTAACGTCCACTCGACACAAACTAGGTCTTTTCGGGACTAACACATGGTTCAATTTTATTTCAATAATTCGCTTGCGCGTAGGGGTCTTTAGCAGTGGGAGGAAACCGGAGGACCCGGAGAAAACCCACGAGGTTGGACAGGCGACCCTACTCCTTGTCACGTACAACCTTGGAATCGAAACCCGCCAGTTGACTCAATGACAGACCGTATGATACAGCGCGCGCGTGCTAACCATTCGGCCATCCCCCCCCCCCCTGTCTGGGCAAAGTTACCCTCATAACACACTGCATGGCACAATGAAGTGGGCTAGTCGCATGTCTTAATTATGCGTACAAATGCAAATGAACACATATCAATGACATCGCCATATTGTCTAACCAAAGGGTTGGAGGGGGTGGGGGGCGTCAATGGCCGAATGGTTAGCGTGTGCGCGTTGTATCATAAGATCTGTCTTTCACTTCCTCACTTGTACGTAACACAAGGAGTAATGTCGCCTGCCCAACCTCGTGGGTTTTGTCCTGGTCCTCCGGTTTCCTCCCACTGCTAAAGACTCATACGCGCAAGCGAATTATTGAAATACAATTGAACCATATGATAGTCCCGAAATGACCTAGTTGTGTCGAGTGGACGTTAACACACTCTCTCTCTCTCTCTCTCTCTCTCTCTGGTGTAATTGTTGGGAGATACTGTGTCGGTTGGGGAAGTAGGAAACTCTCACAAGCCAAACTGTACGCCATACAGTGCGCTATGAGAGAAAACCTCGGTTTTTCGTATCATCCGAACGACTATATGTTGTCCCTACTAACGGGCACTCTGTTCTACATCACTGACAAACAAATCATGACGAATTTCTCGGCCAACGCAGTGATCGAACGTGGGACCTCAAGGTTAGCAAGCCAACGTCTTACTCGTTGGATCACCGCGGTTCCCCATGTAAAAGAACCAATGACAGCTGGAATTCAAAATAAAGAGTCAGGGTAGGTGGAAACGTCACAGTCCGGTCACAATTTCCCTCCACTCGGCAAATCTCGGCAGATTCTGTTACTATACACTTATCCTCGGCTGTATGACGGTAAGTGATGTGTACCTACGTCTATACAATTGCGATGCGGCACCGGTTTACTTATTAGGAAAACTTGCCGCTTTTTAAGAGAAGTTATTAAAATTGTGTCGTTCGAAGCGTGTGTAGAATTTTCAGGGCAAAGTTGTCATTGTTTGAAGAAAATTGGATAAACTTGAAAGAAAAACAGCTTCAGGCTTTGAAATATTTGTATGATAAAACATTCTTCAAAGGCGTCGTCATGGGCAACGCCGTTGGTAATCCGGGAACTTGAAAGTAGTTCCAAAGGCGGACTTTGTCATACAGCCGAGGCTATAGATGTAGGGTACTGGAATCTGCTGAGGTTTGCCGAGTCAATGTCCCTCATATCACATTGCATGGGGTACGAACGACTTAATTAGCCCAGTCGGCGCAGAAAAGTAGGATGTTAAACACCAGTTCATTTCATTTCCGGGGGTTGGATGGCTGAATGGATACCGTGCGCGCGCTGTATCATAAAGTCTGTCATTGATTCGACTGGCGTGGTTTCGAATCCCCGGTTGTACGTGACAAGGAGTAGGGTCGCCTGTCCAACCTCGTGGGTTTTCTCCGGGTCCTCCGGTTTCCTCCCACTGCTAAAGACCCCTATGCGCAAGCGATTTATTGAAATAAAATTAAACCATATGTTAGTCCCGAAATGACCTAGTTTGTGTCGAGTGGACGTTAAACCCCATTTCTCTATCTCTCCATTTCATTTCCACTACATTGTGGCAACTGTTGAAAGGGAAGTAACTCCTAATTTTAACGCCACCATTTGGATGCAGACCACCATATTATCCAATAATTGTCTCTGTTTTTTCCCCCCCCAAATATGCTGCTTATAGAGCGTTACTTTGTTTCTCAGTGTCATTGTATTAAAATAAACAGAGTAAATTCAAACCAGCATTATGGGAGATTAGATAAAGAGTTGACAAGTCTAGCTTTAATGTTGTTTATATGATGACATGTATGTGATAACTTCCATCTTTATATTTTCAAATTTAATCCCATGTGATTTATTTTTAAAGAGACACTAACACTCTTGCTGGCTTGACAGCTCCAGAAAATAAATAATAGCCTTATTCTAAGTATTAGATGTTTATGTGTCCTACCTGTTGTGTAAATTATCCATTACATCCTATTTTACTTGTCCAGAGGGTTCAAAAATATTTTTAAAGCCAAGTCACATTTGAAAAGGTTTACGTTAGGCTTTTCAAATCATTTAGTTGAATTTTTCAAATTTTTTAAATTAGGTGTGTTAAGATGAAATTTGTATCATCAATTAATTGGAATATTGTAAAATAGTACAATTTGTTGACTAGAATAAAGATTGGGACATATTATTCAGTTACAACAAGAGTGGTATTAAGTCTTTAACGGACCAGTGTACATGTTATTTTCTAGCACAAATGTTAAGCCACCCAAAATAAACTCTCTTGTGTTCAAATTCATCTGGGATATTGTCAGGAATAAACTTAATGATATGTTTAAAGTAGCCTAACCGTCAAGACTTCTTAAAGAAGATAGGTCGCTAACTCAATATCATCCAAAGTCTTCGACATTGTAAACACGAATTATTTGTCCATTTAAACCAACATTGAGGTTGTGATCTTACCGGGAAAAGATGGGCTTCTGATATCCAATATTTAAGACAAAAAAAATATTTTACTATCGGTACACGAATCGTGTACCATAATGCGTTCCAGCGCCATTTGTAACAAGGGACTCGAAGAACGAGGCCAGGCATTTTCCACAAGGCATGTCAAACGGTGACGCTATATTCTTATCTGGAGAGCATGCCCAATAAATACTATCGGCGTAGACTGGAATAACCAGACGCTAGAGGTTGAAATTCGATTGAGAATACTGGTGTATTTCGTCGAACCTAACTGATTAGAAATTACATCTGTGATCATCTGTGATCATTTGGCTGTGATCATCTGTTATATACTCTTCAAAAAAAGTAGGGGATATTGAAATGCAAATACCTATACAGGTTGCGATATGATAAATAGTCATGGACATTTGACATGCTTTGAGAGTATGTTCACAGATGAAGAATTTGTCGCCCCAACAGAACTACTGAGCTGCAATAGCGCCATACACGTTGGAGGCGTTCATTGTCAAATTTGACACTTCAAGGAAGGGTTGATGAAGACCACCGCGTGCTGGTTTATCTATCCATGTTTGCTTTCCTATCGGTTCCTGCATAAGATTTACTGTTTAGCGTATCTTTGCTTTAGTGTGTTACGTTTAATTTGATCGGGAGACTTGTTCGTCGAGGTCAACGTCAACCGACAACACTGCAAGAATTGGCCGTGGCACTGCAAGAGGATCAGTGGGTCAGATTGAACCAAATCGTGGTTGGATGGTTGATTAGGAGAATTGCTGAATGTCTGAGGATTGGTGGAGCAATAAATTACTCATTATTAAGACAAAAATCAAAAACGTCCATTTTCACTTTTGACGGTCTTTCTCTTTGCGAGTGAAATGGGGCCGTCAGATAAGCCGCCCATATGAACTGTTTATGTTCATGTGTAGGCAATTGGCCTGTTATTAACATACATTGGTTACCTCTAATAACATCAGCAGTGCATTTCCACAGTTTTGTATTGTTTCTGAATATCCTCTACTTTTTTTGAAGAGTATATGTGTTTATATTACAGGTTTGTTTGTAGTGCATAATCAAAAATAATTGTTCCAAGCGTTTGTTATCCAATTTAAAAATCGGTTTTTGGAACATTAATGGGTTAACATCAGAAATCAATAATAATAAACCCCTTTCAGACTTAAAGATACATTATGGGAGATTAGATAAAGAGCTGGTAGTTCTCACTATAATAGTTAAAAACTAGATAATGTAAAGCCATAATTATTCTATTAAAGATACATTATGGGAGATTAAATAAAGAGCTGGCAGTTCTCACTGTAATAGTAAAAGAATAAAGGCAACGTTAAGAGAATATGCTGAAAATTTACATTACATTACATTACATTAAAGATACATTATGGGAGATTAGATAAAGAGCTGGCAGTTCTCACTGTAATAGTTAAAAATAAGATAATGTAAAGGGGATTTGCTGAAAATTTCAGTCAAATTGATCCACTCTGAACCGAGATTTCAGCGTTTGAATTTTCGGCCTAGCCTCGATCATCATTACTAAAGTAGGTACTATAAAAAACATAGTCTCGATTACCCATTTTTTGATTTAATCAGAAGCAGCAGACCGGGTTCTAATCCAGTAAATATCCCAGGCTTAATAATTTAGTTAACATTTCAAGCCTAAAGAAAGACCTGGAATTGGCAGATTTAGCTCTTGCATAATGTTTGTTTAAAAAGAAATCATTTCACATTGATATATCATGTTTCCTGGAAACATGGTCTAGCCAAGAAAAGGAAGAACTTGGAACTTTTACTGGACATGTATTTAGTAGGAAAGGGGGGGGGACAAGCAGTGTCTAACCCCAGAAGAGGGTGTGCGATTTTTATTAGAAGTGAACTAAAACATGGTGTTAGTATAATTGAATCGAAGGACGGTGATGTGTATAGTGGTATGGTTCCCTTTTGATATTTATGTAGCTGCAGTTTATATTCCGTGTCCATTAATTCCCCCATTTGGCAAAACAAACGATACAACCCCTTTAATCAAGACCGTAACGGGGGGGGGGGGGGTCCCAGAGGTGCTGTAAAATTGATGGTCGATGTACATCTATTTTTTAATGGTCGACAATTTTTTCACGCGCCTGCCTTTAATGGCCTAGAAAAAGATGTTCTTAGATATAATAAATTGGACGAAATACTAATTGGGGGCGACTAATTGCCCGAACACATAATATGAAAGAGATATTCTATTCTGATTCAACCATATCCATCACTAATTAATTATATACCAGAGAATATTTTTCTAAATAACAGAAACAATACTAAAATAAATATATGTGGTAGATAACTCATAGACCTATGTAATACAATCGATATTTGTATTCTGGATGGACGTAGCATTGGTGATTAGCTGGGGAACTATACATGCACAAACCATATTGGCTGCAGCACAGTTGATTACTTCTTGTCCTGCATCACTTGCAAGGGGGAACTACGCCGGAAAATCTGGATGAACTTTCTCGGTCAATGCAGGGATCGAATACCCGACGTTCAGGCTATTGTGTCGGCTACAAACAACGTTAAGCGGCTTTGAGGGACATATATATTTAACTTGAAGTATATGTTTCAATGTAAGTATAAATATAAGTATTATACAATGTATATTGTACTGTTGGTGAAGAAAGGTAAGACGTTACACCCTATATTTAATTTAATATACAATTATATACTATATACATTATACTATTAGACTGTTGATAGACTATATACATTAGACTATATACATTAGACTGTTGGCGAAGACAGGTAAGGCGTTACCCCCTAGTTTATTTCATTTAGGGGGATTGGATGGCCGAATGGTTAGCATGTGCGCGCTGTATCATAAGGTCTGTCATTGAGTCAACTGGCGGGGTCTCGATTCCCCTGTTGTACGTGTAGAGTAGGGTCGCCTGTCCAACCTCATGGGTTTTCCCCGGGTCCTCCCACTACTAAAGACCCCTACGCTCAAATGAATTATTGAAATAAAATTGAACCATGTGTTAATCCCGAAATGACGTAGTTTCTCTCTCTCTCTGTGTCTCACTATTTCATTTCTTGTCCTTAATGATACATTATGTAAGATTTAGATAAAGAGCTGACCATTCTTACTATAATAGTTACTAAAATAGATAATGTAAAATGAATTTAATGACAATTTCGTTCAAATTACTCCATTGCGAGCGAAGATATTAGCTTTTGAATGTTTGACAAGACGTGTGTCGAAGATTAGCCTAGTTCACTTTTTTTTAGATTAAATCAAAATATGGCCGAACCGTTGTAATCTACTTAATATCGGAGATATCCGATGGTATCGAGAGTTGATTATGGTCTTGGGTGTTAATAAAAGCCTAATTAATAGTTTATATAATATTTCAGACCTAAAGAAAGACTTGCAATAGGCAGATTTAGCTCTCGCATAATTTATGTTTAACATTGAAAAAAATATAAGATTACTATTTGACTATATAAACATATCCAATGTCACATCCGTGAATTAAATATAAGATTACTTTTTGATTACATAAACAAACATATTCAATATCACATCTCATCCTTCTGTTGTTATCTTGAGGGAGAGAGAGAGAGAGAGAGATAGAGAGAGAGAGAGGTTTAACATCCACTCGACACAAACTAGGTCATTTCGGGACTAACACATGGTTCAATTTTATTTCAATAATTCGCTTGCGCGCAGGAGTCTTTAGCCGGAGGACCCGCAGAAAACCTACGAGGTTGGATAGGCGACCCTACTCCTTGTCACGTACAGCTGCGGAATTGAAACCACTCCAGTTGACTCAATGACAGCCCCCCCCCCCTTCCGAAGTATGGGGGGGGGGGGTTATTGTATTAACGTTGCGAGTATAAATCACTGACACGTGCTCTGTGTCACGTGATAAAGACGGGAGTTAAAAAGTCATTCATTCTTCTAGCCCACCTCGAGTTGTCAACAACAACAACAATGGACGACTTAACCAGGGACTCTATAATGAGCGGAGTACAAACAGCCATGAATAGAATTCAACAAGGTACACTCAACCACTTAACGATACATTATGTAAGATTTAGATAAAGAACTAGTCATTCTTGCTATAATAGTTCGAAATTAGATGATGTAAAATGAATAATTTAAAAAAATTTCATTCAAATTACTCTATTGCAAGCGAAGATATTAGCCTTTGAAGGTTTGACAGACGTGTGCAATAATTTCAACCACCGTACTGGTTGATCGAAGCTAAGTCTCGGTCCTCCATATTTGATTAAATCAAAGTATCGCTGAACCATTCTAATCTATTTAATATCGGAGAAATCAGATGCCACCGAGAGTTGATTAAGGTCTGGATCAGTTAATTAATGTCTAATTAATACTTTAGAAAACATTTCAGGTCTAAAGAAAGACCTGCAATAGGCAGATTTAGCTCTTGCTTAAAGCATAGATATGACGTCACCCTTTGATGTTTTTAACCATTATATAGGAGAATGTACGCTTTTCTTAAACAATCGTCTGTTTAAGAAAATACCAATAATAGACACGTATCTGAAAAATGAAGATGTATTTTGGGATAATTTATTCTCTGAACAAATTAAATTACAGAACATGAAATTACTTTAAAACCTCATAGTTACCGAAATGTCACATGACCGAATGTTGATTTCACGTGCTTGTCTACATAAAGAATTCCACTTAAATCCGTCCGTTATATGTCACTTGTCCGTTTAATAGTACGTTCGGCACTAGATCGACGATACGTTTTTATACGCCCACATTTTCACATCTTCTTTGTGGACACTCTACAGGTCATAACTTGAAATATAGGTATATATCCCAAAGATCTCGGTTCCTTTCGATATTGGCTTGCATGGGACCGTAACTTCGTGGATTACGGCCCCTGACTGTACACACTAGAGGTCACAACTATTAGCCCATTTTGGTGAAACTGAACATGTGTGTTTATAACCCAAAGATATCGATTC
Organism: Patella vulgata; assembly: GCF_932274485.2. Classification (NCBI taxonomy): domain Eukaryota; kingdom Metazoa; phylum Mollusca; class Gastropoda; family Patellidae; genus Patella; species Patella vulgata. Next base: position 90,646,040 of record NC_065880.2, read on the forward strand.
CTTCCGCTATTGGCGCATCGGACTGTAACTTACTGAATTATGGCCCCGGATTGAACAAAAAACAAAACGTGTTTTGAGCCTGTGGAACCTATGCAGGTCACAATTTTTATCCGATTATAAAAAACGTTCAAATATATCACCGTTACACCATAATGACAGTTGAGTTTGAATTTCGTGAATTGGTTTGTGCCTTTGATCCTGTGTCCTGTCACTTATATCCGTATATATATTAAATTTTAAATCAAAATTGGGACGGCTAGTACCCTCCATATTAACCACAGTATTAAGAAAATTATCAATATCTAAATCATTCTCGTGAGCAGCCTTTCCATCACAACTTTGGCGGCTATTATCCCCCACATCAAGAACATCACAATTTTTACGACTATTATCTTCCATATCGAGTACATTACCAATGTAATCAGTATCCAAATGCTTATCACATAATATATTCTCATTATTAATATTTGTTTTCGACTGTGTTGTAAACATGTCGTCTTCATGTAGAATATTTTGGACTGTCTGTGTATGCTTGCTTTGTATGACTGGAGTGTAACGGTGTTTTGTCACATGCATTCATGAGCATGTGCATGTTGTTTTAAGAATATATCCATTATTTTATGGCTTGTTGTTTTAGAAAACTAACCATTATTTGTATCTCTATATAGTCTATGGTGCTATGTTTTAAGTTTGATAATAGCCTCAGACTGTCCATTATGTAAATACAAAGAAATGTACTTTCTATTTACATAATGGACAGTCTTCGGCCATTATCCATCACATAATGCATGTTTAACATATCTTATCAATTCAAACTTAGATACTTTTAAGAGATGTATTACTCGCTCACAACAAGAAATTTCGAACGATCAGGGGCCTGTTTCACGAAATTTTAACTCAGATAAAATCCAAATTTTAGTAATTTGATTGGATATTATTAGATTGATTTTAGTGCTTAGCCAATCAAAATTGAAATATCTACTAAAATTTGGATTTTATCTTTAGTTAAAATTTTTTGAAACAGGACCCAGGGCCCTTATTCACGAAAACTTAAACTAAGATACAATCGAAATTTTAAGAAATACTGCAATTCGATTGGCTGACCAATATGCAAAATGGATATATGCAAATTGATTTTACTGGTCAGCCAATCGAATTGCAGTATTTCTTAAAATTTCGATTGTATCTGAGTTTAAGTTTTCGTGAATAAGGGCCCAGGTCATAAGAAATGAAATGAAATGAAATGAAATGGAGTTTAACGTGCTACTGTTCTGCTCCTAACCTGGGCTAATGAAGCCGGGCATACGCCATACAGTGTGCTATGAGGAAAATTTTGCCCGGACAGCGGCACTACGGCCTACTCTCATATCGAATTCCAACTGCCAGGGGATCTTTTACGTGCACGCCAATGTGTACACGGGACCTCGGTTTTTCGTCCCATCCGAACGACTAGACAGCTTTCCTTGTCAGCCCCTCCGTCCTGCATCACTGACAAGGGAGAACCACGCCTGAAAATCTGGATGAACTTTCTCGGCCAATGCAGGGATCGAACACCCGACCTCCAGGCTAGCGAGCTAGCGTCTTACCCACTTAGCCACGTGATCCCCCCCCAGGTCATCAGTATACAGGAGAAGATAACTGATAATTACACGTTTAGTAAAAAGGATCAGAATGAAAATCAGTACAGGCACGAATCGAAGGTCTTAGCTAAACTGAAAGAAGTCAAATTATCTTTAGATAAACAAAATCTAGATTTAGACTCCGCAACATCCAGTATATTAGAAGTAAAACTCAGTTACTCTGGTGTAAGAATGGAAGGACTTGGCTAAACTAAAGGAAAGCAAATTATCTTTAGATAAACAAAATTTAGATTTAGACTCCGCGAAATCCAGTATATTACTCTGATGTAAGAATACGTCTATATTACTTATATGAGATATCTATATCTTCCTACCCACTATTTTATTACGTCATGACTGACCCACTGTTAGCCTACGATGGCCGGAGTGCAGGCAAAATCGGTCAGGGGTTATGTATATATACCTGTATTATTAATATCTGCCTACCCACTATTTTATTTCGTCATGGCTGACTAAACTGACGATGATCAGTAAGAATAGGAGGGTCATGAACCTGTACACGCACCCACCTATATCGCTTCGTATGTTTTGTGATACATGTTTGGCTTTGCTAGATTAAAAAGGATACAACAGGGATAGGCTATATCGGTGACAACTGATGAAGAAAACCAACACAATACGTAAGTAAATAATAATGCTTTATTTCGTAGTACACAATACTATACAGAATTTACATAATTATTTACATATATGAAATATAAGTAAACTTTTCTCTATGATGTACATAAATAGTTGATAATTTCTTCAGGGTTTCTGGCATCATTATAGTTCACATCTCTATATGTAATAAATTCTCTATTACTGTTTCCGAGTTGAACGTCTTTATCAGTAAGATTTTAAGCTACAGTCAATATGGAAAGTCCATAAGAAACCGTATGTCTTACGCCACAAGAGAACAAATCCTACACTCATAGCTTTGTGACGGTTCGAGTGGAATTTGATATTTGGTAGAGTGGCCCACAGCCTCGAATATTTGTGCTTTATAAACAGACCTGTTTTAACAGCCTGTTGCAACTCGGATCAAAATAATGTTTATGAGAAAAATTCAGTCAAGTGGTTTCGGAGAAGATGTCAAAAACGTCTAAAACGTTCAAGATTTTATTGTCATTTTTATTTTTTGTGAAGATATGACTTTACTACAATAGAAATGAAATGGGGTTTAACATCTTTCTCCGAACTGTACTAATAAAGACGGACATACGCCATAGAGTGCACTATGAGGGAAATTTTGCCCGGACAGCGGCACTACGGCCTACTCGTATATCGAATTCCAACTGTCAAGGGATCTTTTACGTGCACGCCAATGTGTACATGGGACCTTGGTTTTTCGTACCATCCGAACGACTAGACAACTGTCCTTGTCAGGCGGATGGGACGAAAAACAACGCCTCTAGGGATTACCAATGTTTGTCTGATCTGATACGAACTCCTACAAGCGGCAGACCGGAAACATTTTTGATAAAGACATCCAACATTTCTTTTTTGGGGGGTATATTTTAATTATATCATGAAATAGTTATAATACAAAGCCAGTTCAATTATGATAGTTATAATAATAGTATTTATATAGAGACGTTATATATTACATAGAGATCCTGTATTTTCCATTTCCTCTTTACATAGGGGATCTCTAAATCATATACCACTCTAGCAAATTCAATATACTAACATAGTTAAATTTGGTTTGTAAATCATATCACACTCTTACCAAATTCAATATACATTTGGAGCCTGATTGTTATAACGTAGGTTTCTGTATATGTTCGGGTTTCAAAAAATAGGAAATGAATGTCTCAGTACTATACAAGTCAAATTTCCCAACTGCTGTCATATTTCTGAAGCAATGGCCCAAGAAAATCCTGTCAGTCTATTGCTGGGTTGGCTTCTGATACTTGAGCTTTTGAGGGAGTGTGTCCATTCTTCCCCTTCAATCAAATCTATCTCAAGTACAGCAACATGACAGCCCTTCGTTTAATCTGGGGTCTTTCCTAAAGCTTTAGACAGTGATTTAAGGTATTAAAAACTGCGAAAGTATTGCTCGTCTCCAAGCAATATTGTTTACATTGTAGCCATTTTGATAGCCTCGTTTGTCAAGCAATTTTCTGCAATATTCTGCTAATCACTGGTTAATTGGGCGTAATTAAATCGTGAGTCACGACGTAACGTTATGTAAAGATATCTGGAGCTCTGTTTAAACCGAATGTTAATGTTACACAGTTAGGTATTGGTTGTTAATGGGACTATTGACCAGTCATAATTTGGAACAAAAATTAATTTGCTTTCATTACGGCATTGTTTGAGTGGGAATTTAGCTGTTACCAGTCTTTTAGGGGGATCACGTGGCTAAGTGGGTAAGGCGCTGGCTCGCTAGCCTGGAGGTCGGGTGTTCGATCCCTGCATTTGCCGAGAAAGTTCATCCAGATTGTCCGGCGTGGTTTCCCCTTGTCAGTGATGCAGGATCGAGGGCCTGACAAGGACAGCTGTCTAGTCGTTCGGATGGGACGAAAAACCGAGGTCCCGTGTACACATTTGGAATTCGATATAAGAGTAGGCCGTAGTGCCGCTGTCCGGGCAAAATTTCCCTCATATGTAGTCGGTTACATACTTATAAGAAATGTCAAACTTGGTATGTTGAAGAAATGAAAGTTTCAAAATTTCTTTTAAAATGCCGGCATTAAATCCAATGTTAATTATATTAATGTCCAGGGCTCTGTTTCTCGAAATCTTAACAAAAGATAAAATCCAAATTGAAGTAGATACTTCAGTTTTGATTGGCTAAGCGCTAAAATCAACCTAATATTATCCAATCAAATTACTAAAATTTGGATTTTATCTAAGTTAAAATTTCGTGAAACATGCCCCAGATCAAGAACAGGTGAGTTTATTGTGCCGGAATTTTCTTTATTTGATATTAGTTCTGGGGGATATATTTTACTTTTATATTTGTTGAAATTTGCGTTATCATTGATGGGTGTTAAGTCATCAAGGTATCGGAAGGTATGAGTTAGAATCTGAACATGTTCCTGAAGCAACGACCGGGAGTTTTACAACATCTAGCCGTTGCTTCAATACTCAACAATTCCCGAATTTTTGCGCTCGTAGTGTTTACACGTTACTAATTAGCATTGTCCAATCAGAGGTCGTGGCACATAACACACTGTAAACAAATATGGCGGCCTCCATATAAAAAGAAATAGACAAGTTTACAGCCTTTGTTGATCAGCCATAATTTCCAGCAACCTTGACATTGATCAAACCTTGAACTTTGCAACTCAATTGTCACATGTAGACATTTTAGCTAGAAGCGCGAGACTTGATAATCGTAACGATATTTTTAACGAAGGATTCTGATAGGATCACAAGCTGGGCTTATACCCAATCAAAATTAGTGCTAAATATGCGGGGTATTACGTGAAATGCTTGATAAGATGTACGTAGTTAAGGCGAGATCAAGCCTTCTATTGAAAATGGTATCTGAATGGAATGTCGGTAAAATAAAAATAGAAAAAAAAGGTTGCCAAGCAAGATAAGCCCACATTTTGCAAGAGATGGGCAGAGAAAAAGCTAAAAAAAAAGCGATAGAGGGCCACAATCCTGGAAGTTACGGTCCAATATGCGCGAATATTTAAAGGAACCGGGATAGTTGGGTTATAAATATGAATTTTAAGTTTAATCTGCAGTGTCCACGGGCTAAAACGTGATTTTTCGTACAAACAGGGGTCATAATCCACGAAGTTACGGTCACATACATGCCAATATCGAAAGGAACCGAGATCTTTGGGAGATAAACCTATATGTCAAGTTTCGTCAAAACTGTTACCTGTAGAGTGTTCACAAACAAATTGTTGGCGGACGGATGGACAGGAGCGACGACAATATACCTCCACGTGTGCTATGTGGAAAATTTTGTCCGGGCAGCGGCACTATGGCCATTTCTTATATCGAATTCCACTGCCAAGGGATCTTTTACTTGCACCCCAATGTATACATTTAACCTCGGTTTTTCGTCCCATCGGAACGACTAGACAAACCCTCCGTCCTGCACCACTGACAAGGGGAAACCACGTCGGAAAAATCCCGGTGAAGTTTCTCGGCCAATGGAGGGATCGAACACGCGAGCCAGCGTCTTAACCACTTAGCCACCGTGGCTCCGAAATGTTTTGCGTGCTGTTCTTTTTCAATAAGATAAAATCCCCCTTGGGGCTGAATACAGTCAATTTTATATAGTATTGTAACCATAGAAGCACCTGCATTTTATAGTAATTAAGTCTAACATCTATGAATAAATAATGGTCTGTACTGAATAACCAATCACAGCAACAACAAACATACAAAATACGGTTAGTGCTAAATGATAAGGCCGGCTCAATTTTTCGTCATATGTCACGAGATGTAAACAGAGCTAGCGGTAATCCCAACCCTAACCCCAACCCTGGACCTTATCCCTAATGCGTATCCTAACCCTAGCCTACAATCTTGCCAACAATCACGTGCCTTAACCTTATTTAAAATACAGATGTGACGTCACCCTTTGATGTTGGCGTACCATTATTTCAAATAATCGTACGGGCAACTTGCCAATCGTACCTTGTCAAATATTAGACTCGAGTGACGTATTTCACTGTAAACGCACGTGCGGAGTGTCTGTATTTTAAGATGTTTAATGGTCTCGAGCTGAGACATTGCGTAATATATTGTAAAAACACTCGGACCTGACGGTCCTCTTGTTGTTACAATATATTACTTAATGTCTCGCTCTCGACCATTAAACAATACGTACATCTCAGCGACCTTCACAAAAATTGAGCTGGCCTTAACCCTAACCTACAATCTCGCTAAAAATCACGTGCCCTAACCTTATATACATCTCAACGACCTTGACAAAAATTGAGCCGGCCTTAACAAAAAGATTTAACCATAAGATACCCGTCACGGTAAACGATCAATATCAACCCTTTAAGCCTTGTCCCCTCTCTCTCTCGCTCTCTCAGTTATTTTACGGACATTTGTAACGTACAAGCATTCATACCTACTGAACAGTGTCGGGGTATTATATACCCTTTCTCAGAAAGACATACTGGGAGTTATAATAAAAAGATATATACATATGTGCATAGTACATATATGAACGTCGATTCAGTATTTGCCCGGATAATCGTCGTGGTTCCGTAATATTGCAGTTCTTAATCCGTCTTTTGTGGTTTGCCAAAATACTACTGCCGTTTTACTCGGGTTATTGGCATTATTCAACAACCACGAATTGTATTTAATAGTTCTACCATCATTAGTAGTTTGTATACAGGTAAGAATTTGTATATTGAAAATAAAATAGGCTTTAACGTCCTACTGGTCTGCTCCTATACTGGGCAAATGAAGACGGGCATACGCCATACAGTGTACTATGAGAGAATAGAGACACTACGGCAAAATGACCCTCATAGCACACTGTATGGCGTATTCCCGTCTTTATTAGCCCAGTATAGGAGCAGAACAGTAGGACGTTAAACCCCATTTCATTTCATTTTCATTTCATTTTGACTGATTTACATTTCATGATCAGACCAAAGGATTAGCAATTAGCTAAATTATATAACTACTTAATCCCTAGGATATCAGTTAGCAATGATTGGGTTATCTCTTTAATCCTTTTCATAGATAAGAATACCTTATTCTATACGATTAATTAGTTTATATACATGGTAACCAGTCATCTAGAATACGATATCACTTCTATTCTGGATATTAAATACTTCATATCAGTTAACTGTGTTCCTGTACTATTTTAGGTGAGTCACTCCATGTATTAATTTTACTATTCACTATAGCTATTCGAAGTAAGCATTTACTGTGCGCTCCCTTTTATCACGTGGGACATACAATTTCTCAGTACTACCGTAGCAATGATCTCTGTGTTAAAATTATATTTGGAACGGGTTTAACCAGTTCTATCACATATGTGATAATGACTGACACCAATATTGTCCTTTAAAATAAAGCTTATGATGTGGAATATGATTCGTTAAACTCCAAGGTAGCTAGGGGTCGGCATATAACCATTGCTTTAAACCCGAGCACTTACAAACTAAAATGACCCCCAGAATATTGTAAACTAACTTTTTATTTATTTATTGGTTAAGTCTGAGTGAGTAAAATATAGGTCAGTTTTTAAAACTAGCAGAGAGAAAAATCAATGAGTATTAACTCTATGGCGGCGGCAATTAATCATTTACCGAAGTTCTAAAACTAGCACAAAATGTCATTGAAAGGGCAAATTCAATATCGCTTGAAACATGGGCAGTTTATGCAGTCAAAAAAATATTTTACATCAATAAATGAAATGAAATGGGGTTTAACGTCCTACTGTTTTAAGGCGTCTATAGCACCCGGTGTTCCCAGGCGCTGTAGACGCCTTAAAACAGTAGGACGTTAAACCCCCATTTCATTTATTGATGTAAACACCGATAGGTCTTAACAAATTGTTGAAACCTTACAACACACCTTATGCCATGATGTCGGATTCTAACACTTCTGGTTTGGTCCCTGACGGTTACAAGAGGGACAGTATTTGATTGGTAGATCCGGACAAGGACAACGATGCGTTGCGCGTTGTTCCGGGTTTATATACATTCACAAGATACCCTTCCATAAACCCAAACTTAATGACTTTTGGGTCCTTTCCGAAAGCACTGACAAACTGCCTTCAAATTAGTGGCTTTTATTCCAAACTTGCTGATGGAGCTGCAGCCTGTCAGGTGATGGATGAGCTGATAAAAGTACTACAAGAGCCTTCATCCACAGTTCCTTGAATAAGTACTGGTGATGCAATGCAGGCACCATGATAAAACAGCTCTAGTCATCCCACAATTGTGGCTAAGTGGGTAAGACGCTGGCTAGCTAGCCTGGAGGTCAGGTGATCGATCCCTGCATTGGCCGAGAAAGTTCATCCAGATTTTCCGGCGTGGTTCACCCTTGTCAGTGATGCAGGGCGGAGGGCCTGACAGGGGCAGCTGTTTAGTCCTTCGGATGAGACGAAAAACCGAGGCCCCGTGTATACATTGGAATGCACGTAAAAGATCCCTTGACAGTTGGAATTCGATATAAGAGTAGGCGATAGTGACGCTGCCCGGGCAAAATTTCCCTCATAGCACACTGTATGGCGTATGCTCGTCTTCATTAGCCCAGCAAAGCAGATGAACAGTAGGACGTTAAACCCCATTTCATTTCATTTCATCCCACAATTAAAGGACAATATTAGTGTCAGTCATTATCACACATGTGAGAGAACTCGTTAAACACGTTCGTGTATTACCATGTTTTTATTATGTATAGAATGAATAAAAACCAGGGAATGTACGGACTATTTCTATTTTTCTCGTGTTCTCTTATCTAGTGACAGTCAATCATTATTTGAATTGTCAGTTATCCTCTCATTGTCTCACATAACTTTTGGTCTTCGAAGGAATTATAAGTGAGCAGGAATCCCCACGCGTATCTGTTATCACTCGTCCTTTCAGTCCGTTATATAGAAGGATAACTCGTGTTTTCCGTTTGCGTTCATCACTTCCGTTTGTTGAAACCTCGATTACGCATCTATCGTAGTAATGCTCTCTTTGTTTATCTCAATCAGCACACAAGTTATCACCATCATCATTTAAACATAGTGACTCCTGGGCCCGATTCCTAGAAAATTCTTAAGCACGTTTTTGTGCTTAGATTTAAGTAGACTTTGCATTTTAGTAAACTTACCTTATTTTGTGTTCCCAGAATATTCTTAAGAACGTTCTTGTGCTTAGATTTTAAGTAGACTTCATTGTAAGCACAAGAACGTTACTATGCGTTCCAAGAAAAAACTTAAGCACAACTTCGTTCTTAAACATAGCCAATCTAAGCGCAAGTCCCAAGCAAGGTATACGGCTTGCTTACCAACCTTAAGTCTGTTTCCACTTCAAAACGATGGCTGACCGTAGAGTTATTCAACGGCATTTCCGACACCTTTTGATACCAATAGAGACAAAATTGCAAGAAGAGAAAATCCTTCTACAGAAGAAATTAAGAATACTATAGAAAATTTCGCTTCTACCCTGAAACCATTTTATTTATTTGCCAATTAGTAAATAGTAGGCTATACAAACTGACGGGCTACTTAAGATCAGGCGCTCTCACAATTATTGAGTTAGTTTATATATGTCTGCGTTTTTTTGTCTTGTGGCACATTTTATATGTGTATAGGGGACATGTCAAATGCATCTAAATCAACCATATATGACGTCAATGAAGCAGACGACAAATTTATGACGTAATTCGCATACCAAAGTTGTTTTTGTGACGTTAAAGAGCATCGTAGTCTCAGTTTATGGTAAACTTTACCAGTCATAATGTGCTTAGACTTATACTTGACTTGTGCTTACGGTATTTTTATAAGTTTCTTACGTAAGAAAAAGTGAAGCATGACTTTGTGCTTACTTTAAGAATTTTCTAGGAACCGGTCCCAGATCTATGTATTCAGCGCGCTGATGGAAGTCCCACTTCTTGAAATCTTTATTTTGTGTCTATCGTATAGTAATGATCTCTGTGTTGAAATTATATTTGGAACGTGCTTCACCAGTTCTATCACATATGTGATAATGACTGACACCAATATTATCCTTTAACCATATGTAGAGCATGTTGAATTACTCCCACGTCAGCCATCTCAATGTCGACTGTACCTTACTTTTATTTGTGAAAGACAGCGAGAGAGAAAGCAGATTTAGTTGTACATAGGCATACGGACTCGATGTCGATGAATGTTAAGCGGTGCCGGTCGTCTGCGTGAGGCGAAGGAGCGGAGCTTACCGTGTATGATCAGGCCCCCCCCCCCCCGCCCCTTCAAGAAAATTAGACGGTCGCAAACGCGTTTTCCTTGGGAAGCTAGCATTACTTTAATCGTATCACCTCACTGGTTTGCACGAGTAAAATGAAGAGTCATATCTTTCTAGCTCCTTAAAGCGGAAATTTCAAATTTTCAAGTTAAATTTTTAAAATGTATTAAAATAAAGCCTTAAAATAGATGGTATCCATAAACAGTCCTACCTTGTTAAAGAATAATCCTATTAATCCTATAATTCGCTATTGCCAGCTGAGAAATTGGCAAAAATATCATTTTTAACTTCAAATTCCAACGTTGGAAAATGGCTGCCCCATGTTGTCAATAGCAAAACAGGGGAGGTAATTGGGTTGTTATTTCCTTTGTCATAGATTTTTAAGGGTGGGAAATAATGCCCATGATCGTATAATAGTGAGTTGATAACCTATGGAGCAAAAGACATAGAAATAATTATGTTTTGACTTTCTTAGAAAATTTGAAATTCTCGCTTTAACACCGTAACATGTGTAACAATAAAATAGATATTTGAGTAACGTCCTTGTTGAATAAGTAGGCCGATAATATTATAAAGAAGACAGTGTGTGAAATTGTATACATAGTGGGTGGTGTAATTCACTATTGATACATTTACTCAAGGTGGAAAACAAATCAAAGCCCTGTGTCCTCGATAATTAGCACACCCAAACACCAACACAGTAATAAAATTCGTATATTTTCTAAAGGAAAATGGGCATAACCAAAATTCATTAAAGGGACTATCCCTTATTTGAACAGAGTCTCAAAACTAAAAGTCTGAGTATGTATGAAATTTAAACGCCAAAATATCGAGGAATGGTGTATTGACCGTATCTCAAAATTTCAGCTCAAAATATTGAGTCGTTTGGACGTGGCCATCAAAACTGCTTATCCGGACACGTAACACTTTTAAGATTTCGTGTCAATTTTTTCGTTGGGAGACCTGATAATCGATTCCCGTTCATTGAGAGGTCTATACAGTGAATGACCCAAATGCTGTACTTGATAATGAAAGGTAAAATGTCTGGTTTTATCTAGACACCGCATAATACAGCTTGGGACACCGGTCTCCATTTCCAGATGAAGACTGACGGGTTTCAGTTATTTGAAAACTTCTGACAAGGACAGCTGCCTAGTCGTTCGGATGGGACGAAAAACCGAGGTCCCGTGTACACATTGGCGTGCACGTAAAAGACCCCTTGACAGTTGGAATACGATATAAGAGTAGGCCGTAGCGCCGCTGCCCGGGCAAAATTTCCCTCATAGCACACTGTATGGCGTATGCCCGTCTTCAATTAGCCCAGGTTAGGTGCAGAAGAGTAGGACGTTAAACCCCATTTCATTTCATTTCATTTCATTTGAAAACTTATCACAAATATTGAGTTAGTTGCTCGGCCCTTAGGTAGAGGATTTTCAGGGATTTTAAAACAAAATTAAACAGTTTTATTCTCCAAAAAAGTATCGAGATTAGCCCTTTAAGATCTATTTTGTTTGTTTATTAATGCGAAAACATTAAAAACTGAAACATTTTTTTTCTTTTATAAGCTTATCTCTTATAATAATATGTATTATATGTGTATCTCCATATTATAAGCATGTACATATTGTTAATACATTTTATATCTATATGTATTCAAACGTTATGTCATATGACCCGCACATACATGCTTAAATTAATCTTTTAACTGATTTTGTATAATAATTGCTTTATCATAAAGCCTGTCATTGAGTCAACTGGCGTGGTTTCGAATCCCCAGTTGTACGTGACAAGGAGTAGGGTCGCCTGTCCAACCTCGTGGGTTTTCTCCGGGTCCTCCGGTTTCCTCCCACTGCTAGGGACCCCTACGCGCATGCGAATTATTGAAATAGAATTAAACCATGTGTTGGTCCCGAAATGACCTAGTTTGTGTCGAGTGGACGTTAAACCCCATTTCTCTCTCTCTCTGTATAATAATTTGTCCTCTGTTGTAAATTATTGTGGTGTGTTTATCAGCTTTTTTTGTGTTTTATATTTTCTATGAAGGGTAGGATGTTAGAAAGACTGTTATAGCCTAATCCTCAATCCCACTTAAAGATACATTATGCAAGAGCTAAATCTGCCTATTGCAGGTATTTGTTTAGGCCTGAAAATGTTATCTAAATTATTAATTAGACATTAATTAACTTATCCAGACCATAATCATCTCTCGGGGCCATCGTTAGCCTGTGATATTTAGTAGATTTGAATAATTTGTATGGTGGACGAAATAACCGTAAAAATGGATAATCGAGACTTTGTTTATTATCGTAACAACGGTAGTAATGACAATCGAGACTAGCCTTAAATTCAATCGCTAGTATCTTGGCGCAGAGTGAAGTAATTTGACTGAAATTTTCAGCATGTTCTCTTTTTATCATCTATTTTGTAACTATTATAGCAAGAATTGTCAGATCTTTATCTAATATTACCTAATGCTGCTTTAATATGCATGTGCTTTGATAGCACATGAAATGAAATGAAATGGGGTTTAACGTCCTACTGTTTTGCTCCGAACTGGGCTAATGAAGACGGGCATACGCCATACAGTGTGCTATGAGGGAAATTTTGCCCGGACAGCGGCACTACGGCCTACTCTTATATCGAATTCCAACTGTCAAGGGATCTTTTACGTGCACGCCAATGTGTACACGGGACCTCGGTTTTTCGTCTCATCCGAATGACTAGACAGCTGTCCTTGTCAGGCCCTCCGTCCTGCATCACTGACAAGGGGGAACCACGCCGGAAAATCTGGATGAACGTTCTCGGTCAATGTAGGGATCGAACACCCGACCTCCAGGTTAGCGAGCCAGCGCCTTACCCACTTAGCCACCGTGATCCCCAATTTGATAGCACAATGCGCCCTAGTTTTTCAAAGCTCAGATTAGTAAAAACTGTTATACGTTTAGTTATGAAACAGGAACGCCTCAATGAACTATTGCCTCTTGACAAAATCGCCGATCGGTGGTCGAAATAATTGACTAAGCACGGACACTTGATGAAAATATGAGGACATAATCATATCTTTGCTAATTTATGTATATTCACCACAATAATATATAGAAGATATAGGTCAATGTAAATGATGTAATTGTCACCCGCCTTTCGAAGAAAGCAGGGGACTATTAAAATGGGTTCGTCCGTCTGTCTGTGTCCGTCCGCCCGTCCGTTTGTCTGTCCGTCAAACTTTTTGGGACACAATACCTCTCCTTCTAATTGACCTAGAATGTTCAAACTTGGTGTAGGTGTTTATTAGGTCAATGCCTTGATGGCGTTCGAAGATGAGCATTTTCTGTTTAGGGTAAGCAGAGATAAGCAATTTGATTGGTTGATGCTTTGGGACACGATAACTTTAGTTCTAATTAAGTGAGAGTGATGAAACTTGGTGTATAGTTTCATTACATCAATACCTTGACTAAGTTCGATCATGAGCATTTTCTGCTCGGGGTATGAAGGGCGATAAGCAATTTGATTGGCCGAGACTTAGGAACACAATAACTCTCCTTCTTATTGAGCTAAAATGTTCAAACTTGGTGTAGGTGTTTATTAGGGTAATGTCTTGACGGAGTGTGAAGATGAGCATTTTCTGCTTAGGGTAAGTAGACATAAGCAATTGGATTGGTTGATGCTTTGGGACACGATAACTTTAGTTCCAATTAAGTGAGAGTGATGAAACTTGGTGTATAGTTTCATTACATCAATACCTTGACTAAGTTCGATGATGAGAATTGTCTGCTAAGGCTAAGGAGCAATAAGCATTTTGATTGGTCATGACTTTGGAACATAACAACTCTGCTTCTAATTGAGGTAGAATGTTTAAACTTGATATAGATGTTCGTCTTGACTGAGTTCAATGATTAACATTTCGAGCTAAAGCTAAGCAATTTCTTTGGTCGATGCTTTGGGACAAGATAACTTTGATTCTATCTGATAGAGAGTGATGAAACTTAGTGTATAGTTGATAACCAGTTTGATTGTTCGATACTTTTGAAAAAATAGATGTGCGATTATGTGTTGTCTATTTATTTGGGGATTTCGGCGGGGGACATCAGCCTCACTGTTGGCTTGTTATCACTTTGCTATGGGGGGGGGGGGTGCCCCCGGGTCCCCCGAAAAAAGCTCGCACCTGTGGTGTTCGGCTCGGCTCGTAATAGGGGCCCGTGCATCAGTCGGTCTCATTTTTGCTAAACACTCGCACAAACCAAATCGATATGTATGAACCTGTCTAAGCCTATCTGTGAAAGAGATGTACAAATTCAATGGTTTCTATTTATTTTTCTACATAGTCCCCTTCCAGGTGTGCACACTTTTGCCAACGATGTTGCAAGGCCTGGATGCCGGTCAGGAAGAAATTTTCTTCAGTCGCCCTAAAAGAAAGTCGGTCACAGCTGACATGACGTCACCATTACCAGGACAATGACGACCGGCTAGTTCCTTTTTCGTTTCTGGAAACAGGTCTCATCCATGGTTATAAATCTGACCAAAACATTATCAGGATCTGCTTCAAAACGGCACATATTGTCACGGGAGGTCAGGAATCTGACACAATTCTGATCCGCAGTCAAAAGCTTCGGCACCCATCTTAAAGCAAAAACTTTTGTCATTTCTAACTCTTTGGCGATAATGTGCTCAACCTTCTCATGCCCACAACATTGGCAATTTATCGAGTGGTCAATGGTCGATCAGCCATTACCATATCATGCTCCCGGGTAATGTTTTCGTGGATGGTTGCAGTTGGTGGCCTTCCAGGACGCTTAAATTCCGCAGCATACTTCTTTACTGTGGAATAGGAAAGGGCAGCATCCCCTATAGTGGAGACCATTTCGGCATGTATCTTTGATGGAGTTAGTCCTTTCGGTTGCAGCTACTCGGTGACTGCCCTATAGCCAGGTTTGTCCATTTCCGGTTATTTCAAAGGGTATGTTCTCAAGATGGTCTTGTACGATGTTAATTAAATATAACACCACAGTTGCAGTTGGTGATTCATTTAATCATTGTACCAATCTGATTACAATACATATCTATATTTCGTTTCGTTTTTTATACTTTCGATGGCCTACACTACATGAAGATCTGACCGGTTGTTGCGATAGATCGCGTCAGAGGTTATACGAGCGGCTTATGACCCTATGACGTCATACATTTGATTAACCAATCAGCATTGATGTTACTAGTGGATTACCCACTACTTATCCAGAACACGTCAATGATAACATCTCTTCCAGATCCTAGTGTAGTAAAGACAAGTAAAACGAAATGTTGAACTATAAAAACGAAACGAAATAGGATCTGTGTTTTAATCAGATTGTGATTGTCCTTGATGGTGGCAATAGTTTGTTTCAACCAACTGGTCTATCCTTTTCAGGCTTAGAACTTTTCTGCGGGTTGGATGGTCGAATGGCTAGTGCGTGCGCGTTGTATCATAAGGTCTGTTATGGAGTCAACTGGCGTGGGTTGGATTCCCCGGTTGTACGTGACAAGGAGTAGGGTCGCCTGTCCAACCTTGTAGATTTCCTCCCGCTGCTAAAGACCCCTACGCGCAAGCGAATAATTGAAATAAAATTGAACCATACGTTAGTCCCGAAATGACCTAGTGTTTGTGTCGAGTGGAGTGTTACCCCCCCCCCCCCTCTCTCTCTCCCTCTCAGCCAGTCCTGGTATTATTATTTTAGTTATGTTTAGCGGCGTAATGTAAATGATTTCAGGCCAAAAAGGCCTATGAGAGGTTAGTGCTAAATGATTGTGCGATAGCTCAGTGGTTGAGCGCTGGACCGGCAACTGCGAGGCGAATGGGTGCCGTCATGGGTTCGATTCCCGTATGGGTTAGGAAACGTTAGACCCACGGCCCGTGCTTTCTGTGTGGGGATCTGTAAAGAACCCTCACCTCCCGATAACCCTAACCAACAACCTCGCCAACAATTACGTACCCAATGACCTTATTTACATCTCAGCGACTTTGGCACAAATTGAGCTGGCCTTAACAAATATATATAGCCCTATAATATATTTACATGTAAAACATTAAAATGCTATATTTGATCAATTGCAGCTTTCTAATGTGTCACAATGGTACGTTTTATCGAGAGCAGGAATCTGCGTAAATTCATATGTATGGGATTATTGGTGATGGTGTTAATATTAATTAATCTTCTATTAATTTATGATAGAAGCACCAAATACAAAGTTCCAGAAGTAATCAAATTCACCCAAAGGTATTTTTATAACTTATTTTTTTTTATAACTTATTTATGAATAATTATTATATATCCGTTATCTCCTCTTCACTGTTGGGGGGGGGCTGCGAATGGTTAGCACGTGCGTGCTGTATCCTAAGACCCACCGCTAAAGCCCCCTAAAGCACTACGGCCTACTCTTATAGCGACTTCTAACTGCCTAATGAGTATACGGGTTCTCGGTGTTTCGTGCCATCCGAACGACTAAACAGCTACTGTCCTTGTCAGGCCCCCCGTCTTACACCACTGACAAGGGTACTTAAACCACGTCAGAAAATTCCGATGAACTTTCTTGGTCCATGTTAGTCTACAAATGGTCAAATTAGTATTGACGACATCTCTTCAAAAGAGACTTACTAGTATCCAACTCAATATCATCCTGGCCACAGTGGTCGACACTTATTGGTCCGTTTAAATCGACATTGATGTTGTTATCTTACCGTGAAAAGATGGGATTCGGACATCAAATATTTAAGACAAAATGAAAATTTTAAGATTGGCAGACGAATTCACGTATCAGAATGCTTTCGACAGCCATTTGTAATGAAGCGACTCGATGAATGAAGATAAACAAATCCCACAGGATTATACTACCGGTGTAGACTGGCATAACAAATGCCATCTTATGCGTCGTATTTTCACTGGATTTGAATCCGATCTGTTGCTCAACGCCCATTGATGATTACATCGAGAAATGGATAATCGAGACTAGGTTTTTATCGTACTGACTTTAGTAATGATGATCGAGGCTAGGCCTAAACTTGTGGAATTGCAATCTGATTAAAACAAAGATCCTATTTCGTTTCGTTTCTTATAGTTTAAAATTTTGTTTTATTTGTCTGTACTATACACTAGGATCTGGAAGAGTTGTTATCATTGCCATGTTCTGAATGATGTGAGCTATTAGCCAATGAAACGGTCTGTTACGGCGAGCTTTAGGCGTGTTTTGCACGAAACTGTGGGTAATCCACTAGTAACATCATTGCTGATTGGTTAATCAAATGTCTGACGTCATAGGGTCAAAAGCCGCTCATATGACCTTTGACGCGACCTATCGTTATAACCGGTCAGATCCTCATGTAGTGTAGGCCATCGAAAGTATAAAAAAAACGAAACGAAATATAGATCTGTATTTTAATCAGATTAGTAGAATTAAATTAAAAACTTTAAAACACGGGAATTTTACGAAAACTGATATTGAATTTAGATTCTCATATATATATATATATATATTTGTAGCTCACCACTTTCACAAAATGATAAATGGATTGTAGTGACAACATCGTCATTCCGGGAACATGATATTACAGCTCTGACCAGAATTCCTGGATGGAAAGTTGTAGTTGTGGTACTGAGACGGGACGCAATCCCGGCAAAACGGTAAGAATAGTTCCATTCCTTTATTTCCCTAGCAGAACGGAGGGTCTGACAAGGACAGCTTTCTAGTCCTTCGGATGAGACGATAACCCGAGGTCCCGTGTATACATTAGAATGCACGTAAAAGATCCCTTGGCAGTTGGAATTCGATATAAGAGTAGGCGATAGTGCCGCTGCCCGGGCAAAATTTCCATCATAGCACACTGTATGGCGTATGTCCGTCTTCATTAGCCCAGTATAGGAGCAGAACAGTAGGACGTTAAACCCCATTTCATTTCATTTCATTTTATTTCACTAATTTAAACATACATTATGCAAGAGCTAAATCTGCCTATTACAGGTCTTTCTTTAGGACTGAAATGTTATCTAAATTATTAATTAGACATTAATTAACTTATCAAGACCATAATCAACTCTCGATGGCATCTTATGTGTCCAATTTTCATTGGATTTGAATCCGATCTGCTGTTCAACGTTCATCGATGATTAAACTAAAAAATGGATAATCGAGACTTTGTTTTTATTTACCGACTTAAGTAATGATGATCGAGGCTAGGCGTAAGGGTGCAATTCAATCGGTAATATCTTGGTTCAGAGTTGAGCAATTTGACTGAAATGTTCAGTATATCCCCTTTACATTATCTAGTGTTTAACTATTATAGTAAGAACTGTCAGCTCTTTATCCAATCTTCCATAATGTATCTAGTGTTTAACTATTATAGTGAGAACTGTCAGCTCTTTATCCAATCTTCCATAATGTATCTAGTGTTTAACTATTATAGTCAGAACTGTCAGCTCTTTATCTAATCTCCCATAATGTATCTAGTGTTTAACTATTATAGTCAGAACTGTCAGCTCTTTATCTAATCTCCCATAATGTATCTAGTGTTTAACTATTATAGTCAGAACTGTCAGCTCTTTATCTAATCTCCCATAATGCCCCTGGATTCTGTCTATGGTATGATTGTTTTAGTTCCGTGTTTCCGCCCACTGCTAAAGACCCCTGTGCGGACGCAAATTGTTGAAATAAAATTGAACCATGTGTTAGTCCGGAAATGACCTAGTTTGAGTCGAGTGGAGTTACCCCCCCCCCCTTTTTCTCTCTCCCACTACCACGATTCGTGCTATGATTGAAATCGAGTGGTTTTAATCGTGGAGTAATCGTGGTGATCCTATCAGGTCTTACCATATATTGTATGGCAGTATATTAGATTCAAAATTCTAACATGCTGTCGTCCTCTCTCTCTCTCTCTCTCTCTCTCTCTCCATGGCTTAATAATCATGAGTCAGTCCCGCTTGTGGCCCAGCGAAGTTCACCAGTAAGAGGGATTGTGTTCCGTCGGGAATTCACGCATCTGATCAAGCTTTGTATACATTTTGAAAATTGGACTTGTTTTGTTTTTTCAGATTAAACAACTGTGTATATTTAGACATTGACCAACAAAATCAACTTGGGTATAAAACAGCAGATTTAATACCGGAAGGAAGCTACGCCAGGAAAAATATCGGATATCTCTACGCTATTTCTCATGGCGCCAAAATGATTTATGAGACGGACGACAATGTGCGTCTATTGGATGGATTACAACGATTTAGATTCAAGTCGATGATGACAGGTTTAGTGTATGCAGGTGAAAACATGTTTAATCCATATCGCCATTTTGGTCAACCTACATTGTGGCCTCGTGGTTATCCGTTAAGTTCAATAGGAGAGGAAATAAAGAATGAATATATCTTGCATGAATTTAAAACACCCTTAATCCAGCAGGGATTAATATCAAACGATCCAGACGTCGACGCAGTGTTAAAATTAAGTCGCAAAACGACAAAAGCTCATTTTAACGCCACGTTTGATAGCAGAGCGCCACCTGTGATTTTACCAGCTGGTGTGTTCTCTCCCTTTAATTCCAAAGATACGCTCTTCCTGTACAATGCTTTATGGGCACTTATGTTACCCACAACCGTGAAAAATAGTGAGCCAGATATCTGGCGAGGATATTGGGTCCAGCGACTTTTATGGGAAATTGATGGCAATTTGGGATTTTTTCCACCCAATGCTGTCCACACGGATAGCGAACATTCTACTTTAGATGAGGCTGTCGTTGATGCAAAACGTGTTTATTTCCAAACGGAAGATGTGATAACGTTCTTAAGGCAATGGCGATGTCCTGCGGATTTTATATTCTATGACTGCATCATGCGACTGAGCAGAGAAATAGTGGAACATGATTTCTGGGAGAATAGTGACTATGATCTGGCAAAATCATGGTTGAATGATCTAAGAGCAGCAGGATTCGTGTTACCAAAAAGACGCAGCCCCAAACGCAATTCTCATAATATGCAGTCTCTTTTCCAAAATATCAGCAGTAGTAAGTCAGCGTTATCTATAAACACCAAAGACCCTAAGGTCGTGTATTTTTGGCCTTCTGAACAGAATCCACCTTCATTATATTCCAGTGCTGCCATAGAAACGAATGGTATGTCATGGAATCACATGGACCGAGTGGTTAAAATGTGTTCAGATGCTCAAGTCGCCATCTCACACGACATGTTGAAAACCCACAAACAATACGAGGACATATTGTTAATTATAGCGTTTAATAACCCACATTTACAGAACATTCTTCATTTACAGACATTATACAGCATTCATTTCTCCCATATTTTATTTTGTGCAAACGATTCTAGACCATTTGTAGCGGTTTCAAAAAATCTAACACAAAGAGTAAGCTTCGTTAAAACTTTTACCCATCATGGCATCGTGATATATAATTGTTTAAGTCATGCAATAGCTATGAACTATGACGTCAGTGGCTATATCCTTATGGGTGATGACGTACTACTCAATTCTTGGAATATAGGAGATCTACCACGCGATAAATTTTGGTTTCAAAGAACTGTGAGTGTCTTTAATAAGTCGAGTTCTTATAAAGAAAATCGCTGGGCTTGGTGGAAAGATAGCTCTGGAAAACCTGCTTATAATAATTTTTCCAACTTTCTCCAAACAATTCCATCCCTTGATCCGGAAAAAGCACCCATAATTCACGACTTCAATAAGATGCTTATAAGTAATACAAAATCGGACGTAGGACTTTTACGGGCTGTGGCAGATTTTTTATATGTACCAAAGCGTTTTCAGGACCGTGTGTTATACTTTTTAGAGATTTTTTCCAAGTATGGAGTGATGTTGGAATTGGCGATACCTACTGTAATAGGGGGGTTGGATCACCGCAAAAATATTGTCCCCATACGCGGTGTTGTTTTATGGTTCAAAAAACGTTTAAACTACACCTCTAGGTTCGAACCCTCGGGTCATTTTATGCACCCAGTGAAGTTAGGTATAGAAATGAAAACAGAGAAAGGTCGACGGTTTATTTGTTCACGAGTTATCCCTTTGATGTTGCAAGGTGTATTAAAGAAAAAGAATTAAAGGACAATATTGGTGTCGGTATTTATCAAATATGTGATAGAACTGGTTAAATACGTTCCAAATATAATTTTAACACAGAGATCATTGCTACGCTAGATGCGATATGAAGCGTTCAAGAAAGGGAAGTGACGAACACAAAAGGAAATCACGACACCATTATTGTCCTTTAATACAGTGTTCGGCAAACCAGTGGGTGTGTCTGAAACTAAGATCAATAAAATACAATGAGCTAGCCTACATAACCTTTGCCCCGGTGAATGACACCCGAGACTGAAAGGGACACAATTTGGTTAACCGTTTGAACTGGGTCCTGTTTCACGAAATTTTAACTAAAGATAAAATCCAAATTTTAGTAGATACTTCAATTTTGATTGGCTAAGCACTACAATCAGTCTAATATTATCCAATCAAATAACTAAAATTTGGATTTTATCTTAGTTAAAATTTCGTGAAACAGGGCGCTGGATTAGTATCATTATTATATTATATTCTTTATTTCCTCCAGTTATGAAGCGTACAAACAATACACCATATAAGACATATAAGATATACACACAATGTAGATAATAAATACAGAAATATACAATATACAAACTAAGGACTTGAAGATCACAGTGACGTAACACAAAATATACAAGAGAGAGAGAGAAATGGGGTTTAACGTCCACTCGACACAAACTAGGTCATTTCGGGACTAACATATGGTTTTTAATTTTATTTCAGTAATTCGCTTGCGCGTAGGGGTCTTTAGCAGTGAGAGGAAACCGGAGGACCCGGAGAAAACCCACGAGGTTGGACAGGCGACCCGACTTCTTGTCACGTACAACCGGGGATTCGAAACCACGTCAGTTGACTCAATGACAGGCTTTATGATACAGCACGCACGTGCTAACCATTCGGCCATCCAACCCCCCGCAAAATATACAAACATTATTACAGCTCTCTGGTAGTCATAAATAGTTGTACTACTTATAGTCATATCACGTGATTGATCTACTTATAGTCATATCACGTGATTGATCTACTTTTAGACATAACAGGTCCTTAAGGAGGTTACTAGGATCTGCACCAAACATTATTATGAGACTAATTCTCATGTCATTGAATAAATCGCTTCCACTGCATTGCCAAAAACTTGTTATCAAAACGTCACTTGAAAAACAAAACTAATTCATCGTGCAGCTACACTTATTTTAAATTTAATTTATTTAAATATTAATGGGAGATTAGATAATGAGTTGACAGTTCTGGCTGTAATAGTTAAAAATAGATAACGTAAATAGAATATGCTGAAAATTTCAGCCAAATTGCTCCACTCTGAACCGAGATATTAGCGTTTGAATTTTAGGCCAACCTCGATCATCAGTACTAAATCCGCTACGATTATCCACTTTACAAAATATGTATTCCAATCCGCTAAATATCTCAGGCTAGCGATGGCATCGATGGTTGATTATCGTCTAGATTAGTTAACAATCTGATTAAAATACCGATCTATATTTCATTTCGTTTTTTTATACTTTCAATAGCGTACACTACATGAAGATCTGACCGGTTTTAGTAGGTCGTGCCGGAGGCCATACGAGGAGCTTTTGACCCTATAACGCCAGACATTGATTAATCAATCAGCGTTAACGTTTCTAGTACGTGTAGTTTACCCACAGTTTCGTGCATCAAACAGACCGTTTCATTGGCTTATCCATTACTTCAACCAAAACGCCGGTAATATAACAACTCTTCCATATCCGAGTAAAATGAAGACAAGTGAAACGAAATTTTGAACAATAAAAAACGAAACGAAATATGATCTTTGTTTTAATCCGATTGGATAAGTTAATTAATGGCTAATTAATAATTTAGATAGAATTTCAGTCCTAAAGAAAGATCTGCAATAGACAGATATAGCTCTTGCATAATGTATGTTTAACCCATGTGCGTAAATATACACTGTAAAAAATATTTGTGTATTTTTACAGTAAATGGACTGGCAGAAAGTTGCCAGTAAAATGACCGTATTTTAACACTGACTTGTAAAATTACTCCTAAATGATAGATTAGATTTACAAACACCATTTCAATAACAATTTCAAATGACAAAATTCTGATTTTCGATCCCTGGTATGCCACCAGCGTCATGGCTATTGATAAAGAACAAAAATAGTGTCATTCAAAAAGACAATAAGAGCTTACTCAGGTTCTGGAAAAGAAGTTATTGACCAACAATTGGATTTCAATTGATAAGACTTTATTTCAGTTTGGAAACAAGACGTAATGTAATGGACTTATTATCTGAGGCCAGACTTTTCTAACATATTACTATCAATATTAAGAATTACTGTATGTCAACAACGAAATATGACATAAAACCATTTACAACTATATCTGTATTTCTTAAAAGAGAAAGAAATAAAACGTCAAATAAAAACTAAATTAATAGAATTTGTTGCATGCTAAGTCCTTTATATTTCGTTTCACAGCTTGCCAGTTAAACAGTCTTAGGTTAATGTTTTTCTTAACGTTTATTTAGTCTGTACATCACTTGTGATTGCTTCCTCCCTCTAATATCAGGAGCCACGGTGGCTAGTTGGTTAAGACGCTGGCTCGCTAGCCTGGAGGTCGGGTGTTCGATCCCTGCATTGGCCGAGAAAGTTCATCGGAGGTTTTCCGACGTGGTTTCCCCTTGTCAGTGGTGCAGAATGGAGGGCCTGACAAGGACAGTTGTCTAGTCCTTCGGATGAGACGAAAAACCGAGGTCCCCTGTATATATTGAAATGCACGTAAAAGATCCGCTGGTAGTTGGAATTCGATATAAGAGTAGGCGATAGTGCTGCTGTCCGGGCAAAATTTCCCTCATAGCACACTGTATGGCGTATAGGAGCAGAACAGTAACAGCTCCCGATCACATTAAACGTAACACACTAAAGCAACGATACGCTAAACAGTAAATCTTAAGCAAGAACCGATAGGAAAGCAAACATGGACGCGGCTGTTTTCATCAACCCTTCCATGAAGTGTCCAATTTGACAATGAACCCCTCCCACGCGTATGGCGCCATTGCGTGTCGCACGGGCAGGTCAGTGGTTCTGTTGGGGCGATAAGTTCTTCATCTGTGAACATACTCTCAAAGCATGTCAAGTGTCCATGACTATTTATCATATCACAACCTGCATAGGTATTTGCATTTCAATATCCCCTACTTTTTTTTAAAGAGTATATTATAGTGAGAACTGCCAACCCTTTATCTAATCTCCCATAATGTATCTTTAATAATGTTTAAAATATTGTTTGTTTTTAATTACCAATTTAAGTACTTACATAAATAATGGTAAAATTATATAAAACAAAAATGGGAGAGACGGAATTCATAAAGTTAAAAACAAAATTTCCCATATTACAAAACGGAAAATAATCACCCTTACCAACGCGATTAAACCAGGAATTTATACGTCCGCATTTCCATAAGCCGCAGTTTACAGGCTTAGCTGTTTGAAAAATGATGTAGAGCCATAACAGTCCTCCTAAAAAGTGCCGAGGAGAGTGTCCAAATAAAATAATCTACTTCAAAGTTTCTATAATTTAAAGGGGCTAGATCGCTAATATTTGGGACCTAGAAATTGACATAAATGGGTCGCAACGCATATAATAATGTAATATGAATGTATATAAACTGATTTACATTCAATCGTTTCTGTTTTCACTGTAATTTCTAATCATTTATGTTCGGCGAAATACGCCAGAAGTCTCAATTGAATGGCAATCTCTGGCGCCTGGTTATTCCAGTCTACACCGATAGTATTTATTGCACATGCTCTCCAGATAAGAATGTGATGTCACCGTTTGATTTGACTTGTGGAATATGCCTAGCCTCGTTTTTCAAGTCCCATGACGCTGAAACGCATTATGGTACACGATTCGTGTACCAATGGTAAAATGTTTATTTTGTCTTAAATATTGGATATCTGAAAGCGATCTTTTCCCGGTAAGATCACAACATCAATGTTGATTTAAATTGATAAATAAATTGTGTTTTCAATGTTGAAGATTTTGGATGATACTGAGTTAGAGACTTAGCTACTTTAATTAGGAAGACAAAATTATCCAAAAAATTCTGAACATATACAATGAAAACTGACTAATGATCCATATAGGTGAAGTTGTCAAGGTATTTTCATTAAGATGAGTATACAATTATCATTCATGGAAACAAGATTTACAGAATAACAATAATATGACTGTCGTGGGGATTCGTCTAAAGTATACGCTCCCAATTACAACAAATTTACTCTAATTTTCATGTTTTATGTATTAGTATTGGTTTGCGGGAAATGCATACAATAAAACAGTCAGAATGTTCGTGGATAATTTTACTTACAGACATTGATTTCCCAGGGTATGTCGCGAGTTCTAAGTGTCTTATTGTCTAAGATATTTAAGCACGTGTTGTGCCTTGCTTGTCGTCGAGATCGTCACGTTCTGAAGTCGGGAACATTTAGACGTCTTTGAGTCAATACGTACCGGAAATGAGATGTTACGTAACAAAACCGTCTCGAGAAGCCAAAAAGACACCTAACGCACCAACAACTAATAGGAATTTGTCCGCTAAATGTAGCCATTTTGCTGCGGCGAAAGCGACCCCTGTTAACGAGGTTAGATGAGATAACGCTAGTATGGCCACAGATCACTAAAGATTTCCCCATTGACTTTAATGTTAATTCTCGTATCTTAGACCGGCTCTAACTTTTTCCCAAATTTTCGTTGGGTGAAACGCTTTCTACCACAGATGGAGCAA
Source organism: Patella vulgata (assembly GCF_932274485.2). Taxonomy (NCBI): domain Eukaryota; kingdom Metazoa; phylum Mollusca; class Gastropoda; family Patellidae; genus Patella; species Patella vulgata. The sequence goes on from NC_065880.2 coordinate 90,672,406, forward strand.
CATGTGGCAAGCGTCTAAAACTTGAGATACACAAGCTGAAAGTAGGACAAGGAAATATGCAGTGTGCAACCCTACATTTCAACCAACCTCTCCACTTTTGTAGCCTTCCGCCTCAAATCATGAATATTCATCAAAACCTTGCAGAAAATGTATTTTCAAACCTCGTTCTTCGATTCTACACCAAAAAGTCAACAAAGATCGCCATGCAAAAGGAAGGAAAGGGGAGAGGAACAGGAAGACTAAAAATAGCTTTGGCCCTTGTTTCGTGGGTGACGGCATAGGAATATTTGGTGGTCTGAAATGAAATGAAATGGGGTCTAACGTCCTACTGTTCTGACTGGGCTAATGAAGATGGGCATACGCCATACAATGTGCTATGAGGGAAATTTTGCCCGGACAGCGGCACTATGACCTACTCTTATATCGATTTCTAACTGTCAAGGGATCTTTTATGTGCACGCCAATGTGTACACAGGACCTCGGTTTTTCGTACCATCCGAACGACTAGACAGCTGCCTTTGTCAGGCCCTCCGTCCTGCATCACTGACAAGGGAGAATTACGCCGGAAAATCTGGATGACATTTCTTGGCCAATGCATTGATGATCTGTATCTGTATGGAAGGTCGGTCATATTACGTGATATTAATATAAGCGGCCCAGTTATTCAGCCTGCGGTGAACGGAAGAATTTCGAATGTGTGAGCAGCCGCTTATATCAACGTAATGTCATAAAATGACGCCATGTGATCGACCGTCTCCAAATTGGTATTCAACCGTTTTCGTCGATAACAACCTCAACGAACAACATTCAATGAATTAATTGTTTTTTGATGGCTCTCCTAAAAAGCAAGGCCTGATTTTATCCTCTACAGATCACAATTTTCATATCCAGTTTTGACGAAACTTGAAATATATGCCATTCAATTTTGGCATGTATCGGACCCATACTTCATGGATTATGGCCCCTGATTGTACATCACAATTTTTATATGCCCACATTTTCCTTGTACCATATTTTGTCGTGTTCCCGTTCGTCCGATCACATTTTGTCTGTGGTCGCTCAACATGTCAAAATTTTTATTCGATTTTGACAAATCTTGTAAATAACTACTGTGAAAAGTCTTGTGGCTTTGATTGTTATGTGTTGTTTATATTAATGCTATCAAATTGTAACAATTTCGGACATTTACATCATGTGTTAAATTGCCCTGTATAATGTTTTATGCGCCCACATTTTAATGTGGACGTATATTGCCGTTTTTCCCATCTGTCTGTCTGTCTGCCCGTCCACAATTTATTTGTGAATACTCTACAGGTCGCAATTTTTATCAGATTTTGACTAAACTTAAAATATAGGTTTATATCCCAAAGATGTCAGTTCCTTTCGATATTAGCATATATCGGAATGGATTATGGCCCCTGATTGTACGAAAAATCATGTTTTTAGCTTGTAACCGATTTTAACAACTACTTAAATATATTACTGTTACGCCCTTTTGAGTTCGAATATCGCGACAATTGGACCGGCACTGGCCGATCCTTGTGTACGCAAAGAGTGTAAAAGTATGGTATATCAAAGTTGTTGAACATCTAGAGGTCACAATTTGATCCGATTTTGAGGAAACTTTAAATGTATGCTTATATCACAAAATATCTCGGTTCCTTTTGGTGTTGCCGCAATGTCGGACCGAAATATCCTAGATAATGCAGCCCCTAATTGTACGAAATAAAATAAATTCTTTTTAGCTTATGGACCCCTGTTTTCTGTACATTTCTTGAAGTTTGCAAGAAGTGGGTATATCTGGCCTTGCAAATGCTTGTTATTTAATATATTAATTTTAACTTTATAGAGTTGGACTACATATATATTGTTAAATTGTTATAATGATTTTTTTTCAGCATTGGCTTCTTCTGAAAGTAGTCATTTAAGTAGGTGGAAAGAGAACTCACCCTCTGTATTGACTGAGAGTCCATGTCCATCAACTTCTCTTACAACATTAAGCTCAAGATCACTTTCCCCATAATCCCCAAAGATGTCATCTGATGATTCAACAAATTCTTGTTGGCTAAATGAATACAGAATTCCATGGGAAAGTTTCCCGAAAACACTTCGAGCTGTATGTGGAAAAAAATGTGAGACAGAAAATAGAGATAGAAGAGAAATGATCAGGATTTTGATGAATTGTACAAAACCTTCAACCAAAGATCTATGTGTCATATCATCATGTATAAAGGACAAATACAAGGATTCATTTGCAGACATAATAAGCGGGAGTGTAATTGGAACTGGCCTCATCAGTTTGCTTAATAAAATGTTTGAACGCCTGAATAACATGAATACCAATAATACAAAGAAAACTCAGTTTTTATCTTATGGATCCCGTCACCGTGGGAAATAGTCCTATAACTTTATATATGTATATGAAAATGGTCATGATGGTGTAGAGTGGGTGGTTCAAGAATTCTTAAAATCAACTACATTTCATGATTCCAGAAGAATTAATGAGGCAATGAACGATACATATTCCCTGCAACGTAAATACATCAAATACGTGCTAACCATTCGGCCATCCAACCCCCTACTTCTGACATCTATTTAGATTGTTTGGAACCTATTGTAAGGAGAAATTGTCAAACATTATAATGATTGGTGTAATTGCAATATGCAACACAGTAATAATTAATGGAAATTTGATACAGAAAGGTGATTTTGAACATATTGAATCAGATTGCAAGAACAAGGTATTTTTATTATATGAAAACATACTAGATTTGTTCCCTCTTCATGCTTATAAATCTGGATCCTTTAAATTGATTGCACTAAAGCATTATCCATGTGATGCATGGGTGGTTTAGTCGCATTTTGTAAAAATGAAAGTTTGAATTGAGAATGGGATGATAAAATATTAAGCCAATTCAAAAGCGTTACCAGAGAGAAGGTGTTACTTGAAAAGGCAGTTGCCATCTAGGGATTCTAAAATGTAAGAATATTCATTATTTGAATTTTTGTCCATGTAACAAATGAGTTTCAGAAATTTGTATCCCTCGTGTCAACTTGGCTATGGATCATGAAAATGAATACATGATACTGGGTTAATGTGTTTGAAATAACCAGTTCACTTGAAATTGCCGAGCAGATTTTGCTCTTGCATAATGCATGTTTAAGTAATATATTGTAACAACAAGAGGGCCGTTAGTAGTCCCGAGTGTTTTTACAATATATAACGCAATGTCTTAAGCTCGATACAGATACTCCGGTTTCCTTCCACTGCTAAAAACCCCTACGCTCAAGCGAATTATTGAAATAAAATTAAACCATATTTTAGTCCCGAAATGACCTAGTTTGTGTCGAGTGGACGTTAAACCCCATTTCTCTCTCTCTCTCTCTCTCTCTCTAAGTCAGAAGTATAATCAATTATTATGTTTGGTTGAATTAAATTACCAGCCAAATAGTATGCCTGAAGTAGCTGGTGTTTTTCAGATAGGGCGTGTGTTATATTTATAGCGGTGTCTACAGCTGTTGATACATCTTTTAAAGAATGTATGTTTTGACTCAAATCGCATTGTCCACACACGAAGCAATGGTCCAAATTTAGTAATAAAATAAAATAAAACCAAGTACGAACAATCCAAACCATTAGACAAAATTCGAAGTCCTAAAAAAACGGTATAGGCGAAATAGTGTAATAAAGCAAAATAGTGTAATCAGCATATGGACTGTTCACCGTGTACAAAATACACGATAAACAGTGGTAACAGGTGTCCGGAAGAATAACATGTGGATAATAGTGCAGATAATGGTCTTTATTTGGGAATAAAGAATTCCTACTGTCAATATATTCATCGTGGCTAAGTGGGTAAGACGCTGGCTCGCTAACCTGCAGGTCGGGTGTTCGATCCAGATTTCCCGGCGTAGTTTCCCCTTGGCAGTGGTGCAGGACGGAGGGCCTGACAAGGACAGCTGTCTAGTCCTTCGAATGGGACGGAAAACCGAGGTCCCGACTACACATTGGCGTGCACGTAAAAGATTCCCTGGCAGTTGGAATTCGATTTAAGATTAGGCTATAGTGCCGCAGCCCGGGCAAAATTTCCGTCATAGCACACTGTATGGCGTATGTCCGTCTTCATTAGCCTAATATAGAAGCAGAACAGTAGGACGTTAAACAACATTCCATTTCATTTCATTAAAAATTATTCTACAAAATCCAAAATTAAAAATAGAAATTAGAAATTATTTTTCAAAATTGAAAATACAAATTCGAAATAAATCAAATATCAACTCCAGATATCTTGTCTAATCCAAATATGCCGTGCACGATTATATGGCTTAGATCTTTACTCTCGCTAAAAGGCCGGAGGCCGCCTTTATTTTTAAATTGATAGATACAGCAAAAATGATGTTAACCAGCACTCTTCACATGTGGCAGTCAGTGTGTATAATATTTATAAAATTATCTGAATAAGAATTATATTTTTTCTCGTCAAAACACGAAGCTGCTACGCGGTCAAGTAATTGACCAATGAAAATCGTTGGATCATGGCACGTGATTAGTCACGTGATCATTGTTGATAAACAAAACCACGATCTGGTCAACTGAACTAATCATGTTTTACGTGTGTTTATTGATAGTTTGGGCTTTGTGGAAACGCTATTTCAACGAGGATTGGCACGAAATTGATGCAGGGTAATCGGGCACACTTATATCTCTAGAAATGTTGAATTTGAGCTTCAAACTCAGTGCAAATTGCGTCATATGTATCGTCATCTTAGTCATGCTGTTTTCAATAATTATGGGGGAAGGTCTGGTGACAACTGGCCCAGAGCTACAAATCTTTATTTAGTTTCCATTGTTTTTACTCAGCTGAGAATTCACTCATATTTCGACCGCCTTTTACTAGCTTGAATCTGAATATTGGGGGGGGGGGGGATTTCTGATGGATAATTTCTTGACAATCTTTCTAGTAGATCTAATGAATAATGGTTATATTTCTGCTAAGGTACACTAAATCTGACCAAATTCTTAACTGAGTAAAACACATTTTTGTGGCCCTAACCAGTGAGTCCCCAAACTATCATTTCCATCAGGCCATAATTGTATTTTTCCGGTAAGATCACAGCATCAATGTTGATTTAAATTGACAAATAAGTTGTGTTTTCAATGTTGAAGATTTTGGATGATATTGAGTTAGAGACTTAGCTACTTTAACCATTTTCACTGCATCTGTGTAGCATACAATAACTCATGGTACCTTTTACGGTAATAGAATTCAAAGCGTTGATTGGCTGGGGCATGATCGCGATCTACGAAATGCCATCAGAACATTCCATTCTCCGTGGATTTCAAAATTGAGTTGTGATTAATATATAGTTAATAACTGAGCGTACAATCGTATGGATACATTACCCTGTGAATTTCAAAATGAAGCCGGGATTTTCAGAAAATAATTTGTGTTACCGAGACGCAAAGTTCTGAACAGTTTTTGCACAACGGAAATAATATTCGAAGAGAAATATAAAGACATGGAATTATCGTCCGATAATCAAACCTATGTGTGGTATGATTTGTTGATAATAATTTTTGGTATTTATAAAAAAAATTACCTATTCAATGATTCAATGGCATCGGCTATTAATTATACCGAGGCAAATGTAAAATACATCGGCATTTACGGATTTACCTAGGCTACAGCAGATTTCCGAAGTTTATTGACTGGACTGCTTAAGTTCATAAGGAAATATTAAAGTTATGCAAGGGCGAGATTCAAGGGCCGTAAAACGAATGTCGTTCTTTTTTGCACCTGAATTCAAAAGAAATAATCCCACCCAACTCCCTAACCAAATAATTAATACAAGACGGAAACAGAATAACGGACTATGTTTGTAAACGCCCAAACTCATTACTCATGGGTCTGAGAGCAATAACTTATTCATACACAAAATTTGAATTGTCGTAAAAGAGCAAAACACCGTTACGGTAGACAAGCCTTGCTGAGCCCCCTTTATACGAAATGATCTATCCCCATAAGTGACGTAATTAGCTTCCAATTTTGTATTTCTCGATGTCCAAGTTTGTGATGAGTTCAATTTAACAAGAGAGAACTTTTTTTATTCGCTGGGATATTTAGTTGTACATTAAAGTTTATTTAACTTGAGGTAATTTCGCAGGTAAGTTTATAATAACTAAAGCTAAGTAGTTTGTTCATAATCGAAGAAGTCCGTTTAAAGTTTACGACGGTTCAGAAAGTAAGTCAAAATATGTGTTTAATTCAATTTTCACCAAAATTTGACTTACTAGGTTTTTCCAGATTATGACCGCAGCGTGTCGACTCACCCGAACGATGATGCAAAACTTTACTTGACAAGTGGCAATTAGACTTGAAAATTTCCGAGAGTCTCCTCCCTGTCAAAATCGCTTTTCTAACCCTGGACATGAGTGCTGTTAAATTACCACCATCCCTTTCAGTGTCACATCTAACATGATAAGGATATTTAATTAATCCCGCTTTCTTGTGCCAAAGATACCCCCCCCCCACCTATTGTGTAACATAACAAGATCAAGCCCAGAGCCGCTGTTAGCCAGCGCCAGACTCACCAAGCAAATTCTCCCGAACACACAAAAATTACAATCGTCAGAATTGGAATTTTGAAATTCATGGTTTCACGGTGCACACAACTGATGTAAAATGTGTTGGGATGTTTTGTTCAAGGCTAAGGTCAGTACACCTACGGTTCTGAATACGGAGAAAGCGCCACTACGTTAATTGACCTTTCCGCAATAGACCTGTAACTCCTCTAACGTTTTATAATGACGTCACCTTAGACAAAATTGACATAACACGCATGGCGTTGACAGAACGGCGTTCAATCTCGTGCAAATCTTTTAGACCTTCCTGGGTTACATCTATTTTACCAAAGCCACTTGCGAATTTCTTCAAGGTCACTAGAACATTAACCATACCTTCCTTTGGCCCAATCCGTAATCCGAGGCAACCTTATTTACATCTCGGACCTTGAGGAAATTTGCAGGTGGCCTTGGTAAATAGATCCAACCTTCCCGCTAATTGTCTGGAACCATGATGGAGATTTACTGCCCGCGTGGTCATGTGGTGTTTTTGTAAGTAAGTCTTATCTTTTTATGTTATTTAACTTGTGGAACTCGTTTGATAGAAAACTCTAGCCTACTGGCTAATTAAAAATTACTTTAAACAGCTTGTAGAATGTATCACTACAGCAACAGGCAGTAGTTTTTTTGTACGCCCACATTTTCATGTGGACGTATATTGTCGTCGCCCCTGTTTGTCCGTCCGGACGTCCGTCCACAATTTGTTTGTGGACACTCTACAGTTCACAATTTTTATCCGATTTCAACGAAACTTGAAATATAGCTCGGTTCCTTTCGATATTGGCATGTATCGGACCATAACTTCATGCATTATGGCCCCTGATTGTATGAAAAATCGCGTTTTTAGCTTGTGGACATTCTAGAGGTCACAATTTTGATCCGATTTTGATGAAACTTGAAATCAAAGTTTATAAACCAAAGATCTTGGATCCTTTCGATATTCGGGCATATCGGATCGTAGCTTCCTGAATTATGGCCCCTGATTGTACGAAAAATCGCGTTTTTGGCCTGTGGTCCCTCCAGAGGTCACAATTTTTATCCAATTTAAAGAAACCGTTTTAGTATATCACCGTTACACCGTAATAAAGGTTGAGTTCGAATTTCGTAAAAATCGGACAAAAACTGACGGACAAAATCGCCGCCGCTTGTACGCGAATAGTGTAAAAATATGGTATATCAAGGTTGTGGACTCTGTAGAGGTCACAATCTTTTTCCGATTTTGTTGAATTGAATTATGGCCCCTGATTGTACGAAAAATCACGTATTTAGCTTGTGGACCCTCTAGAAGTTATAATTTTTATCCGATTTAAGAAAAAAACGTATTATTATATGACCGTTACACCCTAAGGACGGCTGAGTTCGAATTTTGTGAAAATCGGCCCAAAACTGACAGACAAAATGGCCGCCGTTCGTTCTCAAATAGCCTAAAAATATGGTATATCAAGGTTGTGGACCCTATAGAGGTCACAATTTTTATTCGATTTTGTTGAAACTTGAAATGTAGGTTTATAACCCAAAGATCTTGGTTTCTTTCGATATTTGCGCATATCGAATTGTAATTTCCTGAATTATGGCCCTTGATTGTAGGAAATCTCTATCCATCTCTCGAAAATGTGGGCGTATCCTGCCTGGCAGCTGCTGGTTACAAAATATGAAAGTTATGTATGAAATATAAAAATGAACAAAACAAATTTGAAGACCCTGATCATTAGTGTAAACTTATTTTATTGAAATGGCAAAAACCATGGACATAAAAATCATCCCATGGACATTTAACAACATAGATAGATCATGACTCAATCTGATTAAAACACAGATCCTATTTCGTTTCGTTTTTTATAGTTCAAAATTTGGTTTTTCTTGTCTTTACTACACTAGGATCTTGAAGAGTTATAATTGACGTGTTCTGGATAATGTAAGGGATTAGCTATTGAAACGGTCTGTTACGGTGAGCTTTAGGCATGTGATGTACGGACTTGTGAGTAATCCACTAAAAACAACAATGCTGATTGGTTAATCAAATGTCTGGCTTCATAGGGTCAAAAGCCGCTATCGCTACAACCGGTCAGATCTTCATGTTGTGGAGGCCATCGAAGGTATAAAAAACGAAACGAAATACAGATCTGTATTTTAATCGAATTGATCATATGATTAGTCGGGACGTCAAATGCCAAATTATCACTGAACCCACTTTTGTCTGATATATAATGTTTCTCGGTGGATTATTGTTGGGTAGGGCCCCCTTGATTTTTCCAGGTTGGTTGTGGTCGTGTCACCCTTGGGGGAAAGTTAAATATTCAAGATTATCGGCCAAAAATGCCTGGAAAAATACAAAAAATACAAATATATCGTTTTACATGTTTTCAGGGTCACTGAACACGAATTCGGGCACATTTTTAATACCCGACCTATTCCGACAAAGATATTCAGAATGACGACCAAAAATGGCGGCAGAAGTGCAAGAATTTCATATTTCGCCCTACTAGGCCGTGTAATATATAGTTTCATATGTTATGGGGGTCGCTTAAGGCGAATTCGGACATCTATTTGAAATAAGACCCATCATGAAAGCAGAAAATAGCAAAAAATCAAAGTCCACACAGCTAGATTTATGATAATAATTCATTTCAGAAATTTCAATTTTGGATTAAACTGTAAGTAACAAAAGGATACGATATTTAAAACATATAACCAAAGCCATTTTGGATTTTGGCCTCTCAAAATTTTTCCTTTTGGCCAATTGATGGGGCTTTTTTTTGTAACACTACTGGGTGTAATCTAACATTTAAAACCAAGAAAGCTTAGTTTGCACATTTCTGCCACAAAAACAAAAAAACAAAAAACCCAATTCCGACAGCCTATCACCGGAAGACTGTAAACTATGTGAGGCCTCATCAGAAGATTTTAAAGGAGCTAAATCGCTAATATTCTGGACCCAGAAATTAACAGATATGGGTCGAAACGTATATAAAAATATAATATGAATGTATATAAACTGATTTACATTCAATCGTTTCTGTTTTCACTGTAATTTCTAATCAGTTATGTTCGGCGAAATACATCAGCGGTCTGAATCGAATTGAAATCTCTAGCACCTCATAATTCTATGCTCTCCAGATAAGAATGTGCCGTCACCTTTTGACATGATTTGTGGAATATGTCTAGCCTCGTTCTTCGAGTCCCTTGTTACAAATGGCGCTGAAACGCATAATGGTAAAATATTTATTTTGTCTTAAATATTAGATATCAAAAGCCCATCTATTCCCTGTAAGATCACAGCATCAATGGTGATTTAAATTGACAAATAACTAGTGTTTTCAATATCGAAGACTTTGGATGATATTGAGTTAATTAAAGACATTAAGACACCCCTAAAAATTGTCTCTTGGGAACCTGTCTTCAAAATCATCTGGGAAATCGTCCAAATGATATTGAGTTAAAAACTATGCGAGGGGAGGTTGTGAACGTGACGGAGATTATAGAAACCTATCGAATTTCAATATTGTTTACAATCTGACTGTTCAAGTTATCAATAATTGGAATTGTTCATTTGAGTAAGGCCGAGTTCGTTCGGAATTCAGATTATAAAATATTGTAGTTATCTCCCTTTGATACACGAATCCGTTCTAGGTGGAACGAGAGAGGGGGGGGGGGAATTAACGTCCACTCGAAACAAACTAGGTCATTTCGGGACTAACACATGGTTCTATTTTGTTTCAATAATTCGCTTGCGCGTAGGGGTTTTTCCCAGTGGTAGGAAACCGGCGGACCCGGAGAAAACCCACGACCAATCTGGTACATGGGTAACCTGTTGAGAGACAGAGTGAAATTGGGTTTAACGTCTACTCGACACAAACTAGGTCATTTCGGGACTAACATATGGTTCAATTTTATTTCAATAATTCGCTGGCGGGTAGGGGTCTTTAGGAGTGGGAGGAAACCTAAGGACCTGGAGAAAACCCACGAGGTTGGATAGGTGACCCTACTCCTTGTCACGTACAACCGGGGAATCGAAACCACGCCAGTTCCCTCAATGACAGACCTTATCATACAGCGCGCACGTGCTAACCATTCGGCCATCGACCCACCCCCCAACATTTCCAATATGAAGACCAACTAGTAGGTGCATTTATGAGTACACTTACACCCTGCTATACCGAGACTATAGATTGCACAGTAGATGATTGAGGAGACATGCGCCATGTTGAACATTGAAACCTAGACGAGAGAGAGAAAGGGAGGGGGGATTAACGTCCACTTACTCGACACAAACTAGGTCATTTCGGACCAAGTAATGAGTTTTGGCGTTTACAAACATAAATACGCCCCCGTGGTCCGTTATTTTGTTTCCGTCTTGTATTAATTATATGGTTGGAGAGTTGGGTAAGATTTTTTCTTTTGAACACAGTTGCAGAACAAAAAGAACGACATTTGTTTTACGGGCCTTGAATCTCACCCTTGAATATTTCCTGATGAACTTTAGCAGTCCTGTCAATTAACCTCGGTAATCTGCTGTAGCCGAGGTAAATCCCTAAATGCCGATGTATTTTACATTTGCCTCGGTAAAATTAATAGAGAGAGAGAGAGAGAGAGAGAGAGGGAGAGAGAGAGAGAGAGCAAAAATGGGGTTTAACATCCACTTGACTCAACTAGGTCATTTTGGGACAAAAAAATGGTTCAATTTTATTTCAATAATTAATTTTAGTGATCAAGTAAAATTATGAAATAAAGTGTGTTTATTTATAAATGTTAGCCACAAAGCGGCTATAATTGACAGGAATGTAATATAACTTATAAAAATATATATAATATACAGTGTATTTACAATTATGGGATGATGGTGATGTGAAAAGCAATATTATATTTACGAGTATTCGTGTGATCGGTGATATATTCATTGTGAATAAAATTTAGTAGACTGACAATGTCATTGTCTTCAGCTGCTATTTTTGTTGCCCAAAATCCAACGATCGAAAAGTTTGTGTGCTGCTTTAATTTCAACACACGTGATTGTCATAATTGTTCAACCTTTACCCCCTACAACATATGGTTTAGCACATCACGTGACATATGCAATGTTGTAATGAACACAGTCGAAAATACAAGCAAAAACATTGACTTTTCAAGAGAGGATTTTTTTTTCTTTGGGATATTTAATTGTGAAATGGATTTTATTCAACCGGAGGTGATTTCAAACACATGGGCAAGTTTTTAATAATTATTCTGCAGTTTGTTTGTTCACAATCGAAGAAATCCGTTTAAAATTTACCAAGAATGTCATGTCAGAAATTGCATTGCCAGTTCAATATCCATCTCTCTTAATTTTTTTATTGTAAAATTTCACTCTTCATGGTCCATATATATGTTTTTGTTACGTTAATCCTAATCCGCCATGTTTATGGGATTTATTGCTGGAAGGCAATCTGTTTCATAGAGGATTACGAAAGTCGTCTTATGTAAAAGATGACTACCTTCAACACGTAACGCTTCATCACGCGGCGTCAATCATTGGCTCAATAGCGCGTGCATTGTTTACATAAGACGTTACTGGTTAGGGCAGAATGGCGTCTTACTCATTTTAACACCTATTTACACTACATAATAAATAATTTTTACCTTCAAATACGTCAAACGTCTTTATTTATTTTTCTAATACATATTTTTCGGAGGAAAACAGTTAATATTTGGGGCTCATTAAGTCACATCGATGTCATCCCTATCAGTGATTGTAGCGACCTAGCGAATATTCACGGCCGATCAGTATGGTGGGAAGGGGCGCAACTCTTACCTGACTTTGCCAAAGATACTGACCAGTCAATCTAAAAAAAAAACAAAACAAAAAAACTTCTGGTTAAGCATGGGCAATGGAACTTTTCGTCAAATATTGACAACGGCCTAGCTGTCTTTGTCAGCCCCACCCTATCCTGCACCCCTGGAAGTAACGCTGGAAAATGTAGTCTCGGCCAACACTAGGAGAACCCACGACCTAATGGCTAGCGACTCAGAGCCATACTCACTTAAACACACTGTGAGCTACGGTGGCTATGTGGTTAAGACGCTGGTTCGCTAGCCTGGAGGTCGTGTGTTCGATCCCTGTATTGGCCGAAAAGGTTCATCCAGATTTTCCGACGTGGTTTCCCCTTGTCAGTGGTGCAGAACGGAGGGCCTGACAAGGACGGCTGTCTAGTCCTTTGGATGATACGGAAAACCGAGGTCCCGTGTATATATTGGAATGCACGTAAAAGATCCCCTGGCAGTTGGAATTCGATATAAGAGTAGGCGATAGTGCCGCTGCCCGTGCAAAATTTCCCTCATAGCACACTGTATGGTGTATGCCCGTCTTCATTAGCCCAGTATAGGAGCAGAACAGTAGGACATTAAACCCCATTTCATTTCATTTCATTTCTTAAACACATTGGCCCCCAGAGCTTCATGTAGTTCAATACAGGCAAACGAAACTATACAAAAAAATGAAACGAAATATAAATTTTTATTTTAATTATATTGTATAGTCTAAATCAAAAAAGCAGAAAGATAATTCCCATTTCGTATCTAAATTCAAGTAAAAAAACCCAGTGGAATGTATTATTACACAAACAGTGTATTTTCTTTATTAAAATAAAATATGCCTTCGGGTGCTCCTATTTTATAAAGTTTATACGAAATATATAAAGACACACTTTGGTTAATGAAGTTTATCATTAGCTTAAACATATTTTATTGAAATGACAAACAATAAATGTGTAGACAAAGTCTAAATCTGTTCAAAACAGAACTTATTAATTGGCGAAACAGTGGTCATAAAAACACAACAAAACAAATTATGCATGTAATTCTCTTATTAAAGGACAAAACATGTAAACATAATCAATAACATCGATTTGTAATTGTTATGTTTTTAACTTTAAATCCGGAAACTTTATTATTTTTTTATCCCCGCTTTGATACAATCTTTTATAATGTATAGACATGTTTGATAGTTACCAACCATAGTCGTCTGTATACAGGTGGAATATGTACAAGGGACAATTAATATACAATGAAATGAAATGAAATGGGGTTTAACGTCCTACTGTTTTGCTCCGAACTGGGCTAATGAAGACGGGCATACGCCATACAGTGTGCTATGAGGGAAATTTTGCCCGGACAGCGGCACTACGACCTACTCTTATATCGAATTCTAACTGTCAAGGGATCTTTTACGTGCACGCCAATGTGTACACGGGACCTCGGTTTTTCGTCCCATCCGAACGACTAGACAGCTGTCCTTGTCAGCCCCTCCGTCCTGCATCACTGACAAGGGAGAACCACGCCGGAAAATCTGGATGAACTTTCTCGGCCAATGCAGGGATCGAACACCCGACCTCCAGGCTAGCGAGCCAGCGCCTTACCCACCGTGATCCCCCAAATTAATATACAAATGAATCAATCAGATTAAAATACAAATTATATAAAAGGGATAATTAAAGTAGCTAATTCTCTAAAATCTTAACACTGGTCTACAAGTCTCAGCATGATTCAGCTCCATCCTATATCACAGATCTTATGCAGCCTTATGTACCAAACCGACCACTCCGTTCACAGAATAATCTATCACTTGTTGTACCTTCAACTAAATTAAAATCTTTTGGTTATAAGGCCTTCAGTGTATATGGTCCACGACTATGGAATGACTTACCTGACAAAATAAAGTGTTCAGAAACAGTTGCTCAATTTCGATCTAGACTTAAGACGCATATGTTCACGATGTATTATCCACAGAAGCTATTAACTTACAGCGCTTAGAGCATGCTCATGGATGGATTAAGCGCTATATAAATGTACATTATTATTATTATTATAACTCCATATCATCCAAAGTCTTCGACATTGAAAACACGAGTTATATGTCAATTTAAATCAACATTGATGTTGTGATCTTACCAGGAAATGGTAGGCTTCTGATATCCAATATTTAAGACAAAATAAACATTCATCCTTAGTACAAGAATCGTGTACCATAATGCGTTTCAGCGCCATTTGTAACGAGGAACTCGAAGAACGAGGCTAGGATTATTCCACAAGTCATGTCAAACGGTGACCCCATATTCTTATCTTTTGTTGTTGTTTTTCTTAGTGTTAAATGTTCGCTTCCACCGAAGGTGATATCGCAGTCTTATTTTTCATTTTATTATCTTAGCGAACGCGCAGGGGTCTTTCCTGTGGAAGGAAACCGGAGTACCCGGAAAAACCCACGAGGTTGAGAAGGCGCCCCTATCCCCAAGCCACATACGCTAACATCAGGGATCGAAACGACAACCGCAAGCCAGACGTTACCGCCAAGCTAGAGGACAGCATGCGCAATAAATACTTTCGGTTTTGACTGGAATAGCCAGACGCTAGAGGTTGTAATTCGATTGAGACTACTGGCGTATTTCGCCGAACATAACTGATTAGAAACGAAAACGATTGAATGTAAATCAATTTATATACATTCTTATTACAGTATTATATGCGTTGCGACCCATTTGTGTCAATTTCTAGGTCCCAAATATTAGCGATTTAGCTCCTTTAACAAACAAATGAATATAAGAAATATCTTTCAACTTGGATACGTGAATAAAATTGTCTCATTAGATTAATTGCTTGTCTGTTTTATTTTAATTTTTTTTTTGAATTGAATATAAGAAATATCTTTTAACTTGAATAATAATATCTTGTCTGGTGTATTTTTATGTTTGTGGGGGGTTGGGTGGCCGAATGGTTAGCGCGTGAGCGCTGTATCATAAGGCCTGTCATTGAGTGATCTGGCGTGGTTTCGAATCCCCGGTTGTACGTGACAAGGATTAGGGTCGCCTTCCAACCTCGTGGGTTTTCTCCGGGTCCTGCGCTTTCCTCTCAGTGGTCAGTAAGCATGCTGTGACCGAATGTATATGGCGAGGAGTTTGCTGACAGTTAGGCGACTAGAGAGACGGTTGGAGAGGACAGACCGGCGTATGGACTCGGAGGGGCAGAATGGTGGATTTAACATAGTCTAGTCCTCGATATAGACTAGGTTCTTATATAGTTTAAAGGAGCTAAGTCGCTAATATTTGGGACCTAGAAATTGACACAAATGGGTCGCAACGCATACAATACTGTAATAAGAATTATATAAATTGATTTACATTCAATCGTTTCTGTGTTTACTGTAATTTCTAATCAGTTAGGTTCGGCGAAATACGCCAGTATTCTCAATCGAATTTCCATCTCTAGCGTCTGGTTTTTCCAGTCTAGGCCGATAGTATTTATTGGGCATGCTCTCCAGATAAGAATATAGCGTCACCGTTTGACATGACTCGTGGAATATGCCTAGCCTCGTTTTTCGAGTCCCTTATTACAAATAGCGCTGAACCGCATTATGGTACACGATTCGTGTACCAATTGTAAAATGTTTATTTTGTCTTAAATATTGGATATCAGAAGGTTATCTTTTCCCGGTAAGATCATCAGATCAATGTTGATTTAAAGCGACAAATAAATCGTGTTTTCAATTTCGAAGATTTTGGATGATATTGAGTTAGAGACTTAGCTACTTTAAGTACCTGTATTGCTGTTGTAATTATATAGATGTGTTATATTCGGTTCCAATGTAAATAAATCCTATATTTACTAAACTGATATCTGTTATACTAAGATAGTGTTACAGTAGGGGATGTCGTTTAAAGGAGCTAAATCGCTAATATTTGGGATCTAGAAATGGACACCAATGGGTCGCAACTCATAACATATTATAAATAATGTAATCTGAATGTATGACGAGGACTGATACGCGCCCCTGTGTGTTGACCGTTTGAATTTATCCACCGCTACACGAACATCTCGGTTGGATACAGAGATTTACATTTCTTATCCCCTGTATTTTTACATATTGCTTTCTACTATTTTTATTGTTGAATATATTCACACATGAAGCTAAAGGTAAGTTGTTAATTGGCTTAATTTACCTGTTAGACATAAATTTGTTAAATATTTTTAATAGGGTTAAATGTTGAGAAATATAGAATGTTGAAAAATATAGAAGGAATTTTTATTGTTTTTTTGTACGTCTACATTTAAACAAATTGTTAGATGACTTGGGACTAAGACGTTGGTTCAACTACCTGGAGTTCTTGCATTGGACAATCTGGTTAAAACACAGATCCTATTTCGTTTCGTTTTTATAGTTCAAAATTTCGTTTTACTTGTCTTTACTACACTTGGATCTGGAACAGTTGTTATTTAACTCGTGTTCTTGATGGTGTCAGGGATAAGCCAATGAAACGGTCTGTTACGGCGAGTTTTAGGTGTGTTTTTCACGTAACTGTGGGTAATCCACTAGTAACATCAATGCTGATTGGTTAATCAATTGTCTGACGTCATAGGTCATAAGTCGATCTTTTGACCCCTGACGTGACCTATCGCTATAACTTGTCAGATCTTCATGTACCATCGAAAGTATAAAAAATTGAAACGAAATATAGATCTGTAGTTTGATCAGATTGTGCATTGAACACGAAATGTAATCGTGACTGTCCGACGTTGTTGCCCCTTGTCCGTGAAACAGATTGCGTTGGGTCGTCTGCTAGTATTACACAATAGTGAAATGAAATGGGGTTGAACGTCTTACATGTCTGCTCCGACTGGGCTAATGAAAACGGGTCTACGTCATACAGTGTGCTATTAGGGTAATTTTGCCCGGACAGCGGCACTACGGCCTACTCTTATATCGAATTCCAACTCAGACATCATGAACAGCACCACAATTACCTTACAAAGGTGTTTCTTCTGCCACTTTCACCAACTATTCAGAAACTGAACTCCGTAACATTATCAAGAAAACAAAACCCGAATTTTGTAACCTAGATCCATTGCCTACATGGTTACTAAAGAACCATGTGTTTATTAACTCCTCCCTTCAAGCTGGTGTATATATTCCCAGATGAACTTACACAGGCCACTAATAACAAAAACACACTGTTTCGTAACAGTCTAAAAACTTACAGGCCTGTCAGCAACTTGAGCTACGTGTACATGTCAAAACTTTTGGAAAAATGTGTGCTTCTCCAGTTGTGATCTTACCAGGAAATGGTAGGCTTCTGATATCTAATATTTAAGACAAAATAAACATTCATCCTTAGTACAAGAATCGTGTACCATAATGCGTTTCAGCGCCATTTGTAACGAGGAACTCGAAGAACGAGGCTAGGATTATTCCACAAGTCATGTCAAACGGTGACCCCATATTCTTATCTTTTGTTGTTGTTTTTCTTAGTGTTAAATGTTCGCTTCCACCGAAGGTGATATCGCAGTCTTATTTTTCATTTTATTATCTTAGCGAACGCGCAGGGGTCTTTCCTGTGGAAGGAAACCGGAGTACCCGGAGTAAACCCACGAGGTTGAGAAGGCGCCCCTATCCCCAAGCCACATACGCTAACATCAGGGATCGAAACGACAACCGCAAGCCAGACGTTACCGCCAAGCTAGAGGACAGCATGCGCAATAAATACTTTCGGTGTTGACTGGAATAGCCAGACGCTAGAGGTTGTAATTCGATTGAGACTACTGGCGTATTTCGCCGAACATAACTGATTAGAAACGAAAACGATTGAATGTAAATCAATTTATATACATTCTTATTACAGTATTGTATGCCTTGCGACCCATTTGTGTCAATTTCTAGGTCCCAAATATTAGCGATTTAGCTCCTTTAACAAACAAATCCTCGTCAAAGTATTTACATGCCATACCACAGCACTGGAACAGCAATCATCTAAATTGTCAATAATGTATATGTTGCGATTGAAAAACAGCAAGCAAAATGAAATGAAATGGGGTTTAACGTCCTAAAAAAATAGAAAGCTGTTGTTCTGGTACTCTTAGACCTGTCGGCAGCGTTCGATACCTTGGACACAGCTGACCTCCCCAATACACGTCGGAGCGAAATAGGTTTAAAAGGAATAGTGTTTAATTGTTTCAAATCTTACTTAGCCAACAGAAAGTTCTCATCAATGGTAGTTGGTAAACAGACAGAACCCTGCTTTGTGGAGTACCACAGGGTTCGGTCTTAGGTCCAGTACTGTTTATTATATTCACTAAGCCTCTGAGCAAGATAGCACTCAAGTATGGATTAAACATTCACTTATTTGCCGACGACACTCAGCTTGCATCCCGACACACATCGAGCTCTGTTTAAAGGAAATCCACAAATAGATGACATTCCATTTCCTTAAAGGGACAATAAGACTCTTGCTGGCTTGACAGCCACAGAAAATAAATAATAGCCTTTTTCTAAGTATTAGATGTTTTAGTGTCCTACCTGTTGTGTACATGTAAATTATCCATTACATCCTATTTTACTTGTCCAGAGGGTTCGAAAATATTTTTAAATCCAAGTCACATTTGAAAAGGTTTACGTTAGGCTTTTCAAATCATTTAGTTGAATTTTTGCAATTTTTTAAATTAGGTGTGTTAAAGGAGCTAAATCGCTAATATTTGGGACCTAGAAATTGACACAAATGGGTCGAAACGCATATAATAATGTAATCTGATTGTATATAAACTGATTTACATTCAATTGTTTCCGTTTTGCCCCTAATTTCAAATCAGTTATGTCCAGCGAAATACGGCATGTGTCTCAACCCTATAGCAATTTCTAGCGTCTGGTTATTCCAGTCTATTGAGCAGGCTCTCCAGTTGATAAGGTCTAGCCTCGTTCTTTCTGGGCGCTTGTTGCAAATGACGCTAAAACGCACTATGGTACAAGATTCGTGTACCAATGGTAAAATGTTTATTTTGCCTTAAAATATTGGATATCAGAAGCCTGCCTTTTCCTGGTAAGATCACAACATCAATGTTGATTTGAATTGACAAAAAATTCGTATTTTCAACGTGTAAGACTTTGGATGATATTGAGTTAGAGACTTAGCTACTTTAAGATGAAATTTGCATCATCAATTAATTGGAATATTGTAAAATAGTACAATTTGTTGACCAGAATAAAGATTGAGAAATATTATTCAGTTACAAGAGTGGTATTGAGCCTTTAAGCTTAACCCTGATGAAACAGAAGTGATGTTCGCAGGTTCAAGAAAGAAGCTTCGACAAATCAGACACTGCAATATAACAGTTGGTAGTGAAACGATTGAGCCATCTGTTAAAGTAAAGAACATAGGAATAGTCTTAGATAAAAACCTGTCATTTCAACCTCAAGTATCTGCTGTATCATCATCTTCATTTTATAAAATACACCAACTGAGTAAAATCAAACAATATCTCTCTTTTATAACCTCAAACTTCTTGTCCAGTCTCCTGTAATATCTAAACTTGACTATCATAATGCAGTATTATATGTAAATGCTGACCATAACATCCAAAGGCTCCAACTTGTTCAAAACGCTGCCGCAAGGTCCTCACTGGCACCGAGAAAAGAGACCACACTAATCCACTGGCTGTCAATCAGATCCCGAATTGAATACAACACTTTCTGTTGACTTACAACGTATTACATGGTTTAGCCCCAGATTATAACAGAATTAATATCAAAGCCAGATTATTGTCGGTCTCTCCATTCAGAAGATAAAGACCTTATTGTCATCCCAACACCCAACCTTCAAATGAGGTGTAGATGATCCTTCCGATTCTCTTCACCTAAATTATGGAATTCAATCTCATCCAATAGCAACCTGAAGAACTCTGAATCAATTGACATATATTCAAACACAGGCCCAAAATAATTGGTGGATCTCTTAATCAAACATGCGCCTTTGGAACCATTTATTTTGTGTTTAGGCGCTATATAGATACTTTAATGTTTAATGTTGTGTGCTAAGGGGGATATTGTTCCCGGTCTGAAATTGATAGTATGTACTGTTAAAATACAAGCGCACATTATTTATATGAGCTGGAGAAGGCACACCCTATCTCCAAGTCACATATTCTCACACCAGGGATCGACACCACGACCACAATCCACGTGACCGACCAGTTGGAGCTCGAAGCGCGACACCACTCGGCCATCCCATCATTTTATATTTTTATATTTGAACTATAATAGCAAACAGTCTTTTTCTAACACTTACATAGGGCTTTTTTTAAATTAAACATACATTATGCAGAAGTTAAAGCTGTCCATTGCGGGTCTTTCTTTAGGCCTTAAATGTTATCTGAATTATTAATAAGACATTTATTACCACGACAAGACCATAATCAACTCCCGGTGTCATCGGACAGTTATGATGTTAAACAGATTTGAACCTGATCTGCGATTCAACGGCTGTTTATGATTAACCGTAAAACTGGATAATTTAGACTTTGTTTATTATCGTAACAACGGTAACAATGACAATCGAGGCTACGGTGGTTTTGAAATTAGGTTTTCTCGGCTCGGAGTGACGTAATTTGACTGAAATTTTCAGCATATTCTTGTTACATGATCTATTTTTTAACTATTATAGCGAGAAGTGTCCGCCCTTTATCTAATCATTAAGGTCAATCGTTTGTGCAACACATTTATTCACCTGACAGTAATTACTTGAAATTATTCTTCACTTTTATTAGGTTTTTAATAAACAAAGATTGATTTTTGTCCCGCCACGGCGCTAGCAATAAACAATTAATTGTATTATTACCACAAATTGAAAAGATCAGAACTTACATATAAATGAGATAATTGCATGGATATAAAAAGGGGAGAACTCGTGTATGGAGGTAAGACAGTCGTATGCAACCTGTAGTTGAAGTAAGTAACAGGTTTGGGTAAGTAAATTGTAACGATAATCTGTTATAAAAAAAACTTATTTGTACTTTATGTCTGAGGTTTGGTGTACTGGGTATAAAGGGGTAGAATTCGTGCATAAGTGAGACGGTCGTATGCAGCCTGTCATCTGTTATTGAACAAGGTGGTGTCCAGGAAATGGAAAAGCGAGGGGTCCAAAGTGGAGACAACGTCAAGTTTGGAGTTAAGTTTGACGTTAAGTCTTGGGAGGGGCTACTGGCGAATTTGTTTAAATCATAAGCTTTAAGACAATCAGGGGGGGGGGGGGTGCATACATGTATATGATTACAGTAGAGTGCGCCACAACGGCGGCAATATTTCGCCCGTTATGGCCATGAATGTAGGAGAGAAAAAAGCCCTTGACACCAACCCCCCATCCCCACACCAGGACACGCGCCCGTCGAAGTAAGGTTTGACAAGTAAAAACCAAGTAATGAGATTGGGTAAGCTAATTGTAATGATATTCTGCTAAATAATTCCTTGCGTCGTGTAACTGTCTCCATCCATCAGGCGATTATCTGGCCTCATCCCACGGCTCAGGTTACTTCTTTACAAATCTGGATGTTCATCATCGCACTAAAACATACATTGATATCCCAACTGAAAATTCATGATATTTTTCGGTTTAAGTTTGAACTTCACAACCGTGACACCTCAAAATACATGTAAATCCCAATTAAAAATTCGTGATTTTTTTCGGATTAAGTTTAAATTTCACAAACGGTGTGACCATGACACCTCAACATACATGTATATCCTAATTAAAAATTCATGATTTTTTTCGGTTAAGTTTAAATTTCACAAATGGTGTGACCGTGATACCTCGAATGTTTTGTAAACCATTGACTGTGCCGGTTCTCAATAGTTTATCAATGGAATTAATAAACAGGCATAAGAATGGACCCGTTCAAAATAGAACTTCTGCTAAGATTGTTCAATTGAGACAAATTTGCTAATTATGTTTTCGGGCGATCATTATATTTTCCGAGCAGTGGCTAAATGATGAAAAAACAAAAAAGCAATTATTCTATCAAGCAAAATGAAGTACCCGAAATCCGGGACTTTTCCTGGCCATTGGGTGTGGTGATGTAATTCCCATCAAGAGTTCAGAGTTTCAGAAAGTCACACAATTCTGATTTTGATTCAATGTGTTTACTTCTCAAACTCAAACAGCAGAACTAGAAAATTTGTACCACTGGGCTCTTCTTGCCGATCGGGCGCTATCTATTAGAGTTATGTAAAGTCCAGTTTTCGGGTGCTAATGCCGTTTATCACCTAATAATACATTCTACAGTAGATATCAGTTTACATGAATTTGATTGGTCAATCAAAAGAAACTACTTTGTTTTTATTTTTAAAGAACAGTTCATTTTTTATTAAATGTAACTTCTTATTAAAAAGGAACTATTTTATTTAATTGGCCTTTTGCAATGGTTGAATTGCTGTTAAAAAATGATGTATCGCTACGCCGTAATGTAATCAGGTTCAGTAAAAGTGAAATCTATAGCAAAGAATTATATTTATTTATTTGTGCATGTAAGAAGGGATTGGGTGATAAATAAAATCTCATACTCGTCTTTTTGGGTATCATAAAATATCAACACTCGTCGATAAAGTAAAAAAACAACTCGGCAGAGATTCTCTATATGTTCGTGCAAAGGAAATCCGGCCCGTTCGTATGGTGGCTGATAGTGGCCATATTAAATCCTCGCCCTTTTGATAATACGACATCACGACAGTATTGACGCATCACACGACACTACTCTGTTGTAACATCGTGTTATTTTTGTCGTAACATCGAGGTGTCGACTTATCAGCTTAGTCTCTTTCTACAAGTCACAAAAATACATCTGTACTCATTACATCATATAAGTAGCAGATTAGATAACTATAAATAAGACCCGTGCAAAAGAGATAATAGGAAAACGTTGATTTTTCTCAAAATAATGAAACATTCTATGGAAAGGTATCGCTGTCAATATTAAATGCTCTGCTAAAATGTCTTTTCCATTGATAATATGTAAAAACTACAATGCACAAATTTCTAATACCGGTAATGATAAAGTCAAAAGACCTCTAAGGCCAAAGTTAAATTTAAAACGTCAAATTTAATGTGTCAAATGACGAATGTTTGATTGGAAAGGGCTGTTTTTTTGTGTCTGCATTTTACATTTCCATCATTACATTTTACATTTGCGTTCTGCCGGATCTCATTTGTATGGAAGTCTATAACTACCATTCATAATTTATACTTTTCGCCCCTTCAAAACAGGAAAGTCAAAAAGTAGAAGTTGCGACAAAATGTGAGACGACAGTACGCTATTCAAGCCAAAATCGACTCGAAAATAGGAAATTAAGAAATATAAAACCGTTTTTTCCTAATTTCTTATTTTCGACATGCATTGTGGCTTGTGTACCGTCTTGTCGACTTTCGACTTTTTTGTATTTATTGATGTCAGTAAGAAGGCGCCAAGAAGCATACCAAGCATTCCAAGTCGATGATAAACATCACGATAAAACACCAAACTGTCATATTATCGACTTTGATTTACATGTACATTTATTATTAACTTTATTTTAGAGAGACAGGAAGATGAAATTTACATATTGTTTTCTAGTGTGTATATTGTTGACTATATTATCACTTAAAGCTACAGGTAAGTTTACCTGTTAAACGTAGATTTGGAAAAGACTTTAATAGGGTTTGATGTTGGGGAATAGAGACGCAATATTCGCTTTTTGTTGTACTTGTATATATAATAGTCTGGAGGCTCAGTGCGGGGAGTGTCCATCAAATGGATACAAAAGCAAACTTTTCGATAGTAAAATTTTGCGTAGAATACAATGTCGAGTGGTAATCAGTCCGCCGTTGGGGCGTTTTCGAGACATCCGGGGGTCAAAGGGGAAGTATCTTTAATAAAGAGGGTTCCTACGGTAAAAGGCAACAATACATCTGAATGTCTAAATCAAAATTAAGTTTTTCTTAAATTATTTCAAAACTCACAAAAGGGTTTGTATTGTTTTCAGGAAACCTGGGAAACAAAAGAGTTCTAATTCAAAGAGGTATATACAGAAACCTATTGGATGTTTCATCTGTAAATAGTTTTACAGCTAATCTAAAAGGGGAGGCAACAGTATTTGTAGGATTATTTGATGATGAAAAAATTGTGTACCAATTAGGCATTGCCGCTGACAATTACGATATTCGAGAATGTGTAAGAACCGGAACCTGTTCTGCACCTATCCGTGCTACCAATACTACCTTCAATAATGTTGCCTTCTCCCCGTTTTGGTTCCGGTGGGAGACGGGTCAAGTGGAGTTTGGAACTGGGATTGTTTCTGGTGTAAACAGAATTGGATTACATCAAGATAACAGAACGGTTAATGTTAAATATTGGGCTGTATCTGCTTCTGGTCTAGCCTATATTAATTATGAATACAATACAAGTAAGTTATGTATTATTTATTAAAGGGACATTATGTAAGATTCAACGTCCACTCGACACAAACTATGTCATCTCGATACTAACATATGGTTCAATAAGGGGTCTTTAGCAGTCGGAGGAAACCGGAGGCCCTGGAGAAAACCGACGAGGTTGGACAGGCGATTCAACTCCATATCACATACCAACGGGGAATCGAAACCACAACAGTTGACTCAATGACAGACCTTATGATACAACCCGCATGCGCTTACCATTCGCCCCCCCCCCCCCCAATTATTCACAGAATTTAGTGTATGATTGTATATATACTAGTAGGTACGTTCGTTCAGTCTAGTGTGGCGTCTCGTCAGGACCAATCCTGTGGAGCCGCGTATCAATCATACAATCATATGTAACTGTGAGAGGATATCTGGCAATTCAAACAAAATAATTGAATGTCACTAGAAAAGAGAAAAATTGAAACAGGCCTACAAAAAAGAACAATAATGCACGGACTTTATCTAGTGACAGTCAATCCTTTTTATAAATTGTCAGACATCCTCTCACATTTCGTCTTCGAAGGAATTATCAGTAAACAGAAAGTCGCCCGTGCATCTGTTATCCCTCGTTGCTTCGGTCAGTTATATAGAAGGATAACTCCTGTTTTCCTTTTGCTTTCGTCACTTCCGTCTCTTCCATCTTCGTTACGCATCTATCGTAGCAATTACCAGTTTTATCACATATGTGATAATGGCTGACACCAATATTGTCCTTTAATACAATATATTCTAATAAGGGCAACCTTAATCAAAATACCGACAGACTTAGGTACTTTTTTATGTATAGCTCGTTACCTAGCAACGTATCTCTTATTTATGTTTTTTTCAGAATTTTCGTGTCATAAAGGTTATAAATTGGTTAACCCGCAAAAGTCACTAAAACCAAATACACATATTGGTCTGGTGGACTGTAGTCGTGAATGTGTGAGGAGGAATTACTGTTATGCTGTGAATTATAGCCGGCAACACCAGTACGAAAACTGCGAATATTATGCAATATCGGGTAAAATTAAAAACAAAGATGTTATTTTACCTTTTAATATAACAGCTAATGATGATTGGCTTTATTGTCATATGACAGGGCGATAAAGTTGGCGATAATGCAACAGAATAATTATATAAAAGTGCTCGTTGTTTATTTTTCATGTATAAATTTACGTAAGAGATGCTTTAAAAAAAACCTAGAAGGATAAGATATAATACTGGATATGTTTCTAAATCAAATATTATTCGTCTAGTCTGTGTCCGGCATATGAATTGTTAATTTTAGTTTATTTAGCGTTTCCAGAAATTCTATCCTGATTGCCGCTTGGAAGGTTATAACCTAGGCATATTTATGTTCAATTGACCTGTTGTCGGACTTAATTATGTCCAAGATTCATATGACCCATACTGAGTTGCATCATTCTCTGAATGATGGCGGTAGTAAAGCCAAAAGGTACAGTATTACAATTCCAAATCCACAGATCATTTGCAGTAAATGCTGTCAGATATTTGCACACCTCATTCATTTCAATCTGTCAATAACCTGATTTTAATATCTTAGGTCGTTTAATGATTCCAATGTTTCTTCATTAATATTATCAGCTCTTTGTAAATAGCTTATTTTGTCATTAATAAAAAGGGGTCAGTATATTTAAATCCAAAGTGGAAATACTATCATCTTCAATTATTCTTCACTAGCAGGGTACCCGGCTTCCCCCGGGGCCCAATTTGGACCAAATAATTTCAAAAATTATTCCAAGACTATTTTATGAACCAAAATGATTTAAAGCACTACCTGGAGAGTGGATATTATATTTGCCCCAGCAATGACTAACGCTGTTGTAGTAATCTTTGGTCACATTTGGTATCCAATAACTGATCTAGCAGACAGTCAGCAGACAATGGTGACAAGAAAATATAGACGCAAGGGGCAAACATACGGCAAAACTAGAATATATAAACTATTCCTATTCATATGGCATTTAACTAAAAGTATAAAACAAAGTTCTCAAAAACAAATGATGCTGTAGTGGGCATAAATTGCGCGGGGGGGGGGGGGTAACTGTGCCATGTAAGACTGCCAGAACTCATCTTTGAAAATAATTCTAAGATGCAGTATTTGAAGCAAAGCCCAAAAAAAAGGAGTCAAGAAAAAGTATGGAGATGCAGATTCAACATAATAATTTATGAAAAATGTCATTTTTAGTCCACAAATTATCAATAATGGGTGCTTAACGTTTTCTTTCTGTGTGTATATAATGTACAGCACTGAACATAAAGGTCAAAACAGAAAAAAGATTACCCCCCTTCACTTTCACGCTCTTGCCAAGGCGTAATGACTACATGGATTTTGGAAAGCTTACATTGGACCAAATGAACCTAAGGAATAAATAAGTGACACTTAAAATGACGCGCTTGAAAGTATAGACAAATTAAAACAAATACTGGATTCTCCGAAAAACACCCACGGGGCTCACACAAGTCAAAAAGGAGCACTTAAAGCAACGTTATCTTATCAATTGACGTGGGGGGGGGGCTCTTGTTGTGTTTCATCAAAAATGAAATGAAATGGGGTTTAACGTCCTAAATGTTATGTCCCGATTGAGCTTATGAAGACGAGCATACGCCATACAGTGTACAATGAGGGTAATTTTCCCGGGCAGCGGCACTATGGCACTCTTATATCGAACTCCAATTGCCAAGGGATCCTTTACGTGCACGCCAATATATACACAGGGTCTCGTCTTTTTGTCCCATCCAAACTGCTAGACAGCTGGCCTTGTCAAGCCCTCCGTCCTGCACCACTGACCAGGGAAAACCACGTTGGAAAATGCCGATGAACTTTCTCGGCCAATGCATGTATCGGACAGCGAGTCAGCGTCTTACCCACTTAACCACGTTTCATCAAAAGGCTAACGGATAAGACAACAGCGATAGACTTTAACGTCAGCAGACTAACATATGGTTTTAATTTTAATTTAATAATTTGCTTGCGCGTAGGGGTCTTTAGCAGTGGGAGGAATCCGGAGGACCCGGAGAAAACCCACAATGTTGGACAGGTGACCCTACTCCTTGTCATGTACAACCGTGAATTCGAAACCACGCCATTCAAACAGATACCTTATAAAATAGACGGGCCATAAATATATGGTTGAGTTTAGGCTATTTACATATATCAAGCTAAATGAGGACCCGTTAGACAGCAATTGTTTGTCTGTCTGTCTGTCGCTTCAGGGTTGGCGACTACATCAGGGCTGCCCAGAGGCTGCAATTTGGTAGCTCGGACGGGGGACCCTAGGCCTGATGGCGATGAACTATCGTAACGCACTGGCTCACTCCTGTTAATCCCGGATTTTCTATAGATAACTCCCTGTCGGTGATGCAGACAATTAAAAATCGATTTTTGCAAAAACAAGAAGAGGAATCGCATACCCCACAAATTGTTAGCTATTCCGATTCTCATTAAACTTGTCTCTCGTAGGTACAAACGCTTGCATCACAGGTATGTCTATTATCAATAGAATGAAACAAAACACAAACATCTTTGTCAACATCTTCGCAGATCTACTTAACCCGGTTAGTGTGGAAACGTACAATCAAATTTCATTTCACATCAGGAGGTGGGGCGGGGGAGGGGGGTCTAGTGGTTTAATTTTTGTGCGTGAAATCATAAGATCTGTCATTAAGTCAAGTAGCGTGATTTCGATTCCCTGCATGTACGTGACAAGGAGTAGTATCGCCTGTCCTCGTGGGTTTTCTCCCAGTCCTCCAGTTTCCACCCACTGTTAAAGACCCCTACACGCTAGCGAATTATTGATATAAAATTGAATCATATGTCAGTAATGACCTATTTGGTGGCGAGTGGACGTGAAACCGCATTTCTCTCTCTATTATTATTAAACATCAACCACAAACAAAATAAAAAAAAGACCCCGAAAACGACCTTCACGACTATTGTAGAGTAAACCAATTTAAAATCTTCTTGACAAGAAAATTCTGAAAAACAAAAAAGAAAGAAAGTCTCGACTAAGTCATCCAATTTGTTAATAAAGATTGTTCCCATTTGAATATGTTCAAGTATTAGAAAAGATTCCATCACAATAGTATAGTTTTAAAGCAAATATTTGCTCTGACAGCAGATCAGTCTCAACAGAAGCTTATCTGAAAAGAAAACTTGGATGTTGACTAAATTTGTATAGAACAATAGTCTTCATTAAATCTGAAAGTTTTTATGTTAACAAGCTTGTAATAATCCGTTAAAAACTATAGCCTATATCGCACCAAGAATAGATGTTTAACGGTGGAACATAAAGTGAAATGAAATGCAATGAAATGGGCATACAGTGTGCTATTAGGGAAATTTTGCCCGGGCGTATGCCCGTCTTCATTAGCCCAGTCGGAGCAGAACAGTAGGACGTTAAACCCCATTTCATTCCATTTTCAGAGGACCAATTTCCTTTTAGATGAGACGGCGGAACCTTAAGCACAGTGACAAGTCCTTGTTAATGGACAGATTTCTTCAAAACGAGTTGCTATCTGCTTTTCAGTGTTTCCACTAATAATTTATCAAGCGCTAAAGGTTTGCAAACAGATATACGGAGTACACTAGACATCCTCCGCGAATGGCCACTATTATTGTATGGAAATTACTGTGGGATAACTGATGCTGAGCTCTTCAAGTTAAGACATCCATTCGCTCTTAGTTGTCGGAACATCTCCCAACAGATCGGATGAGTTGCGGCGGTCGCGGTGTAGAATGTGCATGAGGCTTTTTGAGACAAAAGTTTGATAAAGAAAAAAAAACAGTTAAGATTTCGCCTGGCCACTCATAGGAAGGGCCGGCCATTGGGGACTTAAATCCAGATATATCTTGGCCACGTTATTCCTGATGAGTTCTAGCTTCTCGTGAAACGTCTTCTAAGCGTAAGTTATATATCTTGGCCACGTTATCCCTGACCGAGTTTTAGCTACTTTTAAAACATCATTTATGGAATTACGACTAGGTCAAGGAGAGAGAAATGGGGTTTAACGTCCACTCGACATAAACTAAGTCATTTCGGGACTAAAGATATTAATTTAAATCTGAAGGAACCTGCGTTTTAGAGATGGTTTAGAAAGAAGGCTATGGATGGCCGACTCTGGCTTGTTTATCTAAGTATAATTAACAATGTATTGTAACAGGACGGGTTGTACCCGATTTGCACTCGAGCGTCGGGAGTGACCGTCTCTCATGCAAACCGGAAGTCCAGGTTCGTACACAGGATGTCAGGTTTCCCACGTGAACTGAAATAAAAGGGAACACATTTATAGAGTTTCAAAATTCTTTATTTCGTAAGATACAAAAGTTAAATGCCCGAAACGCGTATTCGAATCCGTTCGTCTTCTTTTCACCAATGGTTAACCAGCTGAAATAAAGAACTTGTGCCAAATTCATCAACTATCCTTACGTCAACTATGTCTCTTTACCGAACCAGGAAACGGAGCGTCTGCTTACACCAAATCCTATATCTTCCTAATGAACTCTCAGAATGAATTAAACTCAGGATATAAACGCTAATTGACGCCTGCCTCAGCCCGAACTTACAATATTCGTAAAAAGGGAAGCAAACAAATCTTACATCACCCAAACGGAAGCCTCAAAATACTTAAAAACTCATAACTTTGTAAATAAATATACTGAGCGCCATGGAAAACGCATCACTTTTTTTCCCCAAATATTTTATTACTAGGTGGTTTTGTATGTATAATATTATGCAATACTATGAACTATTGTTTCACACAATGCTCCCAAACGCAAAAAATATCGGCCCGTGTGCACAAAACAAAATTGCACGAGATGCACATGAAAAACCCAATATTCACGTGCAGCATTGTGTGTGAGCCCTTTAAAAGCATGTTTTCAACTTAATGTGCAGTACATGAACTGTGAAACGTCAATCTGTCGTAATTTGTTGTTGGACGTGTGAAGGAATCGAGCTAGAGATGCCGAGACGTACTGAAAATCAACGGAATGAAGCCATGGGAATGTTCAGGGCTGGCATGTCTACACGTGCTATTGCCAGAAACTTCAATTGTCATCAGTCCACTATTGTAAGGTTGGTGGAACGTGTTCGAGTTACTGAATCAACACGTGACCGTCAACGTCCTGGTCCACAACGCGTTACAACCCAGGCTCAAGACCACTACATCCGGGTCACTCATCTGCGTGACAGATTCCGCCCAGCGACTCGAACTGGTGCAGCAGTCGTCGGAAGACAAGGACCAGTAAGTGCCAACACCGTAAGACGTCGTCTAAGAGAAGTAGGACTCCGTGTACGACGACCTTATGTTGGAGCTATCCTCAGGGATCATCACCGTCATCAGCGGCGTTTGATATGGGCTCAAGGACACCAGACACGGAGAAGAGTAGACTGGCAAAGTGTGCTCTTCAGTGATGAGAGTCGCTTTCATCTTTATCACGCTGATGGCCGTCAACGTGTGTGGAGACGTCTTGGGGAACGTCTTGCAGACTGCTGCGTCTTCGAAACGAATCGATGGGTTGGGGGAAGTGTAATGGTGTGGGGAGGCTTCACATTTCATCACCGGACCGCCCTACACATTTGCAGGGGTCGCGTTAATGCTGTAGCCTACCGTGATGATGGCCCGTGGAGGACACACGCGCTACTGACATCTGTGTCGTACTTTTGGTTTTGACCCCTCTGACTTTGTACCCTTGATTACAGATTAAACATCCTTAAGTGTACAAATGTGTTGTTATTGATGTGTTCCCATTTGATTATTGTTCACAATAAGAAGCAAAATGAATAAGATATGTTTACAGGATCATTTTGTTATACGAAAAACTAAGTGATGCGTTTTCCATGGCGCTCAGTATATAAACATCACGGCTTTATGCCTGCCTCAGCCCGAACTTACAATATTCGTACAAAGGGAGCAAACAAATCTTACATCACCCAAACGGAACCCTTAAAGTAACTAGAAACTCATAACTTTTAACTCAAACAAACAATTCCCCTATAGCTTGGGACGCCCCCCCCCCCTTAGCTTGTAGGACTAAAAGGCAAAACTCTACCCCCGAGATCGGACTTGCCCCGAGCGGAATAATTGATTATTCCTGCGGAACTTGCTGACCACAGGAGACAATGTGTCCCCTTGGGATGTTTACCACAGAGCGAAATAAGTAATATTTCCGCTGAGGTTTGCACCCCCCGATCGTTCGACTAAGACTGACTTTGATTGACCTTATATACTCTATCTATACGCTCTGCACTGTAGGATGCACGTGCATGAACCTTGACCCGGGTTTTAATCCTAGTTCAGAACCCGCTCTCCCATTGGCTGATTTTACCCACGCTATCCAATCAGAAGCGTCGAACTACCTATCTCCAGCCATTTAACAAAATGGCGGGTTTCTATAGAATTTCCACGTGGGATGACCGGCAATTCAAGTCTGAAGCAATATAGAACTAATAATATAGGTCGTTTCTATGTAAGGGGCAAGAATAAGGCGAGTCATGGTTATCTCAATGATCTATAAAATACGAAACCCCCCACAGTATAAAATTCACCTCACACGTTCTATTAAATATACAGGGGAGCTAGTAAGGCCAAAGGGCATATTATTCAATATAGATGTCACATTAAGCATTCACCAAATAATGGATACGATAATAAAATAGAAAACCAAGGTGTAATTTAGGTATTAGCGACGTTGCCTTTCGGTTCACAAGACATTTAATTAATAATAGAAGTATGTGCCGCTTACGTTAATACAATAATATCTAGTCTCCATTATTCTCACGATGTAGACTACCCCCTGTATTTTTCACAATTACTTGTTTAGCGTTGAAACACTGATAAAATAACCATGATTCCTTATTTGAGCCAAACTGGAGTTATCTCCCATATATTAAAATACAGCTATACGGGACTGGGGTGTTATGCATTTCCAGTCAAAGTAGCTGCCTAGTAAATGTCCGTTTACCAATTTAAATTACCGTATGTCAATGTAGATGTCTGTAAAGGTTTGAACACCGAGCTGTCGACAGTAAGTGTTTATTATAATCTTTCCCGACTAGGAATACTGGAACTTGGTTTACTTGGAATGATTAGTCACATCTTCAATAGAAAGCTTGATCTCGCTTTAACTACGTGCATCTTATCAAGGCCTTCACGTAATACTCTGAATATTGCGGCACTAATTTCGATTGGGTACAAGCCCAACTTGTGAGCCTGTAAGATTCCTCGATCGTCGCGAATACCAAGTCTCGCGCTTTCAAGCTAAAATGTCTACCTGTGATAATCGAGTTGTAAAGTTCAAGGTTCATTCAATGTGGAGATCACGATGTCACAACCTCTGATTGGACGCTACTGCTCAAGTGTCTGTAGATAACAAAGCTATAAGTTCGGGAATTGTGAAGTAAACAAGCAACGGCCAGATGTTGTAAAACTCACAGTCGTTGCTTCAGGAACATGGATTAGACCCGGATTTCTAGTCTCGTCTCGGGTAGTAAACGTGAAGCTAGGACCATTGCTAAAAACCACAACACTCATCTCTGATTTCCTAAAACTGAAACGAATTTATTTCAGTGGTTTTTTTTTTGTTATATACATGACCTGATATTAGTTTTATTTCATCTAGTCCAATTTTTCTTTTACTATCGTTATCATTCCAGCTACATAATACTGTACACCTAGTCTCTATCAATCAGACAATTATTCTACGAATATTAGTATGGATGGGATGTCACAAAAAAAAAAATACTCTGAATGGGTTGTCAATTGAGAATAACTAGGTAATTGGCTAGATTAACAAAATTTCACCGGGGGGGGGGGGGGAATTAGTCCTAAATCAAGATGCAGACGCCCATTTAAAGATTGGCATTTCAGAAAATCCATTTGCATTGCCAGTTCAATATCCAAGAACTCTTAATAAATTTTAATGTAAAATTTCATTTACCATATCTATGTTTTTTTTTTATTAATCCTAGTTCGTAGTCACGAGTCATGGTTATTTATAATAATGCATGAATTATAGGATGTATTTCGGGAAGGGGCGCAACTCTTACTTGACTTGGCTAAAGATACTGGATAATCAATCACATAAAAAAAACCTCCCAGTTACGCATGGGTAATGAAATTAGTTAGTTAATGTTTACAACGGACCAAGCCCCTGCGCACCAATCTGTTTTACAGAGGTATTATTAAAATCTTCTAATAACTCTGTAAGATGAAACGAATTTTAGGTAAGTCGGGGGGGGGGGGGCTAATTGAAATCTGAACTAGCATATTTCTGGCATTAAGTTAACCGATTAAGTAATTGGTTTTGAGAGTGTATTAGAGAGATGGGGTTTAACGCCCATCGCCACAAACACTGGCATTTCGGGACTAACATATGGTTCAATTTTATTTTAAAAAATTCGCTAGCGCGTAGGGGTCTTTAGCAGTGAGAGGAAACCGGAGGACCCTACTCCTTGTCACGTACAAGAGGGGATTCAAAACCACGCCACTTGACTCAATGACAGAACGTATGATAAACGCGCAAGTGTTGACCATTCGGCGACCCAACCCCGCGACCGGATTAATGATGACTGGCTATGGAAATACACCCACATTTTCTGTAGTCCAGTTAGTACAGCTCAGTAGGACCATCGGCGGATCTGGGGGCGGTGGAAAGGCTCCAAACCCCACACTGCTTAGCTACATAAAAAAATGGTAAAAGAACACTTTTATTAGAAGAGTGTTTCGGTCGTTTGCTTTATTCTTTATGGCCAGATGGTGGGATGGGATGGGTACTCAAAGCGCGAGATATTGATATAGACATATGTGATATCACTATTAATGCTTTGCATCATTGAAATTGAATCACAATGTGACCCTATTAATTCATATAATAAAAAATGACGTCAAACGGGATGTTGCAGTGTGTACGTATGCCTACGGAATTTGGAGACGATGATGGCATCATGGATTGTCAACTGTCAAATTTCCTTAACAGGAACCTGGCAAACCCCCTCCTGCAAAAATCCGAGAACGTATTTCATATGATTTTATTTCCAATAAAGGGATGCCTTGAATACGATTTGGACATGTTTATATAAGAATGTCAAGTAAATCTTTTTGAAATATTTACAGTGTGTTAAAAAAAGAGTTCAGTTTACCATTTGTGATTGTTAATGTTGTATTCTGATGTGCCCTTTGTGTCATTTTGTATTAAGATGTGAAACAATTATCTATTAACCTCTCAAACAACACCTAGCAATAGTTTCTAGATTATATATTCTCCGGGAACAAAAAAACAATACATTTTATTAAAAGGCTTGGAAAAACATCAAACAGAAAAACTGTAGAATGAATATTTTCTTATTTATAGGCAATTAGTAAAAAAAACATTGTATATTGTTGGCCGTTAAAGGTGCTTAATTCAGATCTTTCGTATGGCATTAATTAGACATTTATTTACATGCCAGGATCATTATCGGATGGTTTGGATTTTCAGCATAATTAAATACTATTGGCAGTCAATCATTTAATTTAAAACTGGATAATAGAAACTTTGTTTATTATCGTAAGAACGGTAGCAATGACAATCGAGACTAAACTGTTTTGCAAACGACGATATCCCCGCTCAAAATGAAGTAATTTGACTGAAATTTTCAGCATATTCCCTTTGCGTTATCTATGTTTAAACTATTAAAGCGCGAACTGCCAGCTCTTTATCTAAATCTTTAACCAGCCATACAACACATAACAGTATGCTAAGACTATACTCCTTTAGCAAAGTACAATAAAAGTACATTTCAATAAAACGCTTTGAAAACATCAGAACGAACATGTTTTTGTTATTTATAAGAATAAGAAATAGACATTGTAAACTGATATAAAAAAGATCTACATTTCGTTTCTTTTTTTACACTTTCGATGGCCTTCACTACATTAAGATCTGACCGGTTGTAGTGGAAGGTCGCGTCGGAGTCATACGAGTGACTTTTGACCCTATGACGTCAGGCATTGATTAATCAATCAGCGTCGACGTTTGTTGTGCTTTTCCCACAGTTCCGTGCACCGCATGCAAAGAACTCGTCGTAACAGACCGTTTCATTGGCTAATCCCTCACATCAACTAGAACGCTGGTTATATAACAACTTTCCCCAGATCCTAGTGTTGTGAAGGCGAGAGAGAGAGAGAGAGAAATGCGGTTTAACGTCCACTCGACACAAACTAGGTCATTTCGGGACTAACATATGGTTCAATTTTATTTCCATAATTCGCTTGCGCGTAAGGGTCTTAAGCAGTGGGAGGAAACCGGAGGACTCGGACAGGCGACCCTACTCCTTGTCACGTTCAACCGGGGAATCGAAACCACGCCAGTTGACTCAATGGCAGACTTTATGATACAGCGCGCACGTGCTAACCATTCCGCCATCCAACCCCCCTGTTGTGAAGGCAAGTAAAACGAAATTTTGAACTATAAAAATACGAAACGAAAAAGGATGCGTGTTTTAATCAGATTTGTTCTTACACGATCTTCCTTGGGAGTAATTTATTTATTGAGTTGACGTAGGTTGTATATTGTTCGTCAACAATAAAACCTATTTCTTTATTGAGATGACGTGAATTGACAACACAGCTTGTATATTGTTTGCCAACAATAAACCCTAACAGCACAGCTAAGTTGATTTTTTCAAATAGGTCAAATAGGCTGGCTATCTGTCAAACCATTGCATAGATAAAACGTGGACGAGATAACCCTTCATTAAACCAGCTTACTGAAGCAACAACTGCGAGTTTTACAACATCTGGACGTTGCTGGATTACTTTGCGATTCTCGAACTTATAGCTACGTTTTCTCTCAAATCAAATATGGGGGGGGGGGGGGGGTCACGGTGGCTAAGTGGGTAAGGCGCTGGCTCGCTAGCCTGGAGGTCGGTTGTTTGATCCCAGCATTGGCCGAGAAAGTTCATCCAGATTTTCCGGCGGGGTTCCCCCCCTTGTCAGTGATGCAGGACGGAGGGCCTGACAAGGACAGCTGTCTAGTCGTTCAGATGGGTCGAAACCCCGAGGTCCCGTGTACACATTGGCGTGCACGTAAAAGATCCATTGACAGTTGGAATTCGATATAAGAGTAGGCCGTAGTACCGCTGTCCGGGCAAAATTTCCCTCATAGCACACTGTATCGCGTATGCCCGCCTTCATTGGCCCAGTTCGGAGCAGAACAGTAGGAGGTTAAATTCCCTTTCATTTCATTTAAAATCAAATAGGGGGGCGGGGGTGGGGTGGCCGAATGGTTAGCACGCGCGCTGTATCATACGGTCTGCCATTGAGTCAACTCGCGGGGTTTCGATTCCCCGGTTGTACGTGACAAGAAGTAGGGTCGCCTGTCCAACCACGTGGGTTTTGTCTGGGTCCTCCAGTTTCTTCCCACTTTTTAAGACCCCTACGCGCAAGCGAATCATTGAAGTAAAATTGAACCATGTGTTAGTCCCGAAATGACCTAGTTGTTGTTAACTCACCATGCCACTGTGGCTACTCCCCTGGGTGATAAAAAAAAATCCCAGAACACTTAGCTAGCACATGAGTCGCCACATTAACATTAACTCGCAACGCCACCAATTCAATTGAACTGCTTTATCGATTGGGAAAGTACTTAATAGAACTGGATACTATTTACAGAGACAATTATTAATCATCAGTTGGTCGTTAGTTGTAGATGTTGAAGTAAGAAAATGAAATCTATAAGTCTGTGGCCACTGGTTGTATTATTTTGTTTTGGTATCCATCAAAATACAGGTTGGTCTTTTCTTTTTTTAATGACGATCTCCAATTTTCAGAAGTTGATAAACCAAGATATATTGAGTATTTTATACGTTTATCGTAGTACTTGTAGTAGTTGACGAATATTGCTTTATATCATCCAATAACACATTCTACAGTAGATATCGCTTGTGTGATAAATTTCAGAATATACTGCGATTGCATGAATTTGATTGGCATCGAGAGTTGATTATAGTCTGGATAAGTTAATTAATGTCTAATCAATAATTTAGATAACATTTCAGGCCTAAATAAAGGCCAGCAATAGGCAGATTTGTAGTGATATTTTTTAATATCAAAAAGACGAGTAAGAGATTCTCTATATATCGGTTTCATATTATGTTACAGTACAACTTACCTTGGGATTTAATTTTGAATTTGGATGAACACCCTTACTTACTTACAGGAGGGCTCTCGATTAACCAGACTTGTATGATTAAAATAAAATTTCGGTTCTGGTCACATGACTCGGAATTCTAATCTTTTTAGGGTGCTGCGAATTTGACATCCAGTTTTGGGTCAAATTTAATAGGAGGGTGTGGTGTACAAAAGGGCTATGCCATTAATCGTGTTTAGTATGCTTATGCTTTCGCGCACAAAAACTGCATTTTTAACATGGTGGTTTCAAAACGTTTCAGTTATAATAAATTCAACAACAACTCCTTTTTCTAGAACCGAAATATAACTAAAAAGACGCGCATCGACTGTTTCATAACCATTAAAAATATGAAAACGCGACACGGTGCGTAAATTGTGCGCGTTACCTTCAATAACAATACGACAAAACCAAGTACAGTATAGATCAGTAATTCACACACAAAGGATATATTTAAACTTAAATTACTGTAGCGTTTCACTAAACGATTCTTTATTGTAGAACTTTCAACTTACTATGTAACCATTTTTAATAACAGAATTGTCCCGTGATGTAACAGATCAGAATTTGTCGAGACGCATTGTCACGCACCGACGCATCGATTGTCACGCATCGTCATCTATTGTTAGACTACCTGGCGCCTCAAGTAATCCAAAGATATCAGAAAGCATGCAATTCCACCTTGAAATGAGTTCAATTAATTTAAGTTTTAATCTATAATTTATAAGACAGTTTAAAGCGCGATTGGTCAGAAGTCGCATTGTTGACTTCTAAGTAGATTTTTATACAGAATTCCGGGTGCAATGATAGACATTTGGACCGCTGCTGCTGAATAGATTTGAAAATGAAAATTAATTTTCTTTGTGTGTGTCGTGTGTTCTGTTTTGGAAGCGTGTATATTTTTATCTGTCAGTGATAATTATTGGAAACATAATAGGATTATCATAAAGGATATTTAAGCACTCTTTGTATATTTAGTTTGTAAACCACGAAATTTTCCGTTATTAGAAAGTTTTAACAAGTGTCTAGTGCATGTAATCT
The DNA here is from genome assembly GCF_932274485.2 of Patella vulgata. NCBI lineage: Eukaryota > Metazoa > Mollusca > Gastropoda > Patellidae > Patella > Patella vulgata. Next base: position 90,711,500 of record NC_065880.2, read on the forward strand.
TTTAAAAAAATTCAACCCGTATAAGTGTTAAATTCAATTGATATTTGTACGTACGTAAAAAAAATAACGAAGAATCCCGACTGAGGAAATTAAGAATTCGTTTTTCAGAGCTGAAGTCGAAACTTTAATGTGACCGATGTACCGCCACATGGTGATTAACTTTTCAATAAGTTAAACAAACACATTCAAATTCTTAAATCACACAAATATCCAACTTAGAAATAGTTTAATTGTTCATAAATGATGTTTTTAATGGTACGTCCTATCATATTTGTTAAAATAAGCCCCAAATATAGCTCGTTTATTGGATTTTTGTTCTGTGCATGAATCACTTTATCAATAGTATCGGCCAAGCGTAGTGTAAAAGTCTACATCATTTTAATTGTCTGCGATATCACCTCGGTGGAAGCGGACTTAAAATACAACTAACTCACACATAATTGGATTTTTGTTTTGTGCATGAATCACTCTAACATTGTCCATACATGTTAAAATTGATAGTTTTTAATTAGTGCGTACGTGTTTAGAACAAAGTGTATAGTTGAAAAGTCGACACCATCTATTATCGAAACCAGTTTAGGTCAATAAGTTCACTGTATCTAAATAATAAGTCGTATTTTATAAAACAGAAAATACTTTGTCTCAATAACTGTTTTAGAATTTAATTCATTAAGATGCACTGATGCCACCCCTCTCAGTGATCGTAGCGGCCTAGAAACTAGTCAGTGTTGATCAGTATAGCGAACAATATACAATGCTTTTTACTAATTGCCTATAAATAAGAAAATATTCGTTCTGTGGCTTTTCTGTCTCATGTTTTTCTAAGCTTTTTAATGTACATGTACTTTTATTTTTGCTTAGTTGCTGTATAATAGTCTAAAGCACATTGTGTGTTGTTTGAGTGCTTAATAGATAATATTAAACAAAGGGTGCATGGCAATATAGCACTCACAATTACAAATGTCAAACTGAACTTAGAAGCCACGGTGGCTAAGTGAGTAAGACGCTGGTTCGCTAGTTGCGGGTTCGATTCCGGTGTTGGCCGAGAAACTTCATCGGGATTTTCCCTTGTCAATGGTGTAAGACGGAGGGTCGTACAAGCAAAGCTGTCTAGTCGTTCGGATGGGACGAAAAACCGGTGTCCCGTTTACACATTGGCGTGCACGTAAAAGAGTAGGCTATAGCGCCGCTACCCGGGCAACATTTCCCTCATAGCACACTGTATAGCATATGTCCATCTTCGTTTGCCAAGTCGGAGCCGAACAAAAGGACATTTAACCCTATTTCATGTCCTTTTATTTTCTTGACTGACTGATGAAATTGACAATAGAAATAGAATTTCAGGGAATATAATATTAAACAAAGGGTACAAGGCAATACAACAATCAAATGAACTCTTTTATTTACCACCTGATATATTTTAATATTTTAATCTTTAAAAGGCATTTAGTAACTGGAGAGAGAGAGAGAGAGAGAGAGAGAGAGAGAGAGAGAGGAAGGAGAGAGAGAGATAGGGGGAGGGGGAGGGAGAGTTTAACGTCCACTCGACACAAACCAGGCCATTTAGGGACTTACAAACGTTTCAATTTCATTTCAATAATTCGCTTGCGCGCAGGTGTCTTTAGCAGTGGGAGGAAACCGGGGGACACGGAGAAAACCCACGAGGTTGTACAGGCGACCCTACAACCGGGGAATCAAAACCACGCCAGTTGACTCAATAACAGACCTTATGATACAACGCACAAGCGTTAACCAACTAGTAACTGGATAGAGCAATAAATTATAATACATACTTATGGAAAACATGGCCCTAAATAAATAAGTAGATGTTTTCCATAATCTCGACGCCTTCGTTTATCTCTGGTAAAATTAACCGGCCATTAATCAGCGTGAAATCGGTTCTTAAGCCCCGCCCCGGTTGGCTACTGATTGGCAGTATTTGTTAGAATGACATGCTGCCGATTTCTCGACAATTAGGCATCAGTTCATTGCATGAGTTACATATTAATGATCTTTGGAACATTTTCCACATCTTGACATCAAAATGTCATTCGAAAAAAAAACATTTGATGATTGACCGGGAACTAGTTTCAGCGCACAGTGTCAGTGAAGTTTGAGCCGCCGTCTTGGATCTTTCTGAAGCGACCGACGGAAGAATACATCACGTGACATTCAAAATGGCCGGCGAGTTTTACAAGAAGGTAAACTTATCTCTGGGATTGAGATTGATTCAAGGCATCCCTTCATTGGAAATGAAGTCATATGAAATACGTCAAACTTTGCTTCACCAATCATACTAAAATGTATGTGAGGCAAATCCTTATTTCCATTTCCCGCCATAAGTAGCCCAGTCGTTACCCCCCCCCCCCCCCCAATTTCCTTTCATCCCCACAAACACATGGTCATCTGTTTAAATGTGTTACGGATGGCGGAAGAGCCAAAACGACCATAGATGGGCCATGTCGGTCATACAATTTTGATTGACCATAGTTTTTGGGGCAAGTGGGGCAGCTGCAGTTGGAGCAAACCTGAGGACTCGGAGAAAACCCACGATGTTACTTGTTTTTTGGGGCGCCTTGCCAGTCATGGTCGTGTTATTTTAACCCCGGAACAATAGTTTCATGAATATAAGGCTAACATGTTCCATCATGTGCTTTCGGTTTAACGGTAGGATTTAAAGGACAATATTGACTGTCACTAGATAAGAAAAAACAGTAAAATCGCAAAAGTCCGTGCATTGCCATGTTTTTTCTAAGGTATAGCTGTCCAACCTCGTGGGTTTTCGCTGGGTCCTCCGGTTTCCTCCCACCGCTTAAGACCCCTACGCGCAAGCGAATTATTGAAATAAAATTAAACCATATGTTAGTCCCGAAATGACCTAGTTTGTGTCGAGTGGACGTTAAACCTCTCTCTCTCTCTCTCTTTCTCTTCTCTCTTCTCTCTCTCTCTCTCTCTCTCTTTCTCTTCTCTTCTCTCTCTCTCCCTCTCTTGAATAAAAACAAGGGAATTTATGGACCATTTCTATTTTTCTCGTTTTCCTTTATCTAGTGACATTCAATTACTTTTTTGAATTATCAGATATCCCCTCAACGCCTCACATAACAACTTTTTGTCTTGGAAGAAATTATTAGTGAGCAGAAATTCGGCCGTGTATCTGTTATCACTCGTCACTTCAGTCAGTTATATAGAGGTATAACTCGTGTTTTCCTTTTGCGTTCGTCACTTCCGATTGTTCAAACCATAATAACGCATCTATCGTAGCAATGATCTCTGTGTTAAAAATTATATTTGGAACGTGTTTAACACTGACACCAATATTGTCCTTTAAGGTCTTCGGATGCTACTGTTTTGCTTCAACTGGGCTAATGACGACGGATTAGAGCTTAACACATACACCGATCAATGGCTTTGTTTTATTTCCATTGATACTTGTTTTAAATTTTCTAATCCGCCCTGTTTATTATTTGTAGGAGATCGAAGCATTCCAATGAAGAACTACTTATATAGAAATTTCCTGGATGTCTCAACCCTAAACCATTTTACAGCCAAATTTCAAGGACCGGTGGAAGTATATGTAGGATTATTTGATGAAGAAAAAATTGTGTACCAAATACAGGTTACAGCTGATTATTACACTGTCCGAGAATGTCTGAATGATACGATCTGTACAGCGCCAACTTATACAGCCAATACCACCTTCAATGCCGTTACATTTTCTTCGTTTTGGTTCCGATGGGAGATGAATCGAGTTGAATTTGGAACTGGATTGGTCTTGGGTTTGAATAGGATAGGAGTACATGAAACTAACCAAACCATTAATGTCAAATATTGGGCTGCATCTGGTTCTAATCCGTCGAGTTATATCGATTATCACAACTCGGCACGTAAGTACAGTTTATACCCATGTCGGGTCCATGTTGATAAAGCTTAATTTTATATAGGAGTCCAGATATACGCAACAAATCATCAGGGCAATTTTGTCTGAACAGCGGCGCTATGGCCTACTCTTATATCGAGTGCGAGTACCTAATAATAACAACAGTAATAGTGCTATCTATTATACGCCCACGCGTAGTTTGAGCGTATACAGTCGTCGACACTGTCCGTCGGTCTGTCCCTCAACATTCGTTTGTGAACGCGATAAATGCGGCTACAATTTTTGAGGGATTCGTTTCAAATTTGATAGGAACCAGTGTGGTCATGCGCGGACACAGCCTATTGATATTCAGTGCTCCGAAACCTTCCGCACGCGAGTTATGCCCCCTTTCCGACAAACTTGTGAATGCAATACAGACTATAGTTTTGCACCCGATTAGATTTTATTACATACTTCGAGAAGGTATTTGTTGAGTAATAAAACCTTCTAGTAGTTTATCGAGGGCTGGCCGTCCTTACCGCACGGTAAGTTTTGAATGGATTCTCTTCAAATTTGGTGCACTGATCTACAGTGTTCTCTGATATTCTGTGCAAGAGTTAAACACCCTTTATCGAAAACCTTGTGAGCTCAATAGAAGCTGTGGTTGTTGAGTGGTTCTTTTCAAATTTTGTGTGAAGCATTGTGGCCATTAGTGGACGAACCCTATCGATAGCGCGATACTAGATCTTTGTGAGAGAGAGAGAGAAATGGGGTTTAACGTCCACTTGACACAAACTAGGTCATTTCGGGACTAACACATGGTTCAATTTTATTTCAATAATTCGCTTGCGCGTAGGGGTCTTTAGCAGTGGGAGGAAACCGGGGGACCCGGAGAAAACCCACGAGGTTGGACAGGCGACCCTATTCCTTGCCACGTACAACCGGGGATTCAAAACCACGCCAGTAGACTCAATGACAGACTTTATGATACAGCACGCACGTGCTAACCATTCAGCCATTCAACCCCCCCTAGATCTGTGTACGATCTGGCAAATATCTTTTCCACAATAATAACCCTTACCTTTCAGAATAGTTTACCCATATTCCACTGTTTTTACAGCTCAATTTGTACGTTTGACATGTAATTTGCAAACCTAATCCAAACCCTAACCCTAGAGAAAAATATTTTCCAGATCGTACAAAGATCTATTATTGTGCCGATCGATATTCAGCACTGGCTCCAGGGTTATCCGCCTCCCCCCACCCCCTTTGGCGAAATATCAAATTCGGTCAACAACAGACTTTCATGTTATTTCGGATAAGATGTGTTCAAACATTGCTGCTACGTGGGCATGCTTCCACTCTTTACATGACTGTCTTCTTAAAATCTTTATGTGAACTATAAATACATAGAAATACGTTTTTTAAAACTGCATTTATATTTTTCTTTTTATTTTTCAGAATTTGTGTGTTACAATGGTTATAAGTTGAGGCACCCTACCAAACAAAGCAAAGAAAAACCATCGCGTAGTTCAATGGATTGTGCCGAGGCATGTCTGAAGAAATCGTTCTGTTTTGCTATGAATTATCGTCCTGATGGGTATAATAACTGTGACCCTTATGCTAACTTCGGTAGACTTGAGGATGATGACGTGATTGTACCTTTTAACATAACAGTTAATTCTGAATGGACATACTGTCATATGTCGAGGCGGTAAAAAAGGGTTGAAACCCGGGATGGCTAAAATATGGTCAGATCTAAATATTAAGGCCATCTGCAGATTGTGTCAAAGTCACGGGATGTAAACAGGACTATAGCGCTAACTCTAATTCTAACCTAACCCAAGACCTAGCCCTTACCCTCGGCAACAATCAGGTATCCTAACCCTGTTTCCATCTCGTGACCTTGACGAAATCTGCAGGTAGCCTTAAATATAAGATCTACCCTAAAATATGAAGTGACAACTGTGGATAGAAATTTAGGAATTTTGCATTCATCTAATCTGGCCCCGGTTGCACAAAGCATTCTCATACTTAAAGATACGTTATGGAAGATTAGATAAAGGGCTGATAGTTCTCACTATAATAGTCAAAAACTAAAAAATGTCAATGGAATATGCTGAAAATTAAAGTCAAATTTCTTCACTCTTAGCCGAAAAACCCTTATTTTAAAATCACTGTAGCCTTGATTATCATTGTTACTGCTGTCACGATAATAAGTCTCGATTACCCATTTTTGCTTTAATCATCAATGGGGGTTGAACAGCAGATCGGATTCAAATCCAGTGAAAATCGGAAACATAAGATGGCATCTAGGGTTGATTATGGTCCTTTCGTGTTCATAAATGTCTAATTAATAACTTGTATAACATTTCAGGCCTAAAGACAGAATCTTGCATAATGTATGCTTAAGTTAAGAAATTACTCAACTTTCAATCATTGTTTATGAGAAATATCGTTGATCCAGAAACAAAAAAATTTGCACATAGTTTCTTATTGATGTATTTGATATATTAAAACAACAGAAGTTTTATAGAGGGCTATATATTAGTTAAAATAATGCGATCAATTTTGTGTAAATTCTTAACTTAAACTGAGAATGACTTTTGAAACCGGAGCCAGGAGGTCCCACGCTCAATCATAGTGTTGGCATAGAGATTTCCCCTGGATTTTTATACGTGTTTTGCCTCATCCCTTTTCAGCTTGTGATCCCTCTAGAAGTCACAATTTTAAAATAAGGAGAACAACTTTGAGTAAATTCTAAGAATGTTGTATGAAATCGAGACCGGGTATCTTTTATTCATTATATTAAATCTTCACAGTAAATATTTAGTAAAACTTATTTTATAACATTGAGCCTGAAATTAAATTAACACAAATGTTTGCATATAAATTCATTACCAGAATTAATAATAAAGTGGGATTTGACGTCCTACTATTCTGTAACATCTGTAACACTATTTTAGTGATAACAGAGATCAGTAATCAGTTTCGTACATAAAGGGTTTAATTACATCGGAACAATATAAAACACCTACATCAATGTAAACAGGTATATAAACGATAATATTAACATGGTGCATTAAGACAAACATTCCACACTCTTCTGCTCTGCTGCAGTCCGCTCATCTCCTGTCTCTCTCTCTCTCTTTCTCTCTCTCTCTCTCTCTCTCTCTCTCTCTCTCTCTCTCTCTCCTCCTCTGTCAGAAAACTGATGGTTATATACCTTTCAACTGAGTCTACACAAACGAAATCATCACTATTTATGGTATTTACAAGTTATCTTAATTTCGCTGACTGATATAATAATATACATTGTGAAACTGATAGTCTTTAATTAGTGCGTATGTGTTTAGAACAAAGTATATTGTTGAAAAGCCGATATCACATATTATCAAAACCAGCTTGGGTCAATAAGTTAACTGCATCTAAATAATTGTTTGTATTTTATAAAATAGAAAATTGAGCACTTTGTCACACATTCACTTAAAACATAATGTGGAGCCAGGGTGTCTAAGTGGGTAACCTGGAGGTCGCGTGTTCTATTCCTGTATTGGCCAAGAAAGTTCATTGGGATTTTCCGATTTGGTTTCCCCATGTCAGTGGTGCCGGACGGAGGGCCTGACAAGGACAGCTGTCTAGTCGTTCGGATGGTTACAGTTCCCGTGTATATATTGACGTGCACGTAAAAGATCCTTTGGCAGTTGAAATTCTATAAAAGAGTAGACCATAGTGCCCCTGCCTGGGCAAAATTTCCATCATACCACAGTGAATGGCTTATGTCCGTCTTCATTAGCTCAGTAAAGGGGCAGAACAGTAGTACGTTAAACCCCATTTCATTTCATGTCATTGAAACATAACGCGGGACTAAAATATGACTCAATTTTATTTCATTAACAGTTGGAGGAAACCGGGAGGTCTGGAGAAAACCCATGATGTTGGACAGGCGACCATACCCACGTACCAGCAGAGAAGCGAAACCAGTCTCCATTTGACTCATTGACAGTCCCTTTGATCTAACACGCACGCGTTAAACCGGTCGGCAACCCCCCCCCCCCCCACACCTTCTTCTTTAAGTAATGCAAAATTAGAAACAAAAATTATATTCATTAATATACAAGTCGGCAATATATGCCTCTCGGACAAGACTATGATAATTTTGCAATTCTGATTATATTTTCTCTTTTAAATATGACAACAATTCGGCTCCATAATATTGATCTCACACTATATAGATGATTAAATTCAGCTAAATTAAAAGGTTTTAGCTGTGTATCCGGTCCTATTTCTTCTCCCTGTTTATATTATTAAGGCAATAACGATTAAACATAGATAATGTATTTTCTGTCTTTCCTTTATAGAAAATATACATATTTATTGTCTGTTTGAATAATGAACATTTACATTGTTCCCATTCTTGTGAGATTTCCCTGTAACGTCATTTGTTGTGATCTTTTAGAGGCATTTTTTGTGTTGTTTTTATACGGTTAGAGTTGACCTTATCATTTAGCACTTACCTCCAGTTATAAGGTGACAAAGTGTCGCGATGATGCGCGTTAATGGCTAAAAGCTTCGGTCTGTATTAAAGATACATTATGGGACATTAGATAAAGAGCTGGTAGTTCTCACTGTAATAGTTAAAAACTAGATACTGTAAAGGGAATTTCCTGAAAATTTCAGTCAAATTGATCCACTATGATCCGAGATTTTAACGATTGAATTTTCGGCCTAGCCTCGATTATCATTACTAAAGTCGGTAGGATAAAAAACATATTCTCGATTATCCAATTCATGATTTAATTATGAATGGAAGTCGAACAGCAAATCGGGATCTAATCCAATAAACATCGCAGGCTAGCGATGACATCGAGAGTTGGTTATGGTGTGGATAAGTTAATTAATGTCTAATCAATAATTTAGATGATATTTCAGGCCTAAAGAAAGACCTGCAATAGGCAGATTTACTTCTTGCATAATGTATGTTAATTTATTCTCTTCAATACTGTGTATATTATACTATCGTAGCACCGGATATGAACTTAACACTGGATATGAGTGGGATATACCGTTTAATTCAGTTTATCATTTTAGAATTTAGAATCTTTGCGCTGTATTAACATGGGTCCTGTTAACTAACATTGTCTAGTCGTTCGGGTGGGATGAAAAACCGGGATCTATGTACACGCTGACCTACCCGTAAAAGAACCGCTGTCTGGGCAAAATACCCCTCATAGCACGATGTATGGCTATGCCCGTCTTCATTAGCCCAGTTGGTACAGAAAAATAGAACGCTAAACCCCATTTCTGTAATTGTTCTGTTTAAAACTCGAAAAACAGCGCATTAAAAACCCTGGTAAACAACACTGTAGAAAAAACTTTTTTTTTTTACACAATGGCATCATTAAAAGACGTTTATAAGTTCTAATAACTTATGTCCAATCCTCTTAAACTGCAAAAAAATTCTGTGGATGCAAAAACAAATTCTTAAAGGAGCAAAGTCGCTAATATTTGGGACCTAGAAATTGATACAAATGGGTCGTAACGCATACAATAATGTAATATGAATGTATATAAATTGATTTACATTCAGTCGTTTCTGTTTTTACTGTAATTTCTAATCAGTTAGGTTCGGCGACAATCGAATTTCAATCTCTAGCTTCTGGTTATTCCAGTCTACGCCGATTGTATTTATTGGGCATGCTCTCCAGATAAGAATATAGCGTCTACGTTTGACATGACTTGTGGAATATACCTAGCTTCGTTTTCCGAGTCCCTTATTACAAATAGCGCTGAAACGCATTATAATACACATTCGTGTAACAATTGTAAAATGTTTATTTTGTCTTAAATATTGGATATCAGAAGGCCATCTTTCCCTGGTAAGATCACAACATCAATGTTGATTTAAACCGACAAATAAATCGTGTTTTCAATGTCGAAAGATTTTGGATAATATTGAGTTAGAGACTTAGCTACTTTAAACTAAACTAAGTACACGTTTAGCATATTGTGTGAATAACAAGACACAATACAATAATTTTAAAACAAAATCCCTTCTCAACTGATATTTCCAATTCCAAGTGCACTCAAAATCTTACGTTTTAATTTCTCTCTGTCTCTCTCCCTAATTAAATTGATGCAATTTAAACATTAACACGCGCCCTGGCCAATTGTATTAATCTACCTGACCAATTGAACAGTATTTATCGATTGTATAATTGTCTAAGAGTATTAAACCGGCAATACGTGTTAGTTAGTTTTAGATGTTGAAGTAAGAAGATGACAAGTCTATTTCCGCTGTTGGTTTTATGTTATCTTTTCATCCATCAAAACACAGGTTGGTCTCTTATTTTTATAACTGACGACTCTCCGCTAATTTCAGTCTGGTGTCCATATGTCAGTGGTGCAGGATATATGGGCATGGCAAGGAACGGTTTCCAGCCAGTAGTGCGGGATAGATGGGCCTGGCAGGGCACGATTTTCCGTCAGTAGTGCAGGACAGATGGGCCTTGCAAGGTACTTTGTCCATTCAGAAGTGCGGGACAGATTTGGGTTGCAAGGAACGGTTTTCAATCAGTAGTGCGGGACAGATGGGCCTTGCAAGGAATAGTTTCCGGCCAGTAGTGCGGGACAGATGGGCCTTGTAAGGAACAGTTTCCAGCCAGTAGTGCGGGATAGGTGGGCCTTGCAAGGAACGGTTTATTATTTTGTTTTATTGGAAGGAGGGGGGGGGCGGGATTGTTGGTAGCTACATTTGATATGTATTTCCGTATTTCTTAAGAAATAAAATGAAATGGGGTTTAACGTCCTACTGTTCTGCTCCGACTCGAATCAAACTAGGTCATTTCGGGACTAACATATGGTTCAATTTCATGCCAATAATTCGCTTGCGCGTAGGGATCTTAAGCAGTGGGGGGAAACAGAAGAACACGGAGAAAACCTAAGATGTTGGACAGGCGACTCTACTCCTTGTCACGTACAACCGGGGAATCGAATCCACGCCAGTTGACTCAATGACAGGCCTTATGATACAACGAACCATTCTGCCATCCAACCCACCGTGTAGTGAGGGGAATTTGCCCCGGGCAGCGGCACTAATGTCATACTCTTGCACCGAAATCCAACTGACAAGAGCAAACCACGTCAGAAAATCTCGATGAACTCTCTCGGCCATTCCAGGGATCGAACACGCGACCTTCAGGCAAGCAAGCCAGCGTCCTACCCTCTGAGACACCGTGGTCCCATATTTCTTAACGATGATTTATGTATGATTTCTACGAAGAGCTGACAGTTCTAGCTATAATAGTTACAAAATAGATAATAAAAGGGCATATCTTGAAAATTTCAGTGAAATTACTTCATTCTAAGGGAAGTTTACAGAATAGAGTAGTCTCCATTGTCATTGCTACAGTTGTTATGGTGAAAAACACAGTATCGATTATCCAGTTTTTAAGTAAATTATTCGCTCGCGATCCTGTTTAAATTCGTTGAAAATCTCAACCACCCGATGGCTTAGAGAGTTTATTATAGGCTTGTCATGTTAATAAATGTATAAATAATAACTTATATAACAATAGAAGCCAAAATAAAGACCTGCAATAGGCTGGTTTAGTTCTTACATAATACATCTATAATTCAAAATATCACGCTCTACAGATCGGATTGACAGTTCACCCAACATTCATTTCTTGTAAACTCTATCGCGTTCCCAAGCCATTTTATTGAAATCTGTAGCCTATATCGCGTTTACAGGGTTTTCCACAACAAGTAGGGGAGATAAATCCGGAACGGAAAGTCGTAGACCGCTGAATATCGACGCGATTTATCCTCTCATGCAAACAATGTTTCACACCAAGTTTGAAAATACCCCGTCAAAACCCTGCAGTCTCCATCGCGTTCAGAAGCTTTTCGGCTAAGGGGGAATAACTTTCCGCATAACTGTTGATCAGAAAGTCATATAATGCTGATTATCGATGGAGTTCGTCCTCTCATAACCTCATTCTTTCACACCGAATTCGAAAAAAAATCCGTCGAAAACTATATATATCGTCGTCTCGGAGAGAGAGAGTTAGTTTAACGTCCAGACGACACAGACCAGGTCATTTCGGGACAAGCATATGGTTCAATTTAATTCAATAATTCACATGCGCGTAGAAGGGAGGAAGCCAGAGGAACCGGGGAAAATTCACGAGGTTGGACAGGTCACCTCAGTCCTTGTCAAGTACAAGCAGAGAATCGAAACTAGGCCACTTGACTTGGCTGACCTTGACATCTAACGTGCACGCGTTAAATCATTTACCCCCCCCCCCTCCCTCACCACACACCCACTCCCGAAAAGACGTTTGGACTGGTGAAAAGGTACTTCCGGTTCAAACCAATTAACATTTTTGTTAAAGTTGCAATTTCATATTTTTAAGCTATATTTTTAAAATGTATTAAAATAAAGCCTTAAAATAGATGGTATCTATAAACAGTCCTACCTTGTTAAAAAAATAATCCCGTGAATATTTAATTAGCCGATTCAGGTCTGATCATAGGCGGACGGGCTCGATGGGGGTTAGGGGTGTGGGGCAGAGCGACGCCGATCGCCTGCGAGAGCGGAGGAACGGGGCTTACCGTGTAGCCCCCCCACCCCACCCAAGAAGATTTTAGAAAATTTTGACGGCTGCAAATGCGTTTTCCTGCTATTCCAGTCTGTGAATACAACAACTTCAAAATAGTCTAATATAGCCTAATAAAGATGGGTGACTCGAATTCCAATCAAAAAGATCAATCGTTTACAGTCCATGGAGACGGGACTGTCGGGAGAAAATTTAACTGCCAAAAACGCGTTTTCCTGCTATTTCAGTCCTTGAATACATCAACTTCAATGTGTTCCAATATAGTCTACCTTTGGTGGCTGACCAGAATACCAAACAACCAATCAATCGTCTCGGGGTATGGGGGCTTCATCTTCCCGGAGAAAATTTTAAAAATTCAATTACCGCAAATGCATTTTTCTGCTTCTCCTGCCCGTGGGTTAAGCAACTCCAAAGTTGGACCAAAGTTATCCAATGGTTTTGTTACCAAAATCCCACTCTATGCCGACCTGAATTCCAACCATACAGTCAGACTGTTGCAGTTGCATTCACAAATAATAATCGATGCTCGAAAAATGTCGCACAAAGTAGAGTGGCTCCAGGCAAAATGTTTTAATCCTTAGTTGACTTAGTTCAGTACAAAGTCCTGGTATTCAATTAAAAGAAAAGTAAAATTAGTGTTTTTCTTTTTTATTTTGGTCACTTTATTTTGCCAACTAGATCAAATAATAGGTTGGGTTTTTTTTTTCACTTTACCCGTCTGCCCGAAAAGTCAGATTTATCCGGGCAGCGGCACTATTGTCTAGTCATATCGAATACCAACTGCCAAAGGATCTTTCACCTGCACGCCAATGTATACACGGGGCCTCGGTTTTTCATCCTATTCGAACTACTAGACAGCTTTCCTTGGCAGGCCCTCCGTCCTGCAACACGGACGAAGGGAAACCACGTCGGAGAATTCCGATGAACGTTCTCGCCCAAATACAGGGACCGAACACGCGTCTTACCCACTTAGCCACCGTGGCTCATTCAACCTCCTCTTGGTTAAAGAGCCAGTGCCTTACTCACTGCGCCACCATGGCTCCTATAGTTGCAAACAGAAATACACATAATAAAACAACGAATAATATACTTTGATAATATGAACAATTCCATAAATTATTTATAAAACATATATAATTAAATATCTCAGTTAGATAATATAATATACACATAAATTCTTTTAATGGCATTTGGACACAGCTCACCAATTATTGCTTCGCGAAAGTTATTTTTAGTCTTTCTCTCCCTTTCCCCCTTTTGCATGGCGATTTTTGATTACTTTTTGGTGTAGAATCGAAGAAAACGGTTTGAAAATACATTTTCTGCCAGGTTTTGATGAATATTCATGATTTTGAGGCGGGGGGATACAAGAGTTGAGAGGTTGGTTACGTTGAAATGCAGGGCCGAAAATTGCATGTTTACTTGTCTCTACTTCCAGCTTGTGTATCTCAAGTTTTCCATGGTGATCCTCACACATGCTTTTGAGCAAGAATTTGCCACACGTTGCTCCATCTGTGGCATAAAGCGTTCTACCCAACGAGAATTTGGGAAAAGGTTAGAGCCGGTCTAAGAGACGAGAATTAACATTAAAGCAAATGGGTAAATCATTAGTGGTCTGTGCCCCGTCTTTAGTAATTGAACTGGAATATATACAGTTCACAATTCTATGGAATACAGTTACTACTTATGACTGAAGACGTTTCTGTAGTATTATCATGTTAAAAATTTATCGACTGGTTTTGTAAGCATGTATCCGATCACTCGACAAACCTCAGCAGATTCCAGTACCCTAGTCCCTACATCTAGCCTCGGCTGTATGACGAAGTCCGCCATTGGAACTACGTTCAAGTTCCCGGATTACCAACGGCGTTGCCCATGACGACGCCTTTGAAGAATGTTTTATCATACAAATATTTCAAAGTCTGAAGCTGTTTTTCTTTCAAGGTTATCCGATTTTCTTCAAACAGGGACAACTTTGCACTGAAAATTCTATACACGCTTCGAACGACGCAATTTCCTAATAAGTAACGGAATATCCGAGGTTTTCCGAGTGGTAGCCGATCAGATAAATATGTGCTCGGTTGGTAACGCCTGAGATTGTCACTCAGTTTTTGCGCGTGCATCTTGCCTGTACTATGTCACTTGAATAAAAGACACTGCCAAATATGCATCGTGTGATTTTATTGTCTATATTGTTACAGTTTCTACTAGGCTTTTCTTGGGAGGAGAGGGAGAGGGGAGAGGGGGGAGGGGGGAGGGAGGGAGGGAGAGGGGGGGGGGGGAGGGAGGGAGTTAGGGAGAGACATATGGTTCAGTTATATTTCAATAATTCCCTAGCCCGTACAAGTTACCATACTCCTTGTTACGTACACGCCAATCGGCCGCCTTGTTCATGAATAAATAATACCAATAGTACAGTGCAAGTAAAAAAAATGGCCAATGAATTCTTGTTGGTTTTTATCAATTAAAGACATAAGTAGTCTCCCAACCATTGTTTTCAGTTGGTTAGTTCAATTGTAGATATCAGCCTCTTAGATCCTTTGAAGTTAGTACACGTAGCTGTTTTATAGTTTATTGCCCTATCCATTAGCTGAATGTCACCATTAAATCACACTCTTGGATCCTTTGAAATTAGTAGCTGTTGTTCCATAAGTATGTGTTATAGTTCATTGTCCTTTCCTGTAGCAGGATGCCCCCGTTATTTGCGCAATATATATAATGAAAGGTTATATAAAATACTGTTGTTTAGAATTCTATGGCGCTGATTCAGTAAAAAAAACCAAACACATCTCTGTCCGTAAATGGTTTCAAATTTGTCTTCTATTTAACTGCTAGTTGTACAGATCGTAAACAATTAGCTTTAGACAATTGTAATTTTGGAGTGGTCTCTCGAGCAGCTTCTAAAATTTTAATAGCTTTACGGGATTCGCTGAAATTTATAAAAAATAATATACATTTATTGAATGGTAACAGGAAGTGTGTACACAATGGAACCGGCCAACGAAACTACGCCCACCAACAGCTTTATGAAGGGGTGCAATGAAATAAAATGGGGTTTAACGTCCTACTGTTCTGCTCCGACTGGGATAATGAAGACGGGCAAACGCCATACAGTGTGCTATAAGGGAAATTTCACCCGAACAACGGTACTATGGTCCACTCTTATAGCAAATTCCAACAGTCAAGGGATCTTTTACGTGCACGCCAATGTATACATGGATCTTCGGTTTTTCGTGACATCCGAACAACTAGACAGCTGTCCTCCGTAATGCACCACTGACAAGTGAAAACCACGCAAGACAATCCCGATGAACTTTCTCGGACAATGCAGGAATCGAACACCCGACCTCCAGGCTAGCGAGCCAGCGTTTTACCCACTTTACCACCGTGGCGCTTCACAGCTAGTTATGACTAGGGCAGTTTGAGGTGCAATAGGGAGTAGTAGATTTGGATCGTCCAGATACTAGATTACACATAAATGCAACAACAACTCTTTAACGATTTGAGTTCTCATAATACCCCGTCCTTTATACTGCGCTGCTACGGCCGCGAAAAATGGTCTCAGAGCGCTTCAAGATCGCCATAAGCCTGGTGAAAGCGTGGTGGAAACGCCAGATATTGTGCTGTGGTCTCCATGATCGCCGAGTCACAGCGTTTGTTTTGAGCATGTTCAAAGCAAACGCCAAGGTTCTTCGATGTGGCGCTGGCGTGAAAAGCTGTGAGAACTCGCCTTTTTTTTTTAAGTTTGTAATTTTTGGGACATTTTCCTGCGTTGTGTTCACGTTTTCCGGCGATCTTGTGTATTTTCTGGTCGCCGTACGGTCGCAGCAGCACAGTAAGGAAGCCACCCCAGTCTGACGGGGGTATAACTTACATTCCTAGAGGACCTTCTAATCTCTCCCTTTCTTTCAGACATCTCATTACACGTTTATCTGTTAATGTCAGGATAGCGAAGGCTCGAATGATCTATAAAAGACATATAATGGGTCAATTTTTAAATTAGTACAGAAAAAAATGTAAATAGATCAAAGGTCTTGTCAACACAACAAGGGAAATTTTTAAAGGGAGAGGGTGAGAGATAAATGGGTTTTTTAACCTAGGGTTAGGGTTAGGGTTAAAACTTCACTCGATGCAAACCAGCATTCTATAGAGGTCTCCCTTTATACTTCAATTTTACTTCCAATAATTCGTTTGGGGGTATGGGTCTTTAGGAGTGGGAGGAAACCGGACGACCCGGAGTCTTTAGGAGTGAGAGGAAACTGGAGGACCAGGAGAAAACCCGGAGGTTAAACAGGCGACCTTACTCCTTGTCAATTACAAGCTTGGAATCAAATTTTTTAAGGCAAAGTGGTTTAATACTTTGCTTAGAGAATTAATCATAGATAATATTTACCATTATACGAACATATTCACTGGTATCCAACTCCAGCATCTCCAACAATAACCTAGTTAATTTCTCACTCTTCATTCCTAATGTTCCCTACAATACCAAAACATATAAAAATAATGGTGGGCCACATACTGATCCCTGTGGTACACCAGCAGAATTTGTCTTGTATTTAGAAACAAATAGCACATTAACTGATACAAAATGAAATGGGGTTTAACATCCTACATCTCTGCATTAACCCGACTACTTAAGACAGGCATCCACCATTCAGTGTATAACACACGAGGTTGGACAGCGACCCTACTCCTTGTCACATATAACCGGGGAATCGAAATCACACTATAACCATTCAGCCATCCAACCCCCCTGCACCACTATCAAGTTACTTTCCCGATCAATCAAATCCTTGGTATACAGAATATTTCTACTTACAACAGAAACAACTGCTTCTGCTCTGGTTTCTTCATCACGGTCATCTAACCTCCTGAAATATTTGTTCACAACTTGTTAATGGCATACACATGGAAATTTCAGTCCAAAAATGGTCCAATTTCATTAGTATTATAGGTGTGGATGTTACTGACATTAAACCCAGGACCTGCTGGTGAGTGATATGCTCTGGTCCTTGACATGCACACCATTGCCCTCGTCTTTGACATGCAGACCAATGGCTCTGGTCTTTGACGGGCACATCATGGCTCTGGTCTTAGATGTGCACACCATGGCTCTGGTTCTAGACGTGCACACCAATGGCTCTGGTCTTTGACATGCACACGAATGGCTCTGGTCTTTGACATGCACACCAATGGCTCTGGTCTTTGACCTGCACACCATGGCTCTGTCCTTTGACATGCACATTAATGGCTCTGGTCTTTGATGTGCACACCATGGCTCTGTTCTTTGACCTGCACACCTTGGCTCTGTCCTTTGACCTGCACACCATGGCTCTGTCCTTTGCATGGCTCTTGTCTTTGATGTGCACACCATGGCTCTGTCCTTTGACATGCACACCTTGGCTCTGTCCTTTGACCTGCACACCATGGCTCTGTCCTTTGCATGGCTCTGGTCTTTGATGTGCACACCATGGTTCTGTCCTTTGACCTGCACACCAATGGCTCTGTCCTTTGACCTGCACACCATGGCTCTGGGCTATGACCTGCACACCAATAACTTTGGTTTTTGATGTGCACACCATGGCTCTTTTCTTTGACATGCACACCAATGGCTCAGGTCTTTGACGTGCACACCGATGTATACACAGCAGCGCTGCTTCATATAAAGGAAGGGCAACTAATAAGTAACGGACAGGAAAATACACCTCTGTCATACAGAAGTCAGTGAAGCTGAAACGTATACCATTCCTTTGAAAGCCAATCTGATTTAAAAACAATCCTATTTCGTTTCATTTTTTTATAGTTCAAAATTTTGTTTTAATTTTCTTTATTACACTAGGATCTGGGAGAGTTATTATATAACCTGCGCTCTAGTTGATGTGAGTGATTAGCCAATGAAACGATCTGTTGCAGCAAGTTCTTGACATGCGATGAGTGGAACTGTGGGTATCCTACTAGAAACATCAACGCTGATCGGTTTATCAAATTTCTGACGTCATAAGAGTCAAAAGCCGCTCGTATAACCCCTGATGCGACCTACCACTACAACATGTCTGATCTTCATGTAGTGTAGGCCATCGAAAGTATAAAAAAACTAAACGAAATATAGATCTGTATTTTAATCAGACTGTTTGACAGTAGATTGAGATCACTGATAACATAAAGGTCTAAAAATCAACAACTTACTTTTCAACTGATTCACAGGCTCTAGAGAACATCCCAAGTGCTGTTAAAGCTTTTCCTGAGGACACCCTAACTTCCTGGAAGAAATATTATTAAAAGTTTATTCCCCAAAAAATACATATTGATGAATTATATCTAAATACACAACACAATTTATATGGAAAACAATCATTGGTTTATACCAGTGGTTCTCAACCTTTTTTTGCCAACGGCACACCTTGGAACACATGGCAAAATAGCGGCACACCTGGCTAAATGTACATGAAAAATATTTGAATTTTGCGAAATAAAAACATGGTAAGTCGGACGGAAAACAACCGTAGACCGAGACTAGTCAGAGACACATAGAATGACTCAAACTAAATAAAGAAAAACACAGCTATGAACTTATCAGTAGACACCAGTGAATACTCATTTGGGATCATGTGTTTTTTTTACATTTTCTTAGTGTGCCGTTCAAAATTTTGCGGCACACTTAGGAAGATCTCGAGGCACACTGGTTGAGAATCACTGGTTTATACACATATAGCACAGTACTTGAATACAATAAGAGAATACTTGTCGAAACGTGGTGCTATATGTCTATAAACCAGGGATTGTTTTCCTTAGAACTTGTATTGTGTTTTTTAATGTGCTCTTGTCTGCGATATCACTTCGGTGGAAGCGGACGTTAAATAAAGCTATTTTACATATTAATGTTCTCAATCGCTAACATTTGGGACCTAGAAATTGACAAAAGTGGGTCGCAACGCATATAATACTGTAATATGAATATAATATAAACTGATTTACATTCAATGATTTCCGTTTTTACTCCAATTATAAATCAGTTATGTTCGGCGAAATAAGCCAGCAGTCTCAAGCGAGTGCAAATTTCTAGCGTCTAGTTATTCCAGTCTACATACGCAGTTTGATTTGGCGCAATGTGCCTAGCCTCGTCCCTCGAGTCTCTTGATACAACTGGGGCTGAAGCGCATTATGGTACACGATTCGTGTACCAATGGTAAAATGTTTATTTTGTCTTAAATATTGGATATCAAAAGCCCATCTTTTTCCGGTAAGATCACAACATGAATGTTGATTTAATTTGACAAATAAATCGTGTTTTCAATGTTGAAGGTTTTGGATGATATTGAGTTAGAGACTTAGCTACTTTAATGTGCTCAATCGCTAAATGCCACTCAACGATTATATTTAAATATGTTTTAAATATTTCATAAAGATGGGAACAAACTGAATATCAAGAAGCATGATGTTTTAAATTTTATCATGTGTAACTTTTCCTTGATTGAATTAATAAAGGGAGCTTTTCCAGTCAACCTGACAGATCACCGTCGCTCACTAGTTTTTATGTCATTAGGAGGGTATCTGCTTTTATTGCATTCTTTTTTGTTGGTGGAGGAGGGGGAGGGGGGGAATTACACCTGCGAAATCTGTGTGAGAATGGGCCTTTACTTTAACTTCCTCTGTGCCATCAGATCTGAAATCGGAACCACCTGATCAGTGAGCCTGCATCATAATCACGAGGAAGCTTCCTAGTTTATCCAACCTCATTACAGTATGTCCCTAATACTATTTATTTGCGGGGGTTGGATGGCCAAATAGTTAGCGCGTGTGTTGTATCATAAGGTCTGTCATTGAGTCAACTGGCGTGGTTTCGATTCCAAAGTTGTACGTGACAAGGAGTAGGATCACTTGTCCAACCTCGTGGGTTTTCTCCAGGTCCTCCAGTTTCCTCCCACAGCTAAAGACCCCTACATGCGAGAGAATTGGACGTTAAACCCCATCTCTCTCTCTCCCCCTTTAACTTACAAGACTAGGTTCATCCCATAGTTTTCTCTCCAGCAGATTATAAATATCCTCTACATCTGATACAATACATGGATGTTGTGGTCCTGTAAACAAAAATCAAATAATTAAACTGAAACTGAAAAAGATGTTTGTCTTCAACTGTTGTTTTTTTTTATTGTCCGACGACAGGAGCTTAGACTAACGGCAATTCCATCCAGAAAACATTTTTTCACCAGAAACGTACAATTGTTGGAATTTAACGTCCTACTGTTCTGCTCCTAACCTGGGCTAATGGAGACGGGCATACGCCATACAGTGTGCTATGAGGGACATTTTGCCTGGACAGCAGCACTACAGCCTACTCTTATATCAAATTCCAACTGTCAAGGGATTTTTTACATTTACTTCAATGTGTAAATGGGACGTCGGTTTTTCGTCTCATCAAACGACTATGCATTGCATTGTCACTTGCCAGGCACAACTAATAAAGGGGGAACCAAGCAGTAAAATCCTGATGAACTTTCTTGGCCAACATAGGGATTGAACTCGCGACCTCCAAGTTAGCGAGCCAACATCTTACTCACTGAGGGGATCACGTGGCTAGGTGGGTAAGACGCTGGCTCGCTAGCCTGGAGGTCGGGTGTTCGATCCCTGCATTTGCCGAGAAAGTTCATCCAGATTTTCCGGCGTGGTTCTCCCTTGTCTGCTCCTAAACTGGGCTAATGAAGACGGGCATACGCCATACAGTGTGCTATGAGGGAAATTTTGCCCGGGCAGCGGATGAACTTTCTCGGCCAATGCAGGGATCGAACACCTGACCTCCAGGCTAGCGAGCCAGCGTCTTACCCACCTAGCCATGTGATCCCCTAGGTCGTGTCAGGGGTCGTACGAGCAGCTTTTGACCCTATGATGTCAAACATTAATTAATCAATCAGCGTTGACGTTTCTACTAGTTTACCCACATGACACGCCAAGAAGTCGCCGTAACAGATGGTTTCATTGGCTTATCCCTCACATCAACCAGAAAGTGGGTTATATAACAACTCGTTTAGATCCTAGTGTAGTAAAGACAAGTAATACGAAATTTTGAACTATAAAAAACGAAACGAAATAGGATCTGTGATTTAACCAAATAGAGTATCATAGAGAATACATTTATTTAATACCTAAAGTTATAAGAAGTTTAGTCGCAAGAGCTCGATGTTTAGATACAGGAGATGTCTGAAGCAAGTCTTTTAAATTTCTAACCACTGTTTCATCAGTACAATTCAACTGTTTTACCAGAATTTCCAAAGCCTAAAATAAAATAAAACAGATTGCAAAATAAAAGATCGTCTACTAAGGAGTGAAATAAAACGAAAAGAAATAGCACCAACTAATCTTGGCTCCCAGATATATGTTTACCCTTGGAAAAATCGCGGGCCATACGTAGGCCATTTTGGATATGATGTGATGTATCCTTCCGTCGGTCTCTTCCTAAAGATCCAAGATGGCGGCTCAAACTCGCATTTCTTCAGAAATTTCACATATTTAGCCGAATCACTCACATTGTGCACTAAAAATAATTCCCAGTAAATAATCAAATCGGCTATTTTCAAATGAACTTTTGATGTCAAGATGTGGAAAATATTCCAAGGATCATTAATTAAATGATGCCTAATTGTCGAGAAATCGGCAGCATTTCATTCTAACAAATCCTGCCAATCAGGATCCACTGGGGGTGGAGCTTAGGAACCAATTTCACACTGATTAATGGAACTTAGATGTTTGGGATATAAACATATATATTAAGTTTCATCAATATCGGATAAACATTGTGACTTGTAGAGGGACCACAAGCTGAAAAGGGATAAGGGAAAACATGCATGAAAATTCAGGGGAAATCTCTATGCCAACACTGTGATTAAACGTGGGACCTCCTGGGGAGCAAGCCGTCTAATTTTTGGAGAAGTTCTCAGACAGGAACTTATTTTGTTAAAATCGCTGGGACTGTGGGGCCCCATTGGCTGTTAAAGCGAATGATGATCGCCTCATTTCTTACCTTGGCTTTGAGATGTGAATCGTCCGTTTCTGACAAGGTAGTGGATAATTTGTTTTTGGCGTTGACATCTGAAACACACAGCTTCCCTATCAAGACAGCTGCTTCTATGGATATCGGGTCATCGGGGTCAGGATTGCAACAAAAATGACTTAAAACTTTCACTAACTCAGTAAATGCTGATATTGACTGAAAATAAATTGAAAAGAGTATTTCTTCTTATAATTATTCCAGTTTTTTGCTTATGGATACATTATGGGAGATAAGATAAAGTGCTGGCAGTTCTCACTATAATAGTTAAAAACTAGATAATGTAAAGGGAACTTGCTGAAAATTTCAGTCAAATTGATCTAATTTAGCTATTGAATTTTGGGCCTAACCTCGAACATCATTACTAAAGTTGGTACGATAAAAAACATAGTCTCGATTATCCATTTTTTGATTTAATCATAAATGAGCGTTGTTGAGTAGCAGATCGGATTATAATCCAGTAAATATCGCAGGCTAGAGAGGACACTGACAGTTGATTATGGTCTGGATAGGTTAATTAATGTCTAATTAATTAATAATAATGATGTCATTGTAATAATATTATTAAACATATATTATGCAAGAGCTAAATCTACCTATTGCAGGTCTTTCTTTAGGCCTGAAATGTTACCTAAATTATTAATTAGACATTAATTAACATTACAGATTTATATTTCATTTCGTTTTTTATACTTTTGATGGCCTACACTACATGAAGATCTGACCGGTTGTAGTGGGAGGTCATGCCAGGGGTCAGACATTGATTAATTAATCAACTTTGACAGTTCTAGGGGTTTACCCCAGTCCTTCATGTTTATAAAATTGTGCGGGAGCCATAAAAAGCTCCTGATACCTTGAATATATGCAGTTTAAAAGTAAACAAAAACTGAAAGTAGTTTATTAATCTCAATATTTAGGAGAGCGATTTAGCTAATTTGCAGGAGTCTTTAATGACTCCTTCGAAGGAAAGCCGACGTGTGTCGAGAGGAGCAGGAGCGAAAGCTCCCCTTAAACGTGAAGGACTGTTTACCCACAGTTCCGTGCAGAGCATGCCAAGAACTCGCTGTAAAAGACCGTATTATTGGCTAATTCATCACACCAACTAGAAAGCCTGTTCTATAACAACTCTTCCAGATCCTAGTGTAGTACAGACAAATAAAATGAAATTTTGAACCATAAAAAAACAAACCAAATAAGATCTGTGTTTTAATGAGATTGAAAGAAGAATAAACATCACTTACTTTGTCTACATATTGTACATTCTTTCCTTTTGTCATGGTAGTGATTAGATCTAATCTTATTTCTGTATTACCAGTAACTAAAAACTTTAATATAACCTGTAATACTTCATTATCCCAACAACCTAACAATATAATAAAATAACATCATATGTGGGTTAATATCTTTTGTCTCAAGATAGGTATAGGAGACAGAGAGAAAGAGAAATGGGGTTTGATGCCCACTTGACGCAAACTAGGTCATTTCGGGACTAATATATGGTTCACTTTTATTTCAATAATTTGCTAGTGCGTAGGAATCCAGAGGACACAGAGAAAACCTGTTAACCGTTCAGCCACATCGGAGATAAGCTATGATGAGATTGAAACTGGATTTTATATATATATGTTCCATGGTTCAGCAATGAAGAGAGAGAGAGAGAGAGAGAGAGAGAGAGAGAGGGAGAGAGAGAGGGGGAGGGGGAGAGAGAGAGAGGGAGAGGGAGAGGGGGGAGAGAGAGAGAGAGAGAGAGGGGGAGGGGGAGAGAGAGAGGTTTAGTTTGACACAAACTAGGTCATTACAGGACTAACAATTTTATTTCTATAATGTAAAGCCAGGGTCTTTACTTGAGTTTGAACCAGGGGTGCTACTTCGCCAGTATATTCCGGACATGTCCTGCCCGATTTTCCAAACGTCCGACCAGAAATATGCCCAATGGGACATCAAGATATGGTGAATAATATTCAAAAGCTAAAAATATAAATTTAATAAAACTGTTTGCCTGTTATATGAAATGAAATGGGGTTTAACGTCCTACTGTTCTGCTCCTATACTGGGCTAATGAAGACGGGCATACGCCATACAGTGTGCTATGAGGGAAATTTTGCCCTGGCAGAGGCACTATCGCCTACAGTTATATCGAATTACAACTGCATTCCTATGTATACACGGGACCTCGGTTTTTCGTTCCATCCGAAGGACTAGACAGCTGTCCTTGTCAGGCCCTCCGTTCTGCACCACTGACATGCCTGTTATAACATGGGCCTGTAATAATATCAGAAGGACACAAACCTATTAAAATCAACGATTTAGCTGCTTCATATTGTACCCTCATATCTTCATCTCGATGCAGTCTTTCTTTTAACGCATAAAATACCATGGTATCTCCACATCTTAATAATCCTAGTTGCTGAAATCATAAACATTAAACATCTCCACATCTTAATAATCCTAGTTGGTTTAATCATAAACATAAAATACCATGGTAACCCCACATCTTAATAACCCTAGCAACTGTAATCATAAACATAAAACATAAAAATACCACAGCAACTCCACATCTTAATAATCCCAGTTGCTGTAATCATAAACATAAAATACCATGGTAACCCCACATAGTAATAATTCTAGTTGCTGTAATCATAAACATAAAACATAAAATACCATAGCAACCCCACATCCTACTGGAACCAAAACTAAAAAGGCTTTTTTAATTACCTTGGCTGCATCCCTTCTTTCTTCAGGTCGTGGAGACAACAGATTTACATGGACAATTGACTGAAATAAACATATATCCAACATTTTTTAAAACAAATAACACTATTGACTGGTTTATTTTCAAATTTCAATGATTGATTAACATTTTTAACAATGTCTGATAATTAATCAATTTTCTTCCATGAAGATAGACATGCTCCATCTATTTCTAACCTGGTCCTCCGTCCTGCGCTGCTGACTATGGGAAGGCTATGATGGATAATCCTGGACCCTTCTTGTTAGTGAGCCATTGTATCAACAACCCATTCATAGCCCCCCGTATTAAATGATTTAACTGGGTCAGTTAACAAAAAAAAGCATTTTCAGGTACCACCAGAAGACCTAGTTAACCAATCTGTTTCATAGAGGTATTGTGAATGCTTATTGAGCTTTATAAGTTCAAGTACACCTTCTACATGTGACATCACATCATATGACATCGATCATTGATTCGACGACACGAGTTGCGTAAACTATTCCAGGCAGAATGGTGCCTTTTACTCTTTTTATATACCAATTTACACTAAATAGGAAATAATTTTCATCTAAACAACTTACTTTATTTTTCTAATACCCCAAAAACATTTTCTAGAATTTAATTTGCAGAAGGAAAAACAATTAATATTGCGAGGTAATTAACCATCATCAATGTCATCACATGCAGTGATTTTAGCACCCTAGCGAATATTCACTGCTGATCAGTGTGATGTCATCCCTCTCAGTGAATGTAGCGGACTAGCGAATATTCACTGCTGATCAGTGTGATGTCATCCCTCTCAGTGAATGTAGCGGCCGAACGAATATTCACTGCTGATCAGAGTGCTAGTTAACCTCAAGGGAATATAATTTTTAAATAATATTACAGTTGTCAAATACCTTAACTCTCTCCCATCTTAGACCAGAATATCCTTTTCCTTTTCCTGTTGGTTTAATCGACTGCCAGCCACTGACGGCTACAAAAAACATGTATACAATACGTTCAATTATTTCATTTGTATTTGGCACATACTACAAAAATATTATAATGTCTACATGTATATATAATTGACCTTTATTACAAAAAATACTCAAAGAGTTATATTTATATATAGCTCCTATGTGAAAAAGAAATGGGGTTTAACGTCCAGTCGACACAAACTAGGTTTTTCAGGACTAACATATGGTTCAATTTTTATTTCAATAATTTGATTGCATGTACAGGCCTTCAACAGTGGGAGGAAACCGGAGTACTTGGAGAAAACCAACGAGGCTGGAAGTGAAAGCTACATCACACCACTTGACTCAATGACAGACCTTGCAATTTAACGTGCACTTGTTTAACCATTCAGTTACCCAACCCCTCGTTTTAAAGTTCGAAATGAAATGAAATGGGGTTTAATGTCCTACTGTTCTGCTCCTAACCTGGGCTAATGAAGACGGGCATACGCCATGCAGTGTGCTATGAGGCAAATTTTACCCGGGCAGTGGCGCTACGGCCTACTCTTATATTGAATTCCAACTGTCAAGGGATCTTTTACGTGCCCGCCAATGTGTACATGGGACCTTGGTTTTTCGTCCCATCCGAACGACTAGACAGCTGTCCTTGTCAGGCCCTTCAGTTTTAAAGTTCGAGCACAAGACAATAATATATCGATGTTGCATGAAAGTGCAGCATAGAATTGTGTCGTGTTCTCTGTACATCAAATGTTAACTTAAACATACAATGTACTTTCTAATCTTTCATTAAGGTTTAAAAAATCTAAAGACTGACCAACTAAACCTGACTTTCATTCCTAAAATATTTAGTTAGTAAGTTATATATTAAAAAGAGAAGCTCCAGATTAATCTATAAGAGATGGTAGGATATATCTATAAGAGATGGTAGGATATATCTATAAGTGATGGTTGGATATATCTATAAGAGATGGTAGGATATATCTATAAGACATGGTAAGATAAATCTATAAGAGATGGTAGGATATATCTATAAGCGATGGATGGATATATCTATAAGAGATTGTAGGATATATCTATAAGCAACGGTAGGATATATTTATAAGAGATGGTAGGATATATCTATAAGAGATGGTAATATATATCTATAAGACATGGTAAGATATATCTATAAGAGATGGTTGGATATATCTATAAGAGATGGTAGGATATATCTATAAACGATGGTTGGATATATCTATAGAGATGGTAGGATATATCTATAAGGGATGGTAGGATATATCTAAAAGAGATGGTAGGATATACATCTATAAGAGATGGTAGGATATATCTATAAGAGATGGCTGGATATATCTATAAGAGATGGTAGGATATATCTATAAAAGATGGTAGGATATATCTATAAAAGATGGTAGGATATATCTATAGAGATGGTAGGATATATCTATAAGAGATGGTAGGATATATCTATAAAAGAGAAGCTAGTTTTGTCTATATCGATTTACCTGATTATAGCAATAAGGGATAGGTTGTATTAATGGTAGGATATATCTATAAGAGATGGTAGGGTATATCTATAAGAGATGGTAGGATATATCTATAAGTCATGGTAAGATATATCTAAAAGAGATGGTTGGATATATCTATAAGAGATGGTAGGATATATCTATAAGAGATGGTAGGGTATATCTATAAGAGATGGTAGGATATATCTATAACAGATGGTAGGATATATCTATAAGAGATGGTAAGATATATCTATAAGAGATGGTAGGATATATCTATAAAAGAGAAGCTAGTTTTGTCTATATCGATTTACCTGATTATAGCAATAAGGGATAGGTTGTATTAATGTGTGTTATAAAGGATCTAATAGTATACATTTAAAGTGATGCTAGAATTCATGTACAACAGAAAAACCTAATCTAATGTTAGGTTATAAATATGGAAGCTTGGTTAGACATGAGATAACTCTGTCTAGAAAATGAAAGCTTGGTTAGATATCAGAGAAATCTGTATTGAAAATGTTTTTTATGGATCATCTACATGCTAGATTAAATATTCAGCACAAATGCTAGTTTACGTCTTCATAAACACAGGATAACTTTTGGCAAGTGGAAATTCCTGGTCTGTATCGTGTGTGTCCATATAGTTTTTTCGTCTTAAAGTACAATGTAATCAATTTGTGTGTAGTTCGCATACATGACACAGCCTACGGATACGGACAGGGCAGCACGTATCAAACAGCTTTCAGTTTAACGAGGAAAACGTCCATATAAACAACGTAAAAAATCGTCGTCTTTTTTACTACTTTTAGAGACTGAAATTTTGTGTCATAGCGTTTTTATGAATTTATGTGTATCCTAGAACACGAAGGTGTATATCTGATGTGGTTTTAAACATGATAAAGATTGGGATTTAATCATTGAAAAAGAGTGCCCAAATAGTGAAGATCGGAATTCTTACGTACGTGGGGCGAAAATCTGCCAAAACGCTAAAACTACATTGGTGCAACGTATTAGTATTGCGACGATACGAGTGGGACAAATTCCACTTTCCAAAAATCTCTATTACAAAAGCTACAAGAAAGCTAGAATAAGGATATATGAAAGTTATAAGATATTAAAACTGGTCTACAGAATTTAATTTTCATTCCGTAATTCACCTGCAACTTCTTGATCGGTTTTATCCACTAGAAATTAAATAATACAGTAGTGAATCAACAAGATATTATAATCATTTCCTGATAATATTATTTCATATCCTCAAAGAGAGAGAGAGAGATGGGGTTTAATGTCTACTCGACACAAACTAGGTCATTTCGGGACTAACACATGGTTCAATTTTATTTGAATAATTTGCTTGCGCTTAGGGCTCTTTTAGCAGTGGGAGGAAACCAGAGGACCCCGAGAAAAACCATGAGGTTGGACAGGCGACCCTACTCCAGTTGACTCAATTACAGACCTTATAATACAGCACACACAAGCTAACCATTCAGCCATCCAATCCTAAGAGGAAAATCTTCAAATTTCTACCACATAACAATTGACGGCCATGCTTGAAAAATACTGAATATTATACGTGACCCACACCAGGTCATTTTGGACTAATATGGTAATCTTTATTGCCGTAAATTGCTTATTTATACATGGTCACATTTGGTATCAAAACCAAGTCACTTAACTCAATGACAGGCCTTATGATCTCGACCAACAATTCCACTATTCAAGAAATAAATGAAATAAAATGGGGTTCTGCTCCGACTGGGCTAATGAAGACAGGCACATGCCATACAATGTACTATGAGGGACATTTTGCCCAGACATCGGCACTACGGCCTACTCTTATATCAAATTCCAACTGCCAAGGTGTACATGGGACCTCGGTTTTTCATCCCATCTGAATGACTAGACAGCTCTAATTGTCAGGCCCTCCGACCTGCACCACTGACAAGGGTCATTCAAGAAACAATTTAAAAATCATATATACTAACCTTCCTTTATTTTGGCCAGTGATTTAGCCATGATGAAACTTTGTCTTAATTTTTTTCTGTAAATAAAATTTTTAAAAACATCTCATGGAACTTAAATAAAGTTTCACATCCTACTTTTCTGCCCCTACCGGGCCCACAAAGACGGGAAAAACATCTCATGGAAACGAAAATAATACAATTGGTCAATATAGCAACAAATGGCTTTGATTTAAAGGACAATATTGGTGTCAGTCATTATCACATATGTGATAGAACTGGTTTAACACGTTCCAAATATAATTCTAATACAGAGATCATTGCTACGATAGATGAGTAATCAAGGAAGTGACGAACGAACGCAAAAGGAAAATATGAGTTATCCTTCTGTATAATGGACTGAAGTGACGAATGATAACAGATACACCAATATTGCCCTTTAATTACACTTCTCATTAACTGATATGTTTAATGCAGGGCTCTTGTTTCACTCAGATTCAACTGTCTTGACTGACATTGAGTGAAATTGATCAGGTGGAGATTTACTTGTCAGTCAAATTATATGCCTTTAGATTAGAATTTCAAATCTTAAAATCCCAATAAATAGAGTTAAACTTATTGGTAAAATTGACATAATGACCAAATTTGGATAATACTAAAGAAATATTTAAAATAAAACATATAACCCCCAACCCTTCAAAAACACCCAACAAATTGACCGTCTGGCAAGATTTTGGAGTGAAAGTCGTCATTTAACTGTGTAGTTAATACGATACTGGGAAATCAATATGGCCAAAACTGACACAGTTATATGGGACAACAATCACTGGTTTATTATACACAAGCACGATGTGTATAATAAACCAGTGATTGTTGTTCCATATCACTGTGTCAGTTTTGTTATGTTTCCCATTGCTAAATGCCACTAAAGGATTATATCAATATGGCCATTTGAACTGGGCTTGAGAAATCGTCAGGGTCTACTAGGCCTACACCGGTATTCAAATCTGGTACACCCTGGTCAATAGTCTAGTTACCTAACCACAACGTATCTATGGGCAATAAAAAATTACGCTAAAATTAAATATTGTAAAACCGACACCTACATATGAAAGGTAAAAAGAAAGGAGACCGTAAAACCAACATCTACATGTATGAAAGCTAAAAAGAAATGAACTACATTAGAATTTGATGTGTGTTTTTGGATTATAAGAAATAAAAAAAAAACACATTGAATAAAAGAAAATAGATGCAGTAGTAAATAGCTAAAACTAGCTAAAATAGCATTAAGCCATCCATGGCCTCATCCTTCCTCCCCCCAGTCCAGTCCAGAAGGGTTAAAATCAAGTACAATTTAAGTTTGATTTTCATATTATATTAATATATCAATCAATTTAAAGGATTAATGTTGTTTTGGGTAAAATAATTTGAAATCAACCTTTTCCCTATGTCTACATATAAAATTTAATCAACAAAATCTAAAATGTATATAAAGGCATCACAAGATCATTAAAATCATTCATTGAAAAAGGATGTCTCAACCCGAATAGTTTGAATAAACCAACTCCCAACAAACTTCAAGTCCGTTCTTAGTGCTGTCGAGTGGGGATTTTTATAATATCTAAATCTACAAAACTTAGTAAAAAATTCTAAGTAACTAGTATTCCATGTGTCATGTATTAGTTAGATCCCCAGAACACAAAATCTCTGTCATGTCATCGAGAAAAAATAAGAATTTTCCATTTCTAAAACTAATGTATACTATTCTACAAAAATTGAAAAGGAAAGTAAATTTATGAAAGAATTGAGGATACCGAAGTGATACAGCTTCTTCTTCAACTTCAAAGAATTCTGGGCTAAAAATTCACACAACAAACAGAGTTACTGCAAATATGAGTTAAGGGCTAGCTAAAAATTTATTATAACTTAAAAATTTGATTTTAAGAATGGCAGCTCGCTGCAGTGAGAGACAGAGAGAGAAATGGGATTTAACATCCACTCGACACAAACTAGGTCATTTCGGGACTAACATATGGTTCAATTTTATTTTTATAATTCGCTTGCGTATAGGGGTCTTTAGCAGTGGGAGGAAACTGGAGGACCCGGAGAAAGGCGACCCTACTCTCTGCCATGTACAACCGGGGAATCAAAACCACCTTGCTGCAGTGATTGTTGAATGTTGTAAAATTTGTTGTTAATATTGGACTATTTTTGGACCGATATCCTTTTTTTAGTTTCAACTTTCACAATATTGCAGTATGCAAACGATTTGAAATCATTCAAGTGATGTACACCGGCTTTTTAAAATGAATCTATAAGCTTATACTGTACACATACCATCCAGATGATCCAGAAAGAAATCATACCGATTTTAAATATTATTATGGTACAGAATTTAAAGATACATTATGGAAGATTAGATAAAGAGCTGGGAGTTATAATTGTTAAAAACTAGATAACGTAAATAGAATTTGCTGAAAATTTCAGTCAAATTGATCCACCCTGAATCAAGATATTACCACTTGAATTTTAGGCCTAGCCTCGATCATCATTACTAAAGTCGGTACGTAAAAAAAATTGTCTTGATTATCAATTTTGGATTAAATCATCAATGAGCATTGAGCAGCAAATCTGATTCAAATCCAGTGAAAATGTGACACTATAAGATGGCATTGAGAGTTTATTAAGGTCTTTTCATGTTAATAAATGTCTAATTAATAATTTACATAACATTTCAGGCCTAAGGAAAGACCTGCAATAGGCAGATTTAGCTCTTGCATAATGTATGTTTAAACTAAATAAACTAAAATACAACTTATGTAAACATTGAAATCAATATAAATAGAGAGAGAGAGAAATGGGGTTTAACGTCCACTCGACACAAACTAGGTCATTTCGGGACTAACATATGGTTTAATTTTATTTCAATAATTCGCTTGCGCGTAGGGGTCTTTAGCAGTGGGAGGAAACCGGAGAACCCAGAGAAAACCCACGAGGTTGGACAGGCGACCCTACTCCTTGTCACGTACAACCGGGGATTCGAAACCACGCCAGTTGACTCAATGACAGACTTTATGATACAGCGCGTGCGTGTTTACCATTCAGCCATCCAACCCCCCCAATATAAATAGAAACTTACGATGAAACGGAACTCAGAGTTCTGTCCCTTTCCAGCATTCGCCTAAATCTGCGTTCTGTCGTACTTGGTCCTTCTTTCTTTGGTTTTGGTTTCTCACGATATAAAACCAACTTTGTTTCTTCCATTAAATTTCTCTGGTCTACAATTCTATTGGCTGGAGGTCGGATATCTGCTCCAGGCTCAGCAAATGCACTGGAATATCTTGGAAATTCTTTATTTTTACTCTGCAAATATATTGTCGGGTGCATCAACTTTAATACCTTTGTCAACACTTTAAAAATGAAAGGGGGTTTAACGTCCTACCCCGACTTGGCTAGTGAAGACTGGCAAATGCCATACAGTGTGCTATGGGTGAAAACCCGGAGAAAACCCACGAGGTTGGACAGGCGACCCAACTCCTTGTCACATACAACCGTGGAATCAAAACCACGCCAGTTGACTCAATGACAGACCTTATGATACAGCGCGCACATGCTAACCATTCAGCCATCCACCCCCACCCCCACTAAAAGAAGGCATATATACTCAGCCAAATTAAAAACTTGACACTGATGAATTTCAACAAATTGTTTTTTCTGGTAAGTCAAATAAATTTTAAAGTGTTTCTAACGATAGTCAGTAATAAGAAGCCTTTAATTTCATAAAATTGTAAAGTCACGTGGATCACATGACTTTTGAGCATATAAAGATGAAAAACCTGAAAAACACGTGCAAACACAAACTCGTGAGGTCAATCGATGCAAGTTTGCTTAAACTGAACACGCACATGTAACTTGAACTGGAAAAACAAATTAAAATTGTTATTTTCATCTTTGTTAGAAAATGCTGCGCCTTTCAAATGTAGAACGTCTACATGCTATAGGTAGGCTCTATGCTGGTCAGTCTGTGGTCACTGTTGCAAGAGCCTTTAATTGTTCACGCCAGACAATAATTAATCTTAGAATGAGAGTGCTTCAAACTGGAACTATTGCCGACCGCCCAAGGGCGGGAGCGCCACGTGTGACGTCACTCCAGGAAGATCAAGCAATACGATTATGTCATCTTAGAAACAGATTTGTCACTGCAACCTCCACAAGTAGAGAGATGTTTGGTGGAAGGGTAACTGCACAAACTGTTCGAAATCGCTAGCAGGCTGCTGGTCTTCGAGCTCGGAGGCCCTATAATGTACCAATATTGACACCTCTTCATCGCCGTAACCGACTTGTGTGGGCCACAAGACACATAAGATTTACTCAAAGACAGTGGAATTCGGTTGTCTTTAGTGACGAATCTCGATTCACTTTGAGATTTGCCGATGGCAGGGCCCAAGTGTACCGCAGACGAGGTGAACGTTACGCTCAAGTATGCGTCAGAGAAGTTGACCGATTTGGTGGCGGCAGCGTCATGGTTTGGGGTTCTTTTTGTGCACATGGACATTCTCCTCTTATTGTTGTTCAAGTGTACTTAAATGCTGTCCAGTACAGGGATCAGATTTTGCAACCTGTTCTTCTTCCGTTTATGCAGAGACATGGGCCTGGACTAACATTTCAACAAGACAATGCTCGACCCCATACAGCAATTGCTACCCAGAATTTTTTAAGAAATGCCGGTGTCCAAGTCCTGGATTGGACGTCGCTTAGCCCCGACCTTAATCCTATTGAACACATCTGGGACGAACTGGGTCGACGTGTTCGTCAGCAAGTGAATCCACCACTGACGTTGCAGGACCTTCAACATGCTCTTGCTGAGGAGTGTCGACGTCTTTCTCGGGTAGTGTTTACTAATGTTCTGAGATCCATGAGAAGACGTTGTGTGGCAGTAGGAGACGCTAGAGGAGGCCACAAATGTTACTTAACACTTTATTCCGATTGTTCTCCAAGTCTGTGAATTTCATTTTGGGGGGTACTGTGACATCACAAACGTTATCAATTTCAAGGACTTTCGGCGAGACGTATTCTTGCTTTCTGTTGATGTCAAGGTCGTCTGTGCACAACATAACACTAAAATAATTGACTTAAACTAAATATTAAAAATCTAGTCCCAAAAATCCTGAGTGTTAAGTTTTTAATTTGGCTGAGTATATTACATATAAATGACTGGACTATGAGGAAAATTTTGCCAGGACAGCAGCAATACGGCCTACTCTTAATTCGAATTCCAACACAGCCAAGGGATCTTTTATGTGCATGCCAATGTGTACACGGGGCCTCGGTTTTCTGTCCCATCCGAACGACTAGACAGCTGTCCTTGTCAGGCCCCCCATCCTGCATGCCAATGTGTAGCCCAGTCGGAGCATAACAGTAGGATGTTAAATCCCATTTAATTTCCTTTCCCACTAATAAATAAAGCTATATTACCATTCTAGTATAATAAAGCTATATTACCGTTCTAGTAAAAATAAAGCTATATTACCGTTCTAGTATAAATAAAGCTATATTACTGTTCTAGTATAAATATAGCTATATTACCATTCTAGTACAATAAAGCTATATTACCATTCTAGTATAATAAAGCTATATTACCGTTCTAGTATAAATAAAGCTATATTACCATTCTAGTATAAATAAAGCTATATTACCGTTCTAGTAATTGGTAGAACGTCTGGAGGTGGTATAGGTTTAGGATAGTAGACCAGTTTAGTGGCATTACCTCCCCTTTTCTTTAATACAACTTTCGGCAGCGCGAACGTGTCGTCACTTTTCTTACCAGATCGCTGCTGACTTCGTGTATTGTCTGATGTTTCTGTTAGATGACCTTGACCAACAACTAAATTAAACAAAATAAATTATAAGTCACGGTTATGCTTCTGACGTCCAAATAACGAGAGAGGGAGAAAAAATGTGGTTTAACTTCTACTCGACACAAGCTAGGTCATTTCAGGACTAACATATGGCTCAATTTTATTTCAATGATTCGTTTGCATGTATGGGTCTTTAGTAGTGGGAGGAAACTGGAAGACCTGGAGAAAACCCATGAGGTTGGACAGGCGACCCTAATCCTTGTTGCACGTACAACCGAGGAATCGAAACCACGACTCATTGACAGACCTCATGAATTCACGTGCAAGCGTTAAACCACTAGACCACCCAACACCCTGTCCATATAGCAGTACTTGTTTAACCATTAAACAAGACTTTTGAATAACTCAGATAATAAACATACTCTCTCTAGATTGAAATCTTGATTCTTGTGGTTGACCTTCACCTTGTCTTGAAGAAGGTAACACAGACAACATGGCCGCATCATAAACCTTTGTGTACATTCCATTTAACTTGACAGCTAGTTTATCTAATGCTATTCTCTACAAGAACAAATAATAACACTCATATATAACAAACACTTAATTCGACAAGCGATTGCCATGCAAGATACGCCCAAATTTTGCAAGAGATGGCTAGAGAACGCGCTAAAAAAATAATGTGATTTGCGTACATTCCATTTAATTTGACAGCTAGTTTATCTCTAATGCTATTCTCTACAAGAACAAACAATACAGTGAATATCACACTCATTTAAAGATATATTATGGGAGATTATATAATGAGCTGTCAGTTCTCACTATAATAGTTAAAAACTAGATAATGTAAAGGGAATATGCTGAAAATTCTCTGAACCGAGAATTTAGCCATTGAATTTTGAGCCTAGAATCGTAAGTCGGTACGATAAAAAAACATAGTCTGGATTCTCCATTTTCTTATTACATTGTCATATTTTATCATTGTTTGATAATGACTATTCAAATAATTTACTACTGATTCTTGGATAACAGGAATTTCAACTTAAAGAGTTAAAACTTACATGTACATCTTTTATATCACTTTCTTTTCTTCTCAATCTCCATGGTAACTCATTAAAATCTTGATCGTCTAAAAATAATAATAAAACTCAATCTCGATTTCAGAGACAACTTTACCCCTCGTTTATCTCTGGTAAAACTCGCCAGCCATTAATCAGCGTGAAACCGGTTATTTAGCTCCGCCCCCCCATGATTACTGATTGGCAGGATTTGTTAAAACAAAATACTGTCGATTACAAAATGGCTGGCGAGTTTTACCAGAGATAAACGATGGGTAAATAAACGAGATTGAATAAAACCCAGAAATAAAATAATTACTATTGTATACCTACATTCTAAGTTTTTTTGTTGCATGATTAGACGCTAACAGAATTTCAATATCAGGGTTGGCCAACATATGGCATAAGTTGGATAATAGACCATTCCAAGTTGGATATTAGATCATTCCAAGTGGCACATTTCAAGCAGCATATTAAGCCATTATAAGTATATTAGACCAGTATAGACCAGTACAATTGGCACACACCAGGCTGCATATCAGACAATTCCATGTGACACACTGGATCATTCCAAGCGGGACATTCGCACCATAATGCTGATTAATTAATAATGACTGCCAAAATATGTCACTTATATTATTTACCTGTATCAGTATTATAAAACATCCAGGTAAGATCGGTATAATATTATTTACCTGTATCAGTATTTATAAAACACTCAGGTAAGTAAACACCTAGATTATGGTACTATCAGGTCGTTATCTATAAACTTGTTATAATTACCTATGTCAGTATTTATAAAGTACCTAGGTAATGATGCATCCAGATTATGGTATGATATCATCAGGTCGTTATATATAAGCTCATTATAATTATAATTACCTGTATGAGTATTTAGAAAACACCCGGGTAACGATGCACCAAGATTATGGTATGATATAAGATCATTATAATAATAATTACCTGTATCAGTGTTTATAAAACATCCAGGTAACAATACACCTAGATTATGCTACGATATAAGCACATTATAATAATAATTACCTGTATCAGTGTTTATAAAACATCTAGGTAAGGATACACCTAGATTATGGTATGATATCAGGTCGTTATATATATAAACTCGTTTTAATTACCTATATCAGTGTTTATAAAACATCCAGGTAAGGATACACCTAGATTATGGTATGATATCAGGTCGTTATATATATAAACTCGTTTTAATTACCTGTATCAGTGTTTATAAAACATCCAGGTAAGGATACACCTAGATTATGGTATGATATCAGGTCGTTATATATATAAACTCGTTTTAATTACCTGTATCAGTGTTTATAAAACATCCAGGTAAGGATACACCTAGATTATGGTATGATATTGGGTCGTTATCTATCAGCTCGTTATAATATTGTCCGAGATCAAATCGATGATGTTCTGATTGCCAATAATCTCTAACTGCATCTTCCTCTACATCACAAACATAACCTGAAATAGATCCCCCCAAAAAATAAAATCAACCTGCAAGTTTAAAGTCCACTCGACATGAGTTAGGTCATTTCGGAACTAACATATGGTTCAATTTTAATTCAATAATTCTTTGGCAGCGGGAGGAAACCGGAGGACTTGATGAAAACTCACGAGGTTGGACAGCCGACCCTACTCCATGTCACTTACATGTGGGGAATTGAAACCTTGCCATTTTGACTCAGTGACAGACATTGTGATTTCACATGCACGCGTTTAACCACTAGACCAACCAACTTCCTCAGATTTTTGTCCCATCCGAGTAACTACACAGGTGCTACAACTCATGTGTGGGAACAAGTGGCTTGTTGTGTCCGATGCCGGGATTCATCCCGAGGATTCTGTGAACAAGCAACACCTATATCCTTACCTTTACTGTCGACAATAGATGCCATGGTAACACAACTTTTAGACGTAACTTTAGAAACTTCTGTTAGGAAAGTTGGTTGTTTTACTTCATCTCCTGTAACTATTTGTACTACTGATTTCTTCTTCTCTTTAGTACTGGATGATTGGTCATAATCAAGAATTGAACCACCAGCAAGGTCAGTTTCTTTTTGTTCCTGAACAACAACAAAAACGATTGAATCAATGTGTAACTCTATTTTTACATAGTTGTAGATTGCTTATAAAAAAACCCTTCAAAATCAGCATGCTTGGAAAAAATCCTGGTTCCTCATAGGTAGGGTTACCATACGTCCTGGTTTTTGGGGTCCTTTTTGTCGTCCCGTCCCGATGCATCTCACGTGTCTAAATGTCCTGGTTTTTAAATCTGGTGTTTTTAAATTGAAAATAATAAGACAAAACACATAAACTAGTGATTAATAGTAATATATAAAACAGTGTTTGCTACAATCTTACTTCAGCACACCACTTCTGATCTAAATATAGTTCAGTGCATAATACATAATGGGAGCATAAACACATCTCCCGGCTTCTAGGAATAAAAAAATTCGGGGGGGGGGGGCACTCAATTTTTCCGCGGCTTTCGGGGGCTCATTTTGTCGCTTCGTGCTTAATTTGGTTTTAGTCTGCTCGGAAAAATAAATGTCCAGGTTTCTTCAATGATTAATCTGGTTACCCTATTCTTAGGCCATACGAAAAAAATATTCTCTTCTCAGACTATCCTTACCAAAAGTCTGATGCAGGTGGGAGATTTTATTTTTGTGTTTTTTTTTTATTTTGTCAAATGATCACTACTAGGCTAGGGGATCACAGTGGGTAAGACGCTGGCTCGCTAGCCTGGAGGTCAGGTGTTTGATCCCTGCATTGTCCGAGAAAGTTCATCCAGATTTTCGGGCATACTTCCCCCTTGTCAGTGATGCAGGATGGAGGGCCTGACAAGGACAGCTGTCTAGTCGTTCGGATGGCACAAAAAACTGAGGTCCCGTGTAGAACAGTAGGACGTTAAACCCCATTTCATTTCATTTTATTTACTACTGGGCTAAATGACTTCTCATAAACATCACATTTCATCAAGGCACTATATTTATCTCATCATGTTCTTTATAGAAAGGTATATGATTATCCAGTAACATTTATCATTGTCAGTAACATTTATAAGGGTTGTGTACTTGATGAATGAGTCTATGCCACATTTTTGGATTGATTCAAATTATTTAAAGAGCTACTTCCTGTAAACCGAGATAAACATTAATGTACTGTAATTAATGAGATTGTTTTGGCTTCCAGCTTGAGCGAGGGTTCAATTTAAAGCTCTTATGAATGTGTTTAAATCAATTTATTCCGACACTGCACCCAGTTATTTAAAAGAACTCTTTGATTTCTATACTCCCCGGGGATCCAACCTTCGTTCTTTAAGTGATCGTAGCATATTGAGGATCCCCAAATATAGTAAGCATTTTGGTGAATATCCATTCTCGGTCAAAGCAGCTAAAATGTGGAATGATCTTCCAAAAACTCGTCCATCCAGAGTTTTAAGGCGAACTTAAAAACATATTTATTTCAAAAATGTTTTTCAACCGTTTTGATGTGAATGCGCTTAGAAACACTCATGTGTAATGAACTGTTATATAAATCGAACAATAAAAATAATAATAAAAAACGGACATGCAGCCCTTTTTAGGTGATGCAGGGTTACCTGAGAACAAGAGTTGTTTCTTTATATGGCCTTTTAGCAAGAATAAAATAAAAAAATCATGAACTACCTCTTCTAATTTATCATCATCTTCATCATCATCATCAGCCTGCTCATCTTCATCGGTTGTTGTCACAAAAATTGTCACTTTTTTCGACAGATTGCTAACTTCTTTTTCATTGGTCTCAGCAGTTACAGGTGTTTTGTTTTCTTCAGTCTCATTAGCCACTTCTGTTTCATCACTAATAATCTTGGAATCGCGAGTTGGGCTTTCAGCGCTACTAGAGGTCTCCACGTCTCCTGACTCTGGTTCCACGGTAGACTTATCCGGATCGATCTGCGAAGAAGATTCAATGGCCAAATCACTCTGTTCCGGACTAGTTATCGCTGTCTTGTTAGTTGACTTATCATCTTTTGTTACCGGCTGACTCTGAAAGAGGTAAAGAAGTGGATATTAACGTTGTGTCAATATTTCTGCCTATTCTTCAGCAAAGTACAATCTGATTAAAATACAGATCTATATTTCGTTTCGTTTTTTTTATACCATTGATGGCCTACATTACATGAAGATCTGACCGGTTGTAGCGATAGGTCATGTCAGAGGTCATACAAGCAGCTTTTGACCCTATGACATCAGACATTTGATTAACCAATCGGCATTGATGTTACTAGTGGATTACCCACAGTTCCGTGCAAAACACACCTAAAGCTCACTGTAACAGACCGTTTGATTAGCTATTCCCTCACATCATTCAGAACACGTCAATGACAACAACTCTTCCAGATACTAGTGTA
The DNA here is from genome assembly GCF_932274485.2 of Patella vulgata. Taxonomy (NCBI): domain Eukaryota; kingdom Metazoa; phylum Mollusca; class Gastropoda; family Patellidae; genus Patella; species Patella vulgata. Next base: position 90,752,508 of record NC_065880.2, read on the forward strand.
CATGTAGTAAAGACAAATAAAACGAAATTTTGAACTATAAAAACGAAATGAAATAGGATCTGTGTTTTAATCAGATTGCAGCGAATTACTACTGTGAAGAGTTCTAATATCCACCCATTGTTTATCAAATTCTAATATCTGCCAATTCTTCATCGAATGGTTACATGAAGGGTTCTAATTCATGCCTATTTTTATTAAAATTTCTACTCTGAAGGGGGGTTTCGATTCCCTGGTTGTATGTGACAAGGAGTGTCGAGTGGACGTTAAACCCCATCTTTCTCTCTACTGTGAAGGGTTCTATTACACTCATGTCAATATGTATGTATGTAGATATTGGTTTAACATCCCAACCCAATGAGTAGGTATACTTACCGTGTCAGCTCCGCATGCACTACTCCTATTAACAGAGTCGGTGCCAAAAAGTAACATAAGGTGCAATTTTTTTCAATAATTTTGATTACACGTAGGAGGTTTTAGCAACAGGAGCAAACCAGCCAACTTGGAGAAAACCCATGAGGATGGAGAGGCGACCGGGCTTGATTCAATAACAGACCTTAAAATCTAATGCACACACATTGGACCGCCCAACCCCCTCAAAAATAATTTAAAAAATCTAAAGACAAATGAAAAGAAATGAAATGGGATTTAACGTCCTTCTTGCTGTACCCACTGCTCTAATTGAGACTAACAAGATCATTATTTAAATAAGATGTCCTTACTTACCTTTAACCTTTTCTTGCCACAAAGGTCACCCATTTTGTCTTCCAGCCATTTTACCCGTTTTCTAGCTGTATTTATATCACCTACTTGTTCATATAAGGCCGTCTGTAAATCAGCTCTCGCATACGCCAACTCTATATCTAATTTGTGCATTATCTGAAATTACAGACCATGTAATTTTGAGACTAACATATGTTTTTATTCTATGGTCATTTTCCTAGGGTAGATAATTTTACCCCGACAGCATCGTTTTTGTCTACTTTTCATCAAATTGTAATTGTCATGGATGTTTTTTCATGCATGTGGATCTCGGTTTATCATCCCATCCTAATGACTGGACACACTTTCGTTGTCAGCCCTGTAGACGCTACCAAAGTGCTACTCATCTTGATCAAACTTGGCATGCTTGTTTCTTGAAGAGAGAGAGAGAGAGACAGAGAGAAATGGGGTTTAACATCCACTAGACACAAACTAGGTCATTTCGGGACTAACATATGGTTCAATAATAAACTGTAATAATCATCATTTAAAATGAAAACAAACTAAAAATATGATGTTTTTACCTGTAAGACAATTAGCTGTCTTTCTACTTTTATTTCTAGATCATTTACAATGGTCTGATACCGGTCTGCATCCGATGATTTCGCTGCATGGAGATTTGCTTCCGCAGCTTTTAACATGTCTTGACTTGTTTGAACATTCTGAACCTGGAGAAATAAAATATTCTCATTGAGAGAGAAAGAAAAGAGTGAAAAATGGGGCTTAATATTCACTCCACACAAACTAGGTCATTTCGGGACTAACATATGCTTCAATTTTATTTCAAAATGAAATGAAATGGGGTTTAACATCCTACTGTTCTGCTCCTATACTCGGCTAATGAAGACGGGCATACGCCATACAGTGTGCTATGAGAGAAATTTTGCCCGGGCAGCGGCACTATCGCCTACTCTTATATCGAATTCCAACTGCCAGGGGATCTTTTACGTGCATTCCAATATATACACGGACCTTGGTTTTTCGTCTCATCCGAAGGACTAGACAGCTGTCCTTGTCAGGCCCTCCGTCCTGCATCACTGACAAGGGGGAACCATGTCGGAAAATCAGGATGAACTTTCTCGGCCAATGCAGGGATCGAACACCCGACCTTCCCAATTTTATTTCAATAATTCACATGCACCAGTTGGAAGAAACCTGAGAAAACCCACAAGATTGTCACAAAAAGCTGGGAATCCAAATCATGCCCCTTCACTTAATGACAGATCGTATCATCTAAAGTGCATGTGTCAAACAATTCAGCCACCCACCCCCCTTCAATGAAAGAGTTGGGGCCACAGCGGCTAAGTGGGTAAGATGCTGGCTCGCTAGCCCGGAGGTCGGAGATCCAGTCCCGGTTTTGGACGAGAAAGTTCAAGATTTTCCGGTGTGGTTTTCCCTTGTCAGTGGTACAGTCTAGTCATTCGGATGAGATGAAAAACAAGGTCCTGTGTACACATTGGAGTGCACGTAAAAGATCCCTTGGCAGTTGAAATTCAATATAAGAGTAGGCCGTAGTGCCGCTGTCCGGGCAAAATTTCCCTCATAGCACACTGTACGGCGTATGCCTGTCTTCATTAGCCCAGCCGGAACAGAACAGTAGGATGTTAAACCCCATTTCATTTCACATGAAAGAGTACAGTGATATAAAATATACCGAGGTTTAACATTATACTTTCTTTGCTTACTCGATGAAGGGAAATTCCCACAAGGGGCACCTCAGGTTTTTTGTCCCATCTAAATGACTAGACATTTATTGTACCATCACTGACAAGAGAAAAGCTGACTGGAAAATTTGAACACTGAGATCAAACCGAGGAGTACAGGACCTCATGGTTAGTCAGCAGGCATCTTACTCAGTGAGTCAACATGTCTCCCCAAGAAGGAAATGAGTTGATGATTATTTGGTTGCATTGCTAAAGATTTCTATCACAATATAAATATAAAATTTCTTATTTTCTAACCTGTTCCTTCATAAGGATATCTGACCGATGCTGTATTTTACATTGTCCTTTTAAAGGGGAACCACTATGTCTAGACGTGGGTCGCCTTTCTAACATTGCACTTCCAGACATTTTCCCCTGAAAATAAAACATAAAACAACATGTTTGAGATAATTTGATTTCTATACAGATAAAGACACCACTGGAAAATTGAATACTTTCTCGCCACAGGAATTTCATGTTCCTGAAGAGAGAGAGAGAGAATGAAATGGGGTTTAACGTCCACTCAACACAAACTAGGTCATTTCGAGACTAACATGTGGTTTAATTTTATTTCAATAATTCGCTTGCACGTAGGGTTTTTTTTAGCAGTGGGAGTAAACCGGATAAAACAAACGAGGCTGGACTGGTGACCCTACTCCTTGTCACGTACAACCGGGGATTCAAAACCACGCCAGTTGACTCAACGTGCACGTGCTAACCATTCGACCATCTAATTCATGAAATTATAGGTACGTTATCTCCCTTTACCACAGACACGTGAACAATAACGTTGTCCAATCAGAGGCCGTGACACAAACACCCTCAAATCAAACATGGCAAGCTCCACGGAAACCTTAACATTGAACGAACCTTGAACTTTGCACCTAAATTATCACAGGTAGACATTTTAGCTGGAAAGCTTGAGACTTGGTATTCACGATGATATTCAGTTGAAATACTCCGGTTTTGTATTGTTTTTTTTGGGGAGGGGGGGCATTTTTGTATTTTTATTAGAAATCTATGAAATCTATATAAGTCCGTATATCCTATATTTGAATACTTTGAAACTTGGGGGTAATGTTTCTTGTACACGTGTCTAAATGGTAAAAGATCCATTTTTGATATTTTACTCCTTCATATTTGGACTGTGAATTATGATTTTAATACAATAGGTTATATTAGAGGTTGTTACTTCTCACAAGTATCGTCTAGGCTATCTATATGTGTTTTTAGAACAGATGTATAGGAAATGAAATGAAATGAAATGAAATGGGGTTTAACGTCCTACTGTTTTGCTCCGAACTGGGCTAATGAAGACGGGCATACGCCATACAGTGTGCTATGAGGGTAATTTTGCCCAGACAGCGGCACTACGGCCTACTCTTATATCGAATTCCAACTGTCAAGGGATCTTTTACGTGCAAGCCAATGGGTACACGGGACCTCGGTTTTCCGTCTCATCCGAATGACTAGACAAGAGGGAACCACGCCGGAAAAATTGGATGAACTTTCTCGGCCAATGCAGGGATCGAACACCCGACCTCCAGGCTAGCGAGCCAACGCCTTACCCACTTAGCCACTGTGATCCCCAGATGTATAGGAAACCATATCGTTGTTGGTTATGGCTTCCAATATGTCTGTTCTAAAAACACCCTATAATTAAATATCTAGACCATCGTATGGCCGAGATTTAAATGGATTTTAACTCCCGCAAATTTTTAAAAACTTGCTAATCATGACTTAGCCTTGATTGTTAAGTAGGCGACCGTTGCTACGATAAAAAACAATCTATGCTAGATCTTCAAACACTCATAACTTAAGTCAGAATAAAGTTAAATTTTCAATAAATTCATTTTTCATTACCGGTATCGATTTTTGAACTATTTTTAATTATAGTAATTTAAGTAATTATACACAGCAAGAATGGCCAGCTCTTTATTTAAATCTTTTATAATGCATCTTAAACTTTTTTCTGAAAGATTATTATTTTTTTTTTTTTCAAAAATATCAATTAATGGCTCTGTCAATCAAAATTGACAATCAATACTGATCAATAAATCAGCCTAAATAATTTAAGGTGAAACTAAGAAAGAAATGTATTATGCTAAGGGAGATAACTTTTCCCATAGAAACATGTAAACAAACTTTTGGTAGTTTGGTTACTTTATTGTTTCTCAAGAAATATTTAGTAATTAAAACAACCAGAATATGGACATTAAAAATTAAATAGTCTAAAAGGATTTACACACTTACAGTCGACAAGTAAGGCCGTAATTTAACTCCAAATCACCATTTCACTCAACTGCTACGGGCACCTGCCAAATTTCTACATAATCCGGAAGTTCATGTGAGTTACGTTCCCGGAAGTAGCCTCCTTTTCGGCCTTTTGCAGCCATCTTACTAAAGGTAAACATGGTGACCTAAACAAAACTTGATGAAAATCAAGATAAATCTCAATATCTACATCACCCAAAAATAAATAAACAGGCCTGAATCCTTAGTGAACATTTAATGAATAAATAAATGTTGATATTTATGTTACGGGATTGGAAATTACCTGATATTTCAATCTATAGATCATGCATACCGCCTTTCCTTCGTGGAATCGCATGGACGATTATTTCCGTTTTTTCACTGTCAACTTCAGTGAGATAATTGGGGAGGTGTGTATTAGTTCGTTCCGGATTTCTATCTTGGGTGCCCGTCTCCATTATCCCAGTCGGAGCAGAACAGTAGGGCGTTAAACCTCGTTTCATTTCATATCTTTGGTGCCAGAGACGTATTTCCACCTAACCACAGCACAGAGTGTCAGATTCTTGAGGTGCAACTGAAAAAATACGAAATGGTCATATCAACTCAATTAAATATTGTTTAAAAATTTACACCGCCAATTAACAAACAATTTGAGACTACTTTATTACAAAAACATCGGCAAACTAATCTAAAATCGTAATGCTAATTATAATTATTCATAGTGTATATTTTGCCATCCGACAGTTCCTTACTTTATTTACTATATTTAGCCGTACTTCCGTTCGACATGCGCAGTTGTCCGATTCCCGCGAGATCTCACGCCCTTATCGCGTGATTAAATATGGCGACCGAAGAAGATGTTGACGGCTAGTGCGTTTACTAAAATGATGTTTCGTGAAATTGACTCTTCGAGCAGGGTTAGGGTAAAATAAAATTCGTCTCGAGACAGTAAAATAAAATTCGTCGTGATACGGTAAAATAGTTGAACTGACCGATGGCAATTAATGTCAGACGGTAAAATAGGCCACGAGTTGAAATAGCCGGCATCATTGCCAAAGCGAAAACCGCTAAGTCCAGGAATCAGACAACTGTGCATGTCAAACGGAAGAGACGGCTAAATAGTAAATAAAGTAAAGAACCGTCGGACGGCTGAATATCCACTGCGTAATTATTAACAAATTTAGATCAAAAACATCGGTGAACTAATCTAAAATCATAACGTTAATCAGTCTGTGAACCAAGCTTATTGATTATTGGGTAAATAAAACAACCAACGAGTAAAACATATTTTTTTATTCCATACAATTAAGGGGGGTTGGATGGCTGAATGGTTAGCACGTGCGTGCTGTATCATAAAGTCTGTCATTAAAGTCGACTGGTGTGGTTTCGAATCCCCAGTTGTACGTGACAAGGAGTAGGGTCGCCTGTCCAACCTCGTGGGTTTTCTCCGGGTCCTCCAGTTTCCTCCCACTGCTAAAGACCCCTACGCGCAAGTGAATTATTGAAATAAAATTGAACCATGTGTTAGTCCCCGAAATGACCTAGTTTGTGTCGAGTGGACGTTAAACCCCATTTCTCGCTCTCTCTCTATACAATTAAAGTGTGTACGAGTCAAGTATTAGTTGTGGACGACTTAACCAGTGGTTGTGGACAAGTTACCTGGCCCCCGGTGCAGAAAAGTAGGATATTAAGCCCCATTATTGCAATTATTTTTCATTTTTACATGGAATAGAAAGGGAAACTGTCATACAGAATGGAATTAGAAGACTGAAGCCATTTGTATGATGATATACTCAATTATACCTTCGTTCTTCTTAAATTAATTGAAGATGAAAATTGATCTGACTCATGGCTTTATTTTTGTGGCAATTTTATATTTCTGAGAACGATACTCACACAAAGTACGCTGTGGATATTGGTCCGACAAACATAAATAAGCAGTGTTATAACCAGCTGTGCACAGTTCCGGAAGTCCGGGACTGGTTGATCATTTTGTTGGACAGTTGATTTTTCGCATTCCATTTAGCTGCGGACAAGCCGATTTTCTCTTGACAGAAATGTATTGAAATTAAATAATACTTTGTCATTATTTAAAGCATTTTAGTTCAAATCTGCAAAATAATAATAGCCGAATAGATAAACTTCAGTCACAACTAAGCACCTGACAATGCTTCCAGTACAGTAATAGCTTCTGGTATTAAAAATAAACTTGCGAAAATAAACGAGTATTCCTTTATGAACCGAAAAACCCAACATTTTTCTGGATGATATTTTCTGAAAGTTTGTCTTCCTTTTAATTACAACCTCGTCGGTTTTCTCCGGTTTTCCCCCCCACTGCTAAAGACACCTACATGCAAGCTAATTATTGAAATAAAATTGAACCATATGTTGGTCCCATGTTCTAGTTTGTGTTGAGTAGAGGTTAAACCACATCTCTCTCTCTATCTCTCTCTTGGAAAAGCAATAAATAGGATTTTATCACAAATGTGTAAACTGACATCAAATGATTTTTATTCTCTGAAGACCGAAGCCATTTGAATGATGATATACTCAATTATACCTTCGTTCTTCTTAAATTAATTGAAGATAAAAATTGAACTGACATATGGCTTAGTAACAATATATACTGTTAATTAAAGATACTTTATGTAAGATTTAAATAAAGAGCTAGCCATTCTTGCTATAATAGTTCCAAAATAGATAATGTAAAATAAATAATTTGAAAATTTCATTCAATTTACTCTATTGCCAGTGAAGATATTAGCCTTTGAAGGTTTGACAAGACGTGTGCAATAATTTCAACCACCGTACTGGTTGTTCGACGCTAAGTCTCGCTTCTCCATTTTTAGCTTAAATCAAAATATGGCTGAACTGTTCTAATCTCTTTAATATCGGAGAAATCCTATGCCATCGAGAGTTGATTATGGCCTGGATAATTAATGTCTAATTAATAATTTAAATAACATTTTAGGCCTAAAGAAAGACCTGCAATAGGCAGATTTAGCTCTTACATAATGTATGTTTAAAGTCCCATAATGGAATATTTGCCTAATATTTTTAAAATTGTATTTTTCAGCCGCCAAGATGGTGATGATAAGTGTGTTAGCTATGGCCTTGAACCGAATCACTGCCGCTGAGAGGCGTGGCAAGCGACAGGTGATTTTAAGACCCAGCTCGAAGGTCATCATCCGCTTTCTCACAGTAATGATGAAACATGGTTAGTTTACTTCAGTTATATTTAAATTATGTTTAAATTATTGTCACTCCTGCTTATGGACACTGTAGAACAGTATAAGGCCTGTTTTTCCATGTACGCATTTCCAAGCGTTTTCGTCGGTTAAATGAATTGAAATGGGGTTTAACGTCCTACTGTTCTGCTCTGCCTGGGCTAACGAAAACAGGCATACGCCATACAGTGCACTATGAGGGAAATTTTGCCCAGACTGTGGCACTACGGCCTACTCTTACATCAAATTCCGGACAGCGGCACTATGGCCCACTCTTATAGCGAATTCCAACTGCCAAGGGGTCTTTTATGTGCACGCCAATGTATACGCGGGACCTTGGTTTTCCGTATCATCCGAACAACTAGACAGCTGTCCTTGTCAGGCCATCCTTCCTGCAACACTTACAAGGGGAAACCATGTTGGAAAATTCCAATTAACTTTCTCGGAAAATGTTTGCTTTTGATCAAGTGCAGTGTGTTTATATCTCAAGTTTGTACACATGGTATGAAGTAATATGGGGGAGCATGCCCAAATTTCTTTCCACTATTTAAGAAGAGGAAAGGAGTATATATTACTTGAGGGTATATTTGGTCAGTATGATGATCTAAATTCATACCTTCGTTCTTCTGAATAAAATATGAAGCTAATTATGATCTGACTGACAATTGATTCAATATATACTGAGCGCCATGGAAAACGCATCACTTAGTTTTTCGTATAACAAAATGATCCTGTAAACATATCTTATTTATTTTGCTTCTTATTGTGAACAATATTCAAATGGGAACACATCAATAACAACACATTTGTACACTTATGGATGTTTAATCTGTAATCAAGGGTACAAAGTCAGAGGGGTCAAAACCAAAAGTACGACACAGATGTCAGTAGCGCGTGAGTCCTCCACGGGCCATCATCACGGTAGGCTACAGCATTAACGCGACTCCTGCAAATGTGTAGGGCGGTCCGGTGACGAAATGTGAAGCCTCCCCACCCCATCGATTCGTTTTAAAGACGCAGCAGTCTGCAAGACGTTCCCCAAGATGTCTCCACACACATTGACGGCCATCAGCGTGATAAAGATGAAAGCGACTCTCATCACCGAAGAGCACACTTTGCCAGTCTACTCTTCTCCATGTCTGGTGTCCTTGAGCCCATATCAAATGCCGCTGATGGTGATGATCCCTGAGGATAGCTCCAACATAAGGTCGTCGTGCACGGAGTCCTACTTCTCTTAGACGACGTCTTACGGTGTTGACACTTACTGGTCCTTGTCTTCCAACGACTGCTGCACCTGTTCGAGTCGCTGGGCGGAATCTGTCACGCAGATGAGTGACCTGGATGTAGCGGTCTTGAGTCTGGGTTGTAACACGTTGTGGACCAGGACGTTGACGGTCACGTGTTGATCCAATAACTCGAACACGTATCACCAACCTTTAGTGGACTGATGACAATTGAAGTGTCTGGCAATAGCACGTGTAGACATGCCAGCCCCGGGACATTCCCATGGCTTCATTCCGTTGATTTTCAGTAAGTCTCAGCATCTCTAGCTCGATTCCTTCACACGTCCAACAACAAATTACGACAGATTGACGTTTCACAGTTCATGTACTGCACATTAAGTTGAAAACATGCTTTTAAAGGGCTCACGCACAATGCTGCACGTGAATATTGGGTTTTTCATGTGCATCTCTTGCAATTTTTTTTTGTGCACAAGGGCCGATATTTTTTGCGTTTGGGAGCACTGTGTGAAACAATGGTTCATAGTATTGCATAATATTATACATACAAAACCACCTAGTAATAAAATATTTGGGAAAAAAAGTGATGTTTTCCATGGCGCTCAGTATATGACTTTGATCTTGAGTTCTTAATACACCAGGCCTCCTCCGACTTATTTTGAAGACTTTAAATTCCCCGGTTGTACATGACAAGGAGTAGGGTCACCTTTCCAACCTCCGGTTTCCTCCCACTGCTAAAGACCCCTCCACGCAAACAAAATATTGAAATAAGATTGAACCATGTGTTGGCCCCAAAATGACCTAGTTTGTGTGGTGTGGAGGTTAAACCCCATCTCTCTCTCTCTTGAAGACTTCAAATATCTTTCCTTTTTTTGCCCACATGCCTTTTTTGAAACTTGTCCATTTACATAGTTTTCCTTAATGATATAGGCTGGGTCATATATTGGCGGGGATTGAAAAGAAACTCAGAATTTTTCAAGCCCAGTCATCACTGATGGTAACAAGTACAGTGTGCCTAGCCGTTTTGATGTTGTACACATGCTTTGATGTTGTACACATGCGTACACATTTAGAGTCCTTGACAGTTTAAATTCAATAAAGAGAAGTTGTGGAGCACCATGGTCCAGAAAATATTCTCCATGATCATAGATAAATACATCTTAAACAACGGTTCACTATTAGCGTTATAATAAATCTTACATTTTCTGGTTATTTTTTTATAAATTTAACTTTCATTTATAGGTTACATTGGTGAATTTGAAATAATTGATGATCACAGAAATGGTAAAATTATCGTCAATTTAACAGGCAGATTAAATAAAGTAAGTTCAAATTATTGTCTTATCTTACTGCTTCCGATAGACATTTGAAGGATTTTTGATCCTTTGAAAACTACAATGTTGTGAAAGCTGAATCCCAGTCCAAACATAGTTTAAAGTAGCTAAGTATCTAACTCAATGTCTTCAACATTGAAAACACAAATTGTTTGTCATTTTAAATCAACTTTGATGCTGTGTTCTCACCGGGAAAAGATTGACTTCTGATATCCAATAATTAAGATAAACAATTGCCATTGATACACGAATCGTGTACCATAATTCGTTTCAACGCTATTTGTAACACGGGACACGAAGAACAAGGCTAGACATATTCCACAAATCATGTTAAATGGTGACGGCATATTCTTATCTGGATAGCATGCGCATTGAATACTATCAGTGTAGACTGGAATAACCAGACGCTAGCGATTGCCATTCGATTCAGACTTCTGGCGTATCTCACCAAACATAACTGATTTGAACTTTGAGTAAAAACGGAAACGATTGAATGTAAATCAATTTATATACATTCATATTACATTATTAGATGCGTTGCGACCCATTTGTGTCAATTTCTAGGTCCAAAATATTAGCGACTTAGCTCCTTTAATGCTGGTCAGTTATGGATTACCGTTGATGGTTTGATTTTGTAATTAAATAATTGGTTTCAAGTACAACTTAGTGTGGGTTAATTTGATATTTTCCGAAAAATGCCACACAGACTTAATAAATAATATTAATCATATTATTGTTTGTATTATGGGAAGCCGCAGTGACTCTAATCCGGTCTGGGGTTCATTCGCGGTTTGGTCAGTAAAATTCTTGTGTAGAAATTTGCGTAAAAGAACCCTTGATGGATGTAATTGGATATAATAAAAGGCCTTGGCGCCGCTGTCCTAGGATGTTAAACCCCATTTCGTCCCATTTATTATAAGTCTTATAATTATGTTAATCTGTGTTATTGTTTGTAGTGTGGTGTTATCAGTCCTAGATTTGATGTTTCAATCAGACACTTGGAAAAATGGACAAACCAACTTCTACCTTCTCGACAGTTCGGGTAAGTTCTTATTAATACAACTTACAGTAACATTCTTGGTTAAAGATATTGAGGTTGGGTAACCATGGCATTGTGCTGTCATGTGTTGGGGGGAGGGGGGGGTGAGGAGCAGAATGATTAGCCTGTGCATGTTGTATCATAAGGTCGGTCATTGAGTCAACTGGCGTGGTTTCTATTCCCCGGTTGACAAAGAGTAAGGTTGCCTGTCCAACCTCGTGGGTTTTCTCTGGGTCCTCCGGTTTCCTCTGCTAAAGACACCTACGTGCAAGCAAATTATTAAAATGAACTTGAGCCATATATTAGTCCGAGGTACTCCGGTTTCCTCCCACTGCTAAAGATCCCTACACGCAAGCAAATTATTGAAATGAAATTGAACCATTATGTTAGTCTTGAAATGACGTAGGTTGTGTCGAGTGGACGTTAAACCCCATTTCTCTCTCTTCTCTTTGGTTTCCTTCAACAGCTAAAGACATCCTATGTGAAAGCAAATTATTGAAATAAAATTGAACCATATGTTAGTGTCAAGTGGACGTTAAACCCCATTACTCTCTAGTAACTGTTATCTTTTATTTTTACAGATATTTAGTGTTAACGACATCGGGAGGTATTATGGATCACGAAGAAGCGAGAAAAAAGCATCTTGGAGGAAAAATTCTAGGATTCTTTTTCTAAATATTAAAAAAAACTTTTAAAAACCCAGAGGTGTAAATAAAAGCTCCTTTGGTGAAGACAAAGTATTCTGTTATTCTGTTCTTTCATAAATGTTTTGAATCCCTTGCTAACTACAAGGAGGCTAAGTGGGTAAGACACTGGTTCGATAGCCTGGAGGTTGTGGCTTCGATCATAGTTATTTTCAGGCATGGTTTCCCCCTTGTCAGTGGTGCAGGACTGACAGCTGTCTAGTCATTCAGATGGTACAAAAAACCGAGGTCCTGTGTATACATTGGTATGCACGTAAAAGATTCCGGACAGTTGGAATTCGATATAAGAGTAGGCCGTAGTGCGGCTGTCTGGGCAAAATTCCACTTATAGCACACTGTATGGCGTATGCTCGTCTTCATTAGCCCAGGTTAGGAGCAGAACAGTAGGACGTTAAACACCATTTCATTTTGCATAGGATATGTAAACAAGTTACTGCCACCTACAAGTGTGGTGGGGGGGGGGATGGCCGAATGGTTAGCACGTGTGCGCTGTATCATAAAGCCTGTCATTGAGTCAACTGGCGTGGTTTCGAATCCCCGGTTGTACGTGATAAGGAGTAGGGTCGCCTGTCCAACCTCGTGGGTTTTCTCTGGGTCCTCAGGTTTCCTCCCACTGCTAAAGACCCCTACACGCAAGCGAATTATTGAAATAAAGTTAAACCATGTGTTGGTCCCGAAATGACCTAGTTTTTGTCGAGTGGACATTAAACCGCATTTCTCTCTCTCTCTCTATAAGTGTGGTGGAGATGGCATAGTGGTCTTTGTCGAGTGGACATTAAACCGCATTTCTCTCTCTCTCTATAAGTGTGGTGGAGATGGCATAGTGGTCTTAAATTGTCGAGCTTCGAGCTCTAGCTGTGGTCAGTAACCTCTGGCTTGTGGTTTTGATCCCGGGTATGTGGCTTGGAGAAAGGGGCGCCTTCTAAACCTCGTGGGTTTCCTCCCACAGAAAACACCTCTGCGCATGTGCTAAGATAATAAAAATAAGACAACTTGTCTGCGATATCACCTTCGGTAGAAGGGGATGTTAAACACTAAGAACAACAACAAAATGAATTGATGTTGGCGTGGATTAAGCTGTAAAAATTAAATTTGTCTAAAATTGAAAGTCAGCCACATGCACAATTGTTTGAGAAATAGCTCCGGATTTAATACATCCTGGAGATAGGTGAACGTCTGATGTATATGCACGGGAAACAGAACAGCTATATGTGTCTGCCTTATTAACAGGAACATCATTAAATAAGGGGACATCACAAATACTCAAATTCTGCTTCCTTCATATATTCTATTCTGCTGCCGCTCCATCCGATATGTAATAAACCATCTGAAAGTTGACATTAACGATTGCTCTCTGGTCTAAAGTTCACGGTCAACAAATGAAATGAGTGGCTTTTAGCATCCTTCTTTCCTTCAATTACCAAGTTAATGAAGATGGGCCTTCGTTGTGACCATGAACTAATGACCTACCAAACTATATACAACTGTCAACTGGTGTGGTTTGATCCCCCAGTCGCAGGTGATAAGGAGTAGGGTCGGCTGTCCAACCTTGTGGGTTTTCTCCGGGTCTTCCGGTTTCCTCCCACTGCTAAAGAAATAAAATTGAACCATGTGTTAGTCCCATTATGTCCTAGTTTGTGTAGTGAGTTAAACCCTCCCTCCTTCCCTCTCTCTCTCTCTCTCTCTCTCTGAGATGAGACAATCATGATCATATAAACGTATTTTAAAGGAGCGAAGTCATTTTCCATAATATTCGAAACCAAAAACACAAATTATAATTCAACATTGATCAATTTCAATAATAATATCCAATATTTAAGACAAAATTAACATTTTATAATCAGTAGGCTACACAAGTCATGTACCCGAGTACCCTATAGTTTTGGGTGCCATTTTGTAATAACAAATAAAAACATATCCTCAAACACAGTGTGGAAGTAATTAGTAAAGTCTGATTAACAAACGACAAAATAATAATTAAAAAACGTGTAGAATGCACTAAGCAGGCGAAAACTACTGTTCAATTTGAACTGTTCACTATTTCACCAAACATAATTGAATAATAAAAATAAAATTGAATATAAATCACTTTACATGAATTCATATTACATTAATACGTGCTTTTAGAACCATTTTTTGTCTATTTCAAAGTTCAAAAAAATAGAGCCATACGCCCTTTAAAATATTTTTTTGGGATAGTTACGAATGGAAGGAGAAAAGACAGGTACGCTTTATGGAAGGGAGATAACTCCAATTTAAAAATTACGTCCCTTGTTCAACTCTTCTAATCAAGAAATTCTTATGGTAGGCGAATCTAAGGTAAACAATGGAGGAATTTTATGGAATTTGAACTCGATGCGAATAATTTTGGATATTTTATGATGAATACAAAACTGAAGGCTAGAGTGATCAGTTCAGTAGGTCGCCCTGTAGGTGTTTTACCTCTAGATCCTAGGCCAAAACAACAGAGACGAATCCCAAGGTAGGTTTTATTCCACCGCAAATCAGATATATTTGTCACATTTGTGTTAGACTATCAGTATCATCGAATCGAATATAGTAAGTGATTATGTATTGTCATTTACAAATAATTAACAGATCTCATCACCTCTGGCTCTAACGTAATAAAACTTTTTTTTCTGAAAAGTTTGTTTTGGTGTTTTATTTTAAATTACAAAACAATTAAATATTCACAAATACTGCAGACTATAATAATAATTACTATACTATAATAATATATAGCAGTTGACTTGCCAGTAGACATGAATTTCCATCTACAATTTATACATTCAATTTGATGCTTTGTGCAAGTAGATATAGCCTCAAACGAATAATGTTCAAAACATATCGTCTTAATTTGTATTGAAATAAATACTTTTATCACAAACAATGAAGTATCATGCCAATCATGGTGAATAATATTCAATTTTCCAAATTTATTTGACCATACTGGGTAAATAACTATTACTCATCCCAAGTAATTTTTAGAAAAATAAACGTGCACTACAGTTGAGTCATCTAGGTGTAGAACAACCTTTGGCATAAAATAATTTTGTAAAAGGGTTCTTTATGCAATAACATCCCAGCATTTCATCCAATAAAAACATAATATATATTTTGGCATTTTAATTGTACGGCATTCTATTCCATAAAGGAGGGTTGGATAAGGTCTGTCATTGAGTCCCATTGTTAGTCCCAAAATAAACTAGTTTGTGTCAAGTGGACATTAAAAAAAAAAACCCCTCTCTCTCTCTCTCTCTCTCTCTCTCTCTCTCTCTTCGGTAAAAACATTTTGAAATAGATTTCATAACACATCACAGCATTTCATCCCATAAAAGAATTTGTATTTGTAATGGATTGGGTTCATTTCAGCAAACTAACTGATCCATCTGATCTGTCATTAAATCTTACTGAACTCCGATCTGGAAAGGACAGTCAATCAAACAGTGCTTCAAGGTCAGCAGGGTCAAAGAGGTCATCACATTCAACAAGGTCAAGGTCAGGAAGTGGAAGTCGATCTAAACCTAATCGAGCGAAATCAAACTCGTCCATTGGCAAGAGATGTGGTAGTGAGGCTACTTACGGCACAGATGATGAAGATCAGGGTCAAGATGTCAAATTCTATGATGTTCAGAGTTCAAGGTCACAACCTCCTACTGCCTTTGGAGAACCAATGGCTAAAAAGACCATAGATCCCCTAGAAATAGTAATTGTTTTAATATTTATTAGACATGGTTTATTATTTCTCTGAAAAATATACTTATTTCAGTCAAATATAACATAGGCTACTGAGCATGTGCCAATTACAGAGTAGTAGTTCTTATTTGAAGGTCCCTGGTTCGATCTCTGTCTTGACCGAGAAAGTACCTCAGCATTTTCCAAACTGGTTTCCCAGTTGTTCAGGATTTAGGGCCCGGCAAGGAACAGTGCCTATTCATTCAGATGAGACAAAAAAAAACAAAGTCCAGTGTACAAGTTAGCTAGCAAGTAAAAGAACCCTTGACAGTTGGATTTACAACTGTCCAGTCACAATTTCCCTCCTTGCACACTGCACGGTGTTTGTCTATCTTCATTATCCAGATGGGGGAGAGGGTGGATGGCCGAAGGGTTAGCACTTGCGCGCTGTATCATAAGGTCTGTCATTGTGCCAAATGGCGTGGTTTCGATTCCCCGGTTGTACATGACAAGGAGTAGGTTCCCTCCCATCGCTAAAGACCCCTACGCGCAAGCGGATTATTGAAATAAAAGTGAACCATGTACGTTAGTCCCAAAATGACTTAGTTTATGTCAAGTGGATGTTAAACCCCATTACATGACAAGGAGGAGGGTAGGTTTTCTCAGGGTCCTCCAGTTTCCTCCCACTGCTAAAGACCCCTCCGCGCAAGCGAATTATTGAAATTAAAGTGAACCATGTGTTAGTCCCAAAATGACCTAGTTTGGCTTGAGTGGACGGTAAACCCCATTTATCTTTATATTTATATTTCAGCTTGCTATAAATCAAGAAAGAGAATATAATAAAGTTTATGAAATAATTCGACATGGTGAAGATTTAACATACATCGATAATCTTCAACAGTTTGAAAGATTAAAGATTCTAGATTTATCCTGTAATCACATCGAACAAATATCAGGTTTAGAAAATAATACAGTAAGTAATCACTGTAATCCAGGTATCATTTAATCTTGTGTATTTAGCTCTAATTTCTTCCACATTCGTTTAATATCAAATCGTTGTTTAAAAATTCGTAAAAGTCGTTTAAAATCATCAAAAATCATCCAGTTTGTACTTGTGTCCAGTTTAAAGATGACCATACACGTATACACGTGCTATGTCCTGTAGAAACATAGAAAATGTCAGGTTAAGATAAAAATACAGTAAGTTAGCTTAGATATATATACACAGGTGCAATACCCTGTACCGAAAATAAAGGGGCATAACTCATATTGTTATTTAAGCAGGTGGTTTCAGACCACAATTAAAAATTGTGTCAACAAAATATTCAAATTCGTACATAATTAAAAAATAACAACAACATCGAAAAAAAATATTAGATTTCTATATAGATACATAATGTTTACATGTGCTGTAGTAGGCGTAGGTTAGGGTTGTGGCTCGACATACAGGTAAATTTCTTAACTGGAGATTTTAAATTCCGTATAGAAGAGTAATAATAATATGTATTGCTATAGGTTGGACATCTTCAATAGAAGGCTTGATTTCGTTTTAATTCTGTACATCTTATCAAGCCCTTCACGTATTACCCTACATATTTCGACACTACTTTCGATTGGCTACTGACCCAGCTGGGGGCCTATCAGATTCCTCAATCATTATGAATACGGCTAAAATGTCTACATGTGATTATCAAGTTGCAAAGTTCATGGTTTGCTCATTGTCGATGTTTCCGTGGCGGTCACCATGTTTGATTTGAGTGTGTTTGTGTCGCAACCTCTGATTGGATGCTATCGTTCACGTGTCTGCAGTAAAGGGAGATAATCATGTTTGATTTGAGTGTGTTTGTGTCGCAACCTCTGATTGGATGCTATCGTTCACGTGTCTGCAGCAAAGGGAGATAATTTAGCTATAAGTTTTGGAATTGCAGACTAGTGTAGCAACGTCTAGATGTTGTAAAACTCACGGTCATTGTTTCAGGAACATGTGGGTTAGATGTCCGAGTGGTCTAACTCATTCTCTTAACCCCGTATACTTTGACAGGGGGGGGCATTCCATGTCAAGTGTACACACCTCATTGACACCATGGTAAAAGATTCTCTTCAATTTTTCTCCAAAAGTTAGCCCCAACGAGAGAACAATTTATGTGAAGTTTCAGGTTTGAAAACCTAATGGGTCAGTTTTTCGGCCGACCAAATTATGGGCCAATCCGGTGGATCAAAAACCTTGCAACAGATATAATTTTCCTCCTAATTGTCCGATTTTCATAAAGTTGGTACCAAAATGATCCGGAAATCAAGACCTTTCATTTGACGTATTACACGATGTTATCAGATAATGTTTTCAAATTTTCTTTTTATTTCTTTGACCTTGACCTTTGACCCTGTCTGGGCAGAAAATCCGATGACCTCAATTTTTTCTCAAAATCATGTCCTATATATCATCCACCTGTATGGCAAAAATGAAAATGGGATCTCTATGGGATCATGCCCAAAAATGCTTTTGAAAATGCCACCTGGGTTGAGTCTGCATGGTTGAGCCTGGGGTCCAATGTATGTTTGACAGGTATCCAGCATTTTCTGAGAAACAAAAGTGAATATTTTTTGTTATTTCAGAAAAAGTAAAATTTTGAATGAAATAATGGATTTAACTCGTAAAAAGGGGGAGTTACATAAGTTTTGTGCAGATCCTTTCAAATGCGATGACAAACTGAAGCTAAAGGACTTGAGGGATGTGTCTTAAGTAATGATTGAGAAATACCCGTCGATGGTAAAAGAAGGTGACCCTGTGTATGTTCTGCATGAAGGACAAGAATGTCGCAACTGCCACCTGAGGCGAGTGTAGTGTCGACGTCGGACGACGAACAGGGGAACCATAAGGATGCTGTGCATGAGGACACCAAGTGTGCGTTGAGTGAAGGAGCTGGGGATGTAGATTTCATTGAATTAGAGACAGAATTAGAAAATCTAAATGAATCGCTGAGGTTTTTGCCACTCATTCTTTGAGAACAACCAAATTCAGCCATCAACTTTCTCACACTCATGCTTGGAGAAAAAAACCATCATGATTGTTATTTACTCTGCGCAGGTAGTATCAGCTTCATTATACTTCGCCTACTGCGTGGCAAAAACCTCACATCCACTCCCATCGCACTTTTTGGCTGGTATTTCCCCGGTGTCAGTATTACTCAGCGCAATCAAGTCCAAACTCTTTCTCACTACCCCCTCGATTTTGGCCCGTTTCGTTGCCACGTAACTAGGTGTACGCCCCACCTTTCGTTTGCTGAACGGGCTTTCCCTCATCATTTAGTGTCTTCATGCTCATCGTATGGCACAGCATCCTCACTGTTCCCCTGTTTGTCGTCAGACGCCAACACTACACTCGCCTCAGGCAGCAGTTGCGACATTCATTTCCTACATGCGGAACATACACAGGGTCACCTTCTTTTACCATCGACGGGTATTTCTCAATCATTACTTAAGACACATCCCTCAAGTCCTTTAGCTTCAGTTTGTCATCGCATTTGAAAGGGTCTGCACAAAACTTAGGAAACTCCCCCTTTTTAAGAGTTAAATCCATTATTTCATTCAAAAATATACACTTTTGTTTCTCAGAAAATGCTGGATACCTGTCAAACATACATTGGACCCCAGGCTCAACCATGCAGACTCAACCCAGGTGGCATTTTCGAAAGCATTTTTGGGCATGATCCCATAGAGATCCCATTTTCATTTTTGCCATACAGGTGGATGATATATAGAACATGATTTTAAGAAATAATTGGGGTCATCGGATTTTCTGCCTGGACATGTTCAAAGGTCAAGGTCAAAGAAATAAAAAGAAAATTTGAAAATATTATATAATAACATCGTGTAATACGTCAAATGAAAGGTCTTGATTTTGTAATACGTCAAATGAAAGGTCTTGATTTCCTGATCATTTTGGTGCCAACTTTATGAAAATCGGACGAATAGAAGGGAAATTATAGCTGTTGCAAGGTTTTTGGCCCACCGGATAGACCCAAAATTTAGTCGGCCAAAAAAACGTCATTTTTGGGTCGGTTCGCCTGAAGTTTGGTTTTTACACTTTTTTCATCCCACCTCACCATTAGACATCAAATGAACGAAATCTGAGATGTCTTGTCATTTTTCGGTCGGAAAGTGTGTACACTTGATGTGGAATGCCCCAGGGCCGTAACTTGCTCAGAGCAACTAGGGGGGGGGGGGTGTTCACAGGGGTGCTGTAAAATTGACAGACAGTGTATATCTATTGTTGGATGGTTGACAATTTTTTCACAGTTACAGGGCTGTATTTTTATTTTTTGTCTTTGAATCTATAGATGATTACGTATATTTTGATCAATGATTTTTTGTCTTTGAATCTGTAGATGATTACTTGTAATATTTTTTTTTATTTATTTAGGATTTAAGAGAGTTAAAACTGTATGATAATAAAATTAAAGTCATAGAAAATTTACAATGGTATGTATTCTCTAATATCATTTTAATTTGGCAATGAATTTAAGTATGCACATTGTAATCAGTGTTGGGGGTGGGGGGTTGGATTGCCGAATGGTTAGCATGTGTGCACTGTATCATAAGGTCTGTCATTCAGTCAACTGGCGTGGTTTCGATTCCCCGGTTGTAGGTGACAAGGAGTAGGGTCGTCTGTCCATATGTTAGTCCTGAAATGATCTGGATTGTGTTGAGTGGACGTTAAACCCCATCTATCTCTCTCTCTCTCTCTCTCTCTCTCTCTCTATCTCTCTCTCTCTCTCTCTCTCTCTCCCTCTCTCTCTCATACTAAATGTTGATGTAGACATTAATCATATTATAATTTCTAAAGTTAAAGATTAATGACGAAATAAAATGGTTGTATCCACCATTTGCTGCTACCATGATCTTATAATATAGAACCGTGTTCCCCACCCTGGCGTGCATATGGGTCCCATAGAGGGGATCCTTATAGTTCACAGGGGATCCATGGGCTAAAGATGGCAGTTTCAAATTCATTATAAAATTGTTGGTATTCCAGCAATGAATTTCAGTAGCTGATATCATTATATATGTAGTCACGTTACTAGGAATAAATTATAGTATCTTGTTCTGCCTTAGGAATTTTATTGTTTTGTTGGTAATTTTTTCAGTTTAAAAGATCTTAGCTGCCTTCAATTACAACATAATCGAATCAAAACAATAGGTATAGTGAGTTATGTTTACATATTACAATTCTAATATAGTTAGGAGTCACGATCGCACATTGAGTATGAAACTGGGTAACTAATCATATAGTCCCTAGATTCGATCCTGGTATGGTTATCAGACTGTCTGAAGCTTTAAATTACATATCACTTTACAAAATATTTTTAGGTAAAGGATAGAAGGTTTAAGGAATGTTTGTAATGTATATTACACGACTATTTGTAATTTATACTACACCACTTTAGATTGTTCTAAAGAATATTTGTAATTTATATAACACCACTTTACTTGATTTTTCTAAAGAAGACTGTTTTAAGGAGTATTTGGGGGGTTGGATGGCTGAATGGTTAGCGCGTCCTGTATCATAAAGTCTGTCATTGAGTCGACTGGCGTGGTTTCGAATCCCCGGTTGTATGTGACAAGGAGTAGGGTCGCCTGTCCAACCTCGTGGGTTTTCTCCAGGTCCTCCGGTATCCTCCCACTGCTAAAGACCCCTACGCGCAAGGGAATTATTGAAAAAAAATTAAACCATATGTTAGTCCCGAAATGACCTAGTTTGTGGCGAGTGGACGTTAAACCCCATTTCTCTCCCTCTCTCTTATTTGCTTGTTCGAAGGAATATTTTTAATTTATATTACATCACTTTACTTGATGGTTTTAAGGAATATTTGTAATTTTAATCTTTTCTAGGTAAAGGATTGAATCTTGTGAAGAAATTAAAGACATTAAGATTAGACAGTAATCAGATATTAAAACTAGAGTCATCAGATTTTATTAGCTGTGTTCAACTTACCTCCCTTGATCTTAGTTTTAACATGCTCGATAACCTCAGTGTGAGTATAAATATTTTATTTAAGCTGTGTTCAACTTGCCTGCCTTGATATCAGTTTTAACACACTCGACCTCTATACCCTCAGTGCTAGTCCCCTTGTCAGTGGTGCAGAACGGAGGGCCTGACAAGGACAACTGTCTAGTCCTTCGGATGAGACAAAAAACCGAGGTCCCATGTATACATTGGAATGCACGTAAAAGATCCCTTGGCAGTTGGAATTCGATATAAGAGTAGGCGATAGCACCGCTGCCCGGGCAAAATTTCCCTCATAGCACACTGTATGGCGTATGCCCGTCTTCATTAGCCCAGTTTGGAGCAGAACAGTAGGCCGTTAAACCCCATTTCATTTCATTTCTCAGTGCTAGTATAAACTAGCTTACCTCCCTTGATCTCAGTATAAATAATTTATGTTTAAACAAACAAATCTAAAGATATTTTGCATCTTTTAAACACTTGTGTTCATCCATATGTGCTAGATATTACTTTTTGTCAAACCTAAACTTTCAAATGGTGTCCAATGAGATTGTGTGTGTGTGTGTGAACTGGCGTGGTTTCGATTCCCCTGGTTGTACGTAACAAGGAGTAGGCTCGCCTGTCCAACCTAATGGGTTTTTTCAGGGTCCTCAGGTTCGCTCCCCCTGCTAAAGACCCAGACACACGAGCGAATTATTGAAATAAAATTGAACCATGTGTTAGTCTCGAAATGACCTAGTTTGAGTCTAGTGGACTTTAAACCCTATTTCTCTCTCTCTCTGTCTCCAGGCATTAAATTACCTACCAAATCTAGAAGAAGTGAACGCAAGTGGCAACAGATTACGGAAAATATCAGATTTATCTCGCTGTCGTAAATTAGTCGAAGTTGATTTCTCCAACAACAGATTAACAGATTTATCTGGATTAAATAAATCCACAAATCTACAGGTAACTGGTTATTTTTATGTGGATCAAAGGCTTCTAACGAAACTTGAACAGAATAAAATGATGCAAGAACACAACACGTGTTTAGAGTCATTAGGTATGCAATTTAAACAGAGAAAACCAAATGGAACTGTGATCTGGGTAGGCGACTTGGTGGCGGAACCACATGAGCGGCATCTACAATCTTTTGTACAAGTATTAATGAACCCAATTCATACACAAAATGCCATAAATATAAGGTGGTCACGGTGGCTTAGTGGGTAAGACGCTGGCTCGCTAGCCTGGAGGTCGGATGTTCGATCCCTGCATTGGTCGAGAAAGTTCATCCAGATTTTCCGTTAAACCCCATTTCATTTCATTTCATAAATATAAGTTTATATGTATTATTTTTTTTTTCAGATATTAAAATTAGGCAATAATCAGTTAACCAGTTTCTCTTCTATCGCTAAATTAAAGTAAGTTTAATTCTTTTCTTAAACTATTCATTTTTTATAAACTGGTTAATGTATTGAGTGCACTGAACACAAAGTAGGCCACTCAACCCCGCTAAAATAGAAAGTGGTTTCCGTTTAATAATGTCTCCTCAACAAAATAATTTGAGCATTTAGAAATGAAATGAAATAATGAAATGAAATGGGGTTAAACGTCCTACTGTTCTGCTCCTGACCTGTGAGAAATGTTGCCCGGACAGCGGCACTACGGCCTACTCTTACATCAAATTCCAACTGTTAAGGGATCTTTTATGTGCATGCCAATGTGTACACGGGACCTCGGTTTTTCGTACCATCCGAACGACTAGACAGCTGTCCTTGTCAGGCCCTCCGTCCTGCATCACTGACAAGGGGGAACCACGCCTGAAAATCTGGATGGACACTCTCGGCCAATGCAGGGATCGAACCACTTAGCCACCATGACCCCCTTTATATGTGTACATCGTGCTCATCACTCTGCACGAGATACCTTTCATGCCAGGAGAGGGGGTGAATGGCCGAATGGTTAGTGTGTGCACGTTGTATCATAAGGTCTGTCAACCATACGTTATATCAACCATATGTTAGTCCCAAAATGTCCTAGTTTGTATCGTGTGGATGTTAAACCCCTATTCTCTCTCTCTCTTGCATGGCGGGAGATGTCCCACTGTCCAAGCAACACATGACCTGGAGGCTAGAAGACGAAACAAATTATATTATGACAAGCACCCTGTATGGAACATTTGAATAGTTCAATAGAAACAGTAGAACATGACTTTGTAGTTACGTATTTGTTTGTTAAGTATTTTAATTAACCACATGGTTGTTTTGTTGTAGGTCAGTAGAAGAAGTTGATGTATCTGGTAATAGGTTGAGTGAGTTATCTCCCTTGGCATCTTTATTTCCTAGTCTACAGATATTCAGTGTTTGTGATAATAGAATAGTCAGTTGGCAGGAAGTCGTAAGTACATCTATCATAGTTGGTGCTTGATTGTAAGTCTGAAAAGTCCTGAATTGACAGAACTGCAATCAAGTGATATAGAATTCAGTCCCATCACAGTTCTGTTAGTCACGATTTTAAGTAACAAATATGTTACAGCTGCCATGATTGGTTGAGATATTTTTTATGCATTCGGCACATGCATTGTACTCCGAAATTTTCCCTTTCACTCGATTCATTCGGAATTGAGAGAATTTAATTCCAGAACGTTTAATCAAGTATCCCCATATATACCTTTAAATCTGTTCCTTATATAAGCGAGATCATCAATTTGTTGAAATTAAATGGTTTAATTTCCTACTTTTGTGAAGACAGGAAAAAGATATGTGGTGTGCTTTGAGGGAAATGTATACATTTAAATCAGTTCATATTTCATGGAAGATCTTCAACCCCAAGAAAGGAAATTCCATGAAATGGGGTTGTGTAACCACACTAATGAAGGGTTAGATCTATTTGATAAGGCCAACTTCAAGTTTGGTCAAAGGTCACGGGATGTAACCCTAACCCTGGACATAGCCCTAATGCTTGCCCTAACCTTAAAGCGAGAATTTAATATTTTCTAAGAAAGTTAAAACATAATTTTTTCTATGTCTTTTGCTCAATAGGTTGTCAACTCACTATTATACGATCATGGGCATTATTTCCCACACTTAAAATTCATTGACACCGGAAATAATAACACAATTACCTCCATTGTTTTCCTATTCCCCACCATGGAATAGCTATCTTCAAACGTTTGAATTTGAAGTTGAAAATGATATTTTTGCCAATTTCTCAACTGGGAATAGTGAATTATAGGATTAATAGGATTATTCTTTAACAAGGTAGGACTGTTTATGGATACCATCTATATTAAGGCTTTATTTTAATACATTTTAAAAATTTATCTTAAAAATATGAAATTGCAACTTTAACATACAATCCTGCCAAGAATCACTTGCCCTAATCCTATTTACATCTCGGCAACTTTGACAAAAATTGAGCTGGCCCTAACAAATAGATTTAGCCCTGATGAAGACAGACAAAAAAAGTGTGATGTGCTTTGAGGGAAATTTTGCCAGCCTACTCTTATTTTAATTTCCAACTGTAAGGGAATTTTAAAGCACTGCCAATGGTTTACAAGGGACTTCCGTGGATTTTTTGGGGTTTTTTGTCCCATCCAAATGGCTAGAAAACTTTTCCCACCACCCTTCACCACGACAAGGATCAACCCAATGAACGGAAGAGGCAGAAATGAAGAAAACATAAGCATATAGGTAGAATAATTGAAAAGTACCAAACAGTCAGTATAAGGGATTTCCTTTTTTTATGTGACAGTTGGAATTTGATATAAGAATATCGTATGGCGTGTGTCCGTCTTCATTAGCCCAGTTCGGACCAGAACAGTAGGACGTTAAGCCCCATTTCATTTTATTTCATTTCATTGAATATTGAATTCACAGTAAGAAAGTGCTTTTTCTTTTTTTGGTGAGACTCAGAAATGTTACTTTGTTCTACCTGTAACTTCATTGCTTTTTGCATTTTTTTATATCTTTCATATTTTTAATACTTCATTGCTTTACTATATTTTTTGATACATTTTGTATTTTTTATGTATTTTATATTTTTTTGTAGTTATCTTTATCAAAAGTCCCAGAGCTAGTAGAATTATTTATATCAGGAAATCCATTCGGTCTGGAAGATGGTGAAAAACCACATTATTACACAGAAATACAAAAACTTTTACCAAACTTAGAAATTCTCGATGGGGTAAGTTATCAATATCTCTTGTTATGGTTTCATTATAATCCTGCTAGATGTCCACATTGATTAATGTGTCAACAAAATATAGAAACAAAATGATATAGGGTTTAACGTCCTACTGTTCTGCTCCGACTGGGCTAATGAAGACGAGCATATGCCATAGAGTGTGCTATGAGGGAAATTTTGCCCGGGCAGCAGTACTATGGCTTACTCTTATAATTAATTCCAACTGCCAAAGTATATACGGGAACTTGATTTTTCGTTCCATCCGAACGACTAGACAACTGTCCTTGCCAGTCCCTCTGTCCTACACCACTGACATAGGGAAACCGCGCCGGAAAATCCCAGTGAACTTGATCGGCCAATTCAGCGGGCCAGCCTCTTACCCACTGTGGCTCCCACAAAATAAAGAAGTGACAGTAAAATTGATTAAAGTCTCTTAAGTTCATTTAGAGGGATTGAGGAATCCCTACCAAGGGATTGAGGAATCCCTACCAAGGGATTGAGGAATCCCTACCAAGGGATTGAGGAATCCCTACCAAGGGACTGAGGAATCCCTACCAAGGGATTGAGGAATCCCTACCAAGGGATTGAGGAATCCCTACCAATATTATGAATGTGGAGACTCTGAAAGAAGTATCAGTCCAAAAATGGTTCAGTTCTGTTCAGTATTTAATTGAAAGTTAGTCAACATTCCACATCCTCTAAAGATGATTAAAAGGGGATGTGGGCAAAAGGGGATGGGATGGCCTAGTGGTCTAAAGTGTCGCGCTTGGACCTCTAGCTGGCCGGTCACCTCTGGCTTGCAGTCATGGTTTTGAACCCTTGGATATAGAGACGCCTTCTCAACCTCATGGATTTACTCCATTTCCTCTCACAAAAAAGACCCCTGTGCATGCACTAAGCATAGTAAAATAAGAGAACTTGTCTGCGATATCACCCTCGGTGGAAACAACGTTAAAACACTAAAAGAAGACAAAGAAGAAGCCTGCCGCACCTTTTAATGTGTGTTTTTTATGAAAGTACTCCTCCAGATTTTAAAGGTTCTGTTTTGTTTATTTTTACAGGCCCACATTAAAAGATCTAACAGTAAGACTACAGCCCCTTTAATGAGACCAATGTCTGCTTCTACAGGTAGGTTTATATTGAAAAAAATTCATAACTTTCAAATATTTAGAAAAAACATAATTTACTCATATACATAGGAGAACTAGATGTATTTCCTTACCAGGCACTTTGTCCTAGCTGCACCACTGACAAGGGAGGAACCAGGCTAGAAAATCCTTGACTCTAACATCAATTGTAAAATATAGATGCTATTTTATTTATTGTCCAGTACTGTTAATTATTCTATCTCTTATAGTTGTAAGTGTTCGACAGATGGATAATCAACTGAAAGCTGTCAGTCAAGAATTATCAGATTTAAAAAACAGCATATCACAAAGGTAAACAATTTATCCCACACTGAATCAAGATAGGGAGGAAAGGGTTCAAACTACTTATCCCACACCGAATGATGTCAGGGAGGGATATTGAAATGAGCTCTCCCTGAAGCATATCTCATAAACCCTGTTTACATAAAAAATTCTAAGCGTCCCAGACACAGCACGTACACGGTTATTTTTTTTGTAGTGTAAACTGGGTCAAACATAAGCGTACCATACTGAGTACCATGCCAATTTGGCACACTGAAGGGAGGTGGTCTTTGCACAGTGCCATGCACGGTACGGTTAAATTTTCATAGTGTAAATGCTATCATCAGTTCTGTCAAAATGACTGCCCAAAATAAATCAACCGCCATAATTGTTTTCATCCGGGTAATTTGCATAGGCACTGAAATTAACTTTCTGTGAAGAGTTCCACAATTGGCATGCTTGGCACAGTTCCAAAACCAGTTATTGTAGAGTAATGTAAATGGGTCAATTTCTTGAAATTTATCGCGGCCTGGTACGCTTATCGCGGCCAAGTGTAAACGGGGCTATTAACCATTCCAAGATAATTTTTGTTTCATCTGAACGACTATACATTGTCCCTTGCCAGGCCCTCCGTCCTGAACCACTGACAAGAGGGAACCATGTCGAACTCAGAAAATCCTGAGCAGCTTTTAACCCTAATCAATCAGCATTGGCGTTTCTAGTGTTTTACCCACAGTTCTGTGCATGGCACGCCAAGAAGTCGCCGTAACAGACTGTTTCATTGGCTTATCCCTCACTTCAATCAAAACAACGGTAATATAACAGCTCTTCCAGATCCTAGTGTAGTAAAGACAAATAAAACTTTGAACTATAAAAAATGAACCGAAATAGGATCTGTGTTTTAATCAGACTGCATGTAATATATCGTTTTACAGATTTGAATCGTTACGAACTACCTGTCAGAGTCTACCAGCAGAGCCTCCACCATCCAGTGCACGAACAGTATACGGACCATCGCCAGCTCCATCAGATAAGGAACCAGAAATTCGTTCTTGTAGCAGGTTGGTAATTTAACAAAGACAAAAACTCTTTGAATTTAAAAAAATCGATTGATTTTCAATAGTTTTTAATGATTTTTTATGATTGCTGTCAGAATTATGGCCCGTGATCCCATGAAACCCGACTTTCCAAGAATATATTACCTGGAATCTGCCAGAAACTCGGTAAAACAGTGAAATTTTTATCTATGGAAACTCGGACAGGACATATTCGTTTGTATTTTCAGAAGATTGAGAATTCGTCAAGCTCAAGAGTTTGCAGCTTCGCAGCAGTTCACCTGAAGTCTATATTGTTTATAGTTTTAAGACTTATTGATTGGGGATGTTTAAAACTTTAATAAACACCGTGATCAGAAAGACACCTGTTTTAAGACTTATTGATTGGGGATGTTTAAAACTTTAATAAACACCGTGATCAGAAAGACACCTGTTTTAAGACTTATTGATTGGGGATGTTTAAAACTTTAATAAACACCGTGATCAGAAAGACACCTGTTTTAAGACTTATTGATTGGGGATGTTTAAAACTTTAATAAACACCGTGATCAGAAAGACATCTGTAGTCTTAACATTAAAGTCAATTGATAGAAATATATATTTTTCTTGTGTTGAAATATTAACTATGAACTGGGATCACAAGATGTATTCTAAACCAAAACATCGACCGAGTCTTGAATAATAATACTCTCTATTATTTCAAATCTCTGATCGTCCTTTGAGAGATTTTGAATCCATTACAAGTGAAAGTTGAATCTGAAAGGGATATCAGTCTAGAATTAGTTCAAATACATTCAATAGTTTTATTTTGTTTTCTTAAAGTTACAATTTCATATTTTTATGTTAAAGAATAATTTTATTAATCCTATAATTCACTATTGACAGTTGAGAAATTGGCAAAAATATCATTTTCAACTTCAAATTCAAACGTTTGAAGATCCATGGTGGAGAATAGAAAACAAGGGAGGTAATTGTGTTATTAATTCCGGTGTAAATGAGTTTTAAGTGTGAGAATCGCCCCTATGAGGGTATAATAGTGAGTTGACAACCTATCGAGCAAAAGACATAGAAATAATTATGTTTTTACTTTCTTAGAAAATATGAAATTGTAACTTTTAAGATACATTATGGAAGATTAGATAAATTTGACAGTTCTCAATATAATAGTTAAAAACTAGATAATGTAAAGGGAATATGCTGAAAATTTCAGTCAAATTGATACACTCTGAACCGTGAAAACCTTATTTTAAAATCTTTGTAGCCTTGATTGTCACTGTTGCCGCCGTCACGATAATTAACATAGTCTTGATTATCCATTTTTCGGGTTAATCATCAATGGGTGTTGAACAGCAGATCAGATTCAAATCCAATGAAAGTCAGACACATAAGATGCCTTGAGAGTTGATTATGGTCTTTTCAAGTTAATTAATGTCTAATTAATAGTTTATATAACATTTCGGGGCCAAAGACCTGCAATAGGCAGATTTAGCTCTTGAATAATGTATGTTCAATTAAGTCTTAAATATTGAATTTGGAGGACAGTTTATCATGATTTAAGATATGAAAAATTGTGTTTGTATTTTATTTAAAGAAATATATACTCAAGGATATGTTAGGATTAATCGGGCGCTTTGAGCACACCTTGTGGATCGAGCACGAAACAAATGGCCACTTATTATTATTATATTTACGGGGTTTATGAGATATAAAACTATTTGTTTATTGTTGTAATTAATTTGTATTTATTGATTAACACCGTACAGTGCCGGACTGGGCCCACCTGTCCACCTGTCCGTGACAGGTGGGCCTAAGCTCATTAAAAAAAGTGGGCCTACTAAGCCTATAAAGAAAAAAGAAAAGAGAAAAAAGGAGAGGGGGAGGACAAAAAAGAAAGAAGGAAGGAGAGGACAGGATACTTGTGTGGGCCTTGGTCTATGACCTGACAGGTGGGCCTTCGGCACCCCAGTCCGGCACTGACACCGTATACATATCACATTTTAAATCTTTTAATAACTTGCATGTATAACTTCACAGGTCAGCCTTTGTTTTATTTCAATATGACTCATGTAGATAATAATTTGATTTGTCTTCTGCTTGATAATGTGCCTTTATAGTATAAACATAACATAATATATACATATCTTTTAAATTATAGACAAGGAGTAGGGTCGCCTGTCCAACTTCGTGGGTTTTTTTCCGGGTCCTCCGGTTTCTTCCCACTGCTAAATACCCCTACGCGCAAGCAAATTATTGAAATAAAATTGAACGATATGTTAGTCCCGAAATGACCTCGTTTGTGTGGAGTGGAGAATAAACCCCATCTCTCCCTCTCTTAAAGTATATTACATGTATATTAGAATTCATAGTTCTTTACAGTCTTGACCAATAGCCGCTTGTCTCTCCTGAACAATTATTATTTAAAATTAAAAACTTAGCAATTTGAACTGAAAGGTTTTTCAAGACAAGTAACAAAGTATTTTGATCTTATAAAAAAAAAAAAAAGAAATTTCCGTCAGGAAATCAGATGTGAGAGGGTAATAATTCATTTTGCTGAAGAACAAAAAGAATAAAGAGTCTAACTTGGTAAATACCAGAGCTGATGAACTAGGATGAACTGTGGTGGACCCAGTTGAAAGATAACCCATGTTATTCCCTCAAATACAGTATAGTGTACCATCTGGGACTGGAAGGGGGGGGGGGGGAATGGTTAACATGTACACGTTGGATCAGAAGGTCTGTCCTTAAGTCAAGTGGCGTGGTTTCGATTCCCTGCTTTTATGTGACAAACCTCGTGGGTATTCTCTTGATTCTCCGGTTTCCCCCCCACTGCTAAAGACCTGTACGCGCAAGCAAATTAATGAAATAAAGTTGAACCATATGTTAGTCCGGAAATGACCTAGTTTGTGTTAAGTGGATGTTAAACCCCATTTCTCTCTCTATCTCTGGTAGAGAGCTTTTGTTTTAAGAGTTTGCCAGTCAGTCAAAAAGACATATTTTGATTTCCTTGGATTAGCAGGAAGTTTTTGCCCCAAGAATATAACAATTTTAGCATTGTCCCAATGTTCGTTTATACATTATAAATTGATTTGTATTTATTGTGTTTAAATTGTATGTCCTTTAAATTGACTAACAGGTAAATTCTCTAGCCTGTCAAATTTCACTGCCAGTCAGTCAAAAACTGGTTAATATGACTGAAACAAGAGTCTAGATCTGAACTAACTTTGAAAGCTTAATATTCAATATTTAAAGATACATTATGAATGAGCATTGAACAGCAGATCGGATTATAATCCAGTAAATATCACAGGCTAGCAATGACATCGAAGAGTTGATTATGGTCTGGATAAGTTAATTAATGTCTAATTAATAATTAAGACACCATTTCAGGCCTAAAGAAAGACCTGCAATTGGCAGATTTAGCTCTTGCATAATGTATGTTTGATCAAGGTGACATATGTCAAAATAAATATCTTTCTGGAGGGCCTGGCAAGGAACAGATTTTGTTTTGTTTTTGAATAATAAAATAATTTTATTATAGATATCATTCCACTAGACGATGAGATCTTGTGTCACAGTTGAACAGGGCCTGGCAAGGGACACTATCCAGTCAGTGATTTCGTTATGCTTCTGATTATAGATATATTCCACAACACACGATCTTGTTGTTCAAGTTAAAGATTTCTATATTTTATTCTGTATAATATATTTATTTTCATGTTTGTTTGCAGGGCTGTATTTAAAGTCCCATATTTACAGCACAGTTTGAAAACGGGATCTCCATATCTTTTCTTTTAAATTGATTTAAAATTTAAGGTCCCATATTTACAGCAAAGATTGAAAAAGGGATCTCCATAATTGATCTAAATTGATTTAAAATTTTATGAGATAAATCTCATATTGTGAATAAATGGGGTTCTTGTTTGATGAAATGTTATATACTTATTTATATATATAAATATACTACATATATCTATGATTGTTGAATAAAGGAGAAATAATTCATCCAGTCTTCTTTCTATAATGAAATGAGTTAGGGCCATTTCCCCTCTAAACTTGATTGCAACAATTTCCCTCTGAACTAGATTGAAATGAAATGGGTTTAACGTCCTACTGATCTACTCTGACCTGGGCTAATAAAGACGGGGGCATACGCCATACAGTGTGCTATGAGGGAAATTTTGCCCGGACAGCGGCACTACGGCCTACTCTTATATCAAATTCCAACTGTCAAGGCGTCTTTTAAGTGCACGCCAATAATGTGTACACGGGACCTTGGTTTTTCGCACCATCCGAACGACTAGACAGCTGTCCTTGTCAGGCCCTCCGCCCTGCATCACTGACAAGGGGAACCACGCCAGAGAATTTGAATGAACTTTCTCGGCCAATGCAGGGATTGAACACCCGACCTCCAAGCTAGCGAACCAGTGTCTTACCCACTTAGCCACCGTGACCCCTGAACTTGATTGGGTGCAGTATTAAAGAAATTGAAATGGGGTTTTACTTTCTTGCATTAACTGGACTAAAGAAGACATACAGTTTGTCATGAGAAGAATTCTGCCTGGGCAGCTGCAATATAACCTACTCTTATTTCTATTATCATGGGATCTTTAGTGTGTTTCCAATGGTAGAGGATCACGTGGCTAAGTGGGTAAGACGCTAGCTCGCTAGCCTGGAGGTCGGGTGTTCGATCCCTGCATTGGCCGAGAAAGTTCATCCAGATTTTCCGGCGTGGTTCTCCCTTGTCAGTGATGCAGGACGGAGGGGCTGACAAGGAAAGCTGTCTAGTCGTTCGGATGGGACGAAAAACCGAGGTCCCGTGTACACATTGGCGTGCACGTAAAAGATCCCTTGGCAGTTGGAATTCAATATAAGAGTAGGCCGTAGTGCCGCTGTCCGGGCAAAATTTCCCTCATAGCACACTGTATGGCGTATGCCCGTCTTCATTAGCCCAGGTTAGGAGCAGAACAGTAGGACGTTAAACCCCATTTCATTTCATTTAGTTTCCAATGGTAGCCTACACAAGGTTAATCCATTCAAACTAGTGCTGACACAATATATCCGGATTCACCTTCTCACGATTCGTGTACTGAATCGCAAGACGCGGAATCAATTCATCATGTTTCTTTTTTATTTATTTTTTTGTCGCTTCAGTAATTAACCTGACACTCTTAATTATCCATATCACACATTATCCATAGGTACACAAACACTCTTAAATTGTTTCGGTCCTTATTTTGATCCACATCAATATCGTGATATAAAACAATTTTATTTCTTTGACATCAGCTGGACTAAAAATATCAATTAATCATTTATCCTGTTGTTTTCATAGTAAATATTCACCTGTTTATGAATCGTGATACGAATTGTATCGTAGTAATTGAATCGCAATACGTATCATATCGTGACTGCAGTGGTAATACCAAGCAGCCAGCACTAACTCAAACGACTGGACACTTTTTATTGCCCATTCCCTCCGTCCTGAAACTAGGCTGGTAAATCTTGAAGAACATTTCTTGACCAACACAAAGGAAAAATCACAAAGTTATTTAAATTCATTTTATATACATTCTTTGAACATAAAGTCAAATTAATGAAAATGAAATCATCCAATGTGTATGGATGAAATATAACATACAGGTTTTAAGTCCTACTTTCAATTTTATGTCATCAGATTATTCTCAATGAGCAAATGTGGTCTGAAATGTTAATTAGTATCTTATCTGTCATAACAAAAACTCTGATATCTTGATTGTCCCTTAAGTCTTACAGGTGCTGGAAGATTCTGTCTACCGTGAGAGACTGGTAAATTGGGTCAAGATTATAGGTGTCTGCTGTAATTACTGGAAGATTCTGTCTACTATGAGAGACTTGTAAATTTGGTAAACATTATTGGAGGAACTGGCTGTATAATTACTTAATGGTTTTCTCTCACTATTGGAAACTTGTTTGTTATTGTAGCACCTCCCAACATATGTCCAAATATTTTGAGATTTTTGTTTTAAATGTTTTTGATATAGTTTATTCCACCTCCATTTTCTTCTTCATTTTCCTTTCTCTCTTTAGTTTCTTCTTTTCTGTCAAAAAAATAAATAAATTAGAATGTTTATTTTGTCTAATTATGAAAATGCGCTGAAAACCAACCAAAAATTGATCATTTCTATTGAATCTAATATTCAAATAGCATCCAAATGATTACTTGGCATATTCAAATATGTGAGAACAATTTGGGACCAGTCAACGGAACTCTACTGTCGTTTATGTTCTAACTGATGACGTCAACTGGCAG
This sequence comes from Patella vulgata, assembly GCF_932274485.2. Taxonomy (NCBI): domain Eukaryota; kingdom Metazoa; phylum Mollusca; class Gastropoda; family Patellidae; genus Patella; species Patella vulgata. Next base: position 90,787,364 of record NC_065880.2, read on the forward strand.
ACTATCGCCATTCTAGATACGACCAAGACCGGTCGCATTATTAATAATGACTTGGCATATTCAAATATGTGGGACCGGTCAACGGAACTCTATTGCCGTTAATTGTTTGATGTTCTAACTCATGATGTCAACTGGCAGACTATCGCCATTACGGATACGACCAAGAACGGTCGCATTATTTCAATTACGCATTTCTTGTAATTGAGAGAGTGAAATGGGGTTTAACGTCCACTTGACACAAACTAGGTCATTTCGGGACTAACATATGGTTCAACCTTTTTATTTCAATAATTCGCTTGCGCATAGGGGTCTTTAGCAGTGGGAGGAAACTGAAGGAAATGGAGAAAACCCAGTAAGGCTGGACAAGCGACCCTACTCCTTGTCATGTACAACCAGGGATTCGAAACCACGCCAGTTGACTCAATGACAGGCCTTATGATACAGCGCGCACATGCTAACCATTCGGCCATCCAACCCCCCACTTGATTTGATATTTGTTGTTTATATCTAGCAATACCTACATAGTTGGTCTTGTCCCCTGGTTTGTCTTATCGGTTTAGTTTGTGTGTAGTGCGGTCCTCCTGCACTTACTATTAAATTTTAAAATCTAAAATCCTACCTTGATGTTTCTTTTTCTTCGCTTCTATAACTTCTTTACTATCATTCATTCCTATACCTCCTGGTAATGGTCTCTTCCTCTTGTTTCTATTTTTCTTTTCTAAAACAAAACCCACAAGTCATTCAGTTAATAAACACCTTCTAACTCAGTTAGAACCAGAGTTATTGTAACCCAAAGTCTCAATGAATCAGATTGCTTTTCTCTAAGGAGAAAATGCCTATCAGCTAATTAACTTCTACAAGATTCTAGTTTAATTAGAAGGTGTGACAGATCAATTTTAATACCTAGTCCTCTGCTTTCTTCCACGAAAATCCCTTTTGATATGATTTAAACAATAGAAACAATAACAAGAATGGCGCCCACAGCACCTTTTTTTTATAAACCCTTTCTAGATAAAATCATGGGTCTGTCCCTGCTTGCCACCATAGGGCACAATTGTGCTTTTTTTTTTCACTGAGATAGGGGCTGCGAATTTCTTTTTCGTCCTCCTTCCCCTGACAAATGTTGGATTTGCCTCTCAATTCTGCCTAGCCCTTATGGCAAGTTTCTTAGTACACATTTGTCTGTGATATCAGCCAGGGTGGAATGGGGGATGGGGGAAGAGGGGGAGGGGGAGAGAGAAAAGAGAGATGGGGTTTAATTTCCACTCAACACAAAATAGGTCATTTCGTGACTACCACACGTTTCAATTTTATTTAATAATTTGCTTATGTATAGGGGTCTTTAGGTGTGGGAGAAAACCAGAGGACCCTGAGAAAACCTACGAGGTTGGACAGGCAACCCTATTCCTTGTCACGTAACAGCGGGGAATCGAAACCACACCACTTGACTCAATAACAGACCTTAAGATTTCACGCACACACGTTAAACCACTAGACCACCCAACACAACTGGGATAAATGAAATGAAATGAGGTTTATGAGGGAAATTTTGCCAGGGCAGCAGAGCTACAGCCCACTCTTATATCGAATTCCGACTGCCAAGGGATCTTTTACATGCACGCCAATATGTACCCGGAACTCGTTTTTTCGTACTAGGAGGAATAGGCGTAGCAAACCTCTACTTCAGTAGAAGTAGATATTATGTTACCTCAATCTAGGAATATTTCATAAGAAAACACAGATCAATATTAAATTTGGAACCATGAATTGATTTTCTTACATCGGTAAATATATCATTAATAACTTACGTTTTTTTAGAGCGTAACAAACAAATATTTTTCTTCCATCTAATTCCTGTCCGTTAACTTTTTTCATGATAGCCTCGGCATCTTCTATATTTTCGTAATTTACAATCGCCAACCTGTTATAATAATGATAGATAGGTCAATAAAACAAAATAAAATGGGGTTTACTGTCCTATTTTTACGTACCAACCAGCTCATTTTACGATATGAATAAGGAGCTGGGGTGTAGTACTGGAACGATATATTGTTGAATCGATGTTTCGCGATTCACCTTCTCATGAAGCATGTAATGAATCGCGAGACGCTGATTCGATGTATTGTGATTCTTTTTATTATGTTTTTTTGTCGCTTCAGTAAGTAACCTGCCACACATTATCCATAGGTACACATAAACTCTTAAATTGTTTTGGTCCTTAAATTGATCCATATCAATATCGTGATATAAAGCAGTTTTATTTCTTCGACTTTGACATAATTTGTTTACATTTCTTTATAATTTAATTTAAAAACACAATGTGAAGAGAAATTTTGCCTGAACAGCAATGCTATGGTCTACTCTAATACGTATTTCAATTTCAGTACATTTTAGCTTTAAAGGTCACCGGAAAAGCCTCATAATTTTTTTAAATAATGCAAGTAATAATGTCAACATATCCTTTCCATAAGTATAAAATGATCCCAAATGTCAATGTTACCTGCCACAGATAAATTTCAACGTCCTAACTTTCCATCAATAAACAATCTGTGACATCATTTTAGTCCTTCTGCTCATAGAAACAGACTAGAATATGAGTAGAAGGACTAAAATTACATCACCGTTTGTTTATTGGTGTACAATTATGACTACTCACTACCTGTGGCAGGTAACAATGACATTTGAGATATGGAAAGGATATGTTCACATAATTACTTTGCATTATTTAAAAAAATTTCTGAAGCTGGAAAATTTGATATAGTTCGAAAAATGTAAAAAAAAAACAAAACACGCAAGCGCTTTAATGTTAGTTACTATTCAGTAAATAATGAGAATTTTGTCGGGAATAATCGGGGCCTACTTACCCTCTCGGTCTTTCAGAGTTTTGATAAAATAACAATTTGACTGATTTACATCCCTCGAACACTACTTTCAGTTGATCTTGTCGTGTATCAAACGATAAATTTCTCACCAATAAATCTTTATTAGGTTCACCTGCCTCGGATAATTCATCTAGATAACCACAATAGAAAATAAATTATTCTATGACACTTAGAATTATTAGCAATTAGGGTGGGTTTAAGCATTCAGGCCCCGAGAAGTTAAGAATTTACTCAAAATTGTACACCTTATTTTAACTAAAATATAGCCCTTTATAAACTTTTGTTTTAATGTATCCAATACATCGATAAGAAACTATGTTCAAAGTTTTGTGTTTCTGGACCAAAAGATATTTCTCATAAACAGTGACTGAAAGTTGAGTTAATTCTTAACTTAATTCTGTGAATGCATTGTGAAACCGGACATTTCTCCTTCAGCTTCAATGCAATGGGAAGAATTTGTCTAGGCAGCAGCATTTCTGCTTACTCTCGCCAAGGGTTCCTTGTTATATGTGCACATCAAATTCCAACAAGGGTTATATGTACTCCAATGTGTACACAGGACCTCGGTTTTTCATCCCCTCCAATAAATAGACCTCCGCCCTGTACCACTGAGAGAGAGAGAGAGGGTTTTACCTCCACTCCACACAAACTAGGTTACGTCGGGACTAACACATAGTTCAATTTCATTTCAGAAATTCGCTTGCGCGTAGGGGTCTTTAGCAGTGGGAGGAAACAGGAGGACCTGGAGAAAACCCATGAGGTTGGACAGGCAAACTTACTCCTTGTCACGTACAACCAGGGAATCGAAACCATGCCAGTTGACTCAATGACAGACCTTATGATGCAGCGCTCATGTGCTAACCATTCGGCCATCCCCCCCCCACGCTTTTAATTATAAGAATGTTTATCATATAAAATATATAAATCCACCTACTTTGACTGGGTAATTTTTTTATTTTCTCTATTTTAATCTTCATACCATGTAATCTTTTATTGTTAGCTCTTAAAGCTTTCGACAGTTGATCAGCATTCTCTAATACTAAATACATCACCCTGTAAAAATAAACAACAAACCGATGTTGATAGCATAACTAGAGGAATAAATATCGAGGATATCCTTTTAATAGACAGAGTCAGGTGTATTATAGATTTGTATTTTCTACAGGAAAACAGCCAGCTAAAAATACATTGTTTACATTTCGATACCAATATGGCAATGTGGTATCCTTTAATGTACTGCCAATGGTATTCACAGGATCTCAATTTTGCATATCCCTCTCTGGCCATTGCTGGATTGACTTCTGATACTTGAACTTTTGAGGGAGTGTGTCCATTCTTCCCTTTCAGTCAAATCTCTAAGTACAGCAACATGACAGCCCTTTGTTTAATCTGGGATCTTCCCTAAAACTATGGACATTTAAGGTATTAAAAACAGTGAAAGTATTGTTCGTCTCCAAACAGTAGTGTTTACATTTGTCATGCAATTAGTTCTTCTGCAATATTCTGCTATGCACTGGTTGGAGCTTTGTTTAAACGCGAATCATATAGTTACATACTTAGGTATTGGTGGTTAATCGGACTATTGACCAGTCATAATTTGGAACAGAAATTTGCTTTTATTACGGCAGTTTTGAGTGGGATTAGGTCTAATCAAACGAAACACTGTGAAGAGTATGCCATTTTGACTCATTCAAATGATTCAAGGCTTTTTCTTGCCAGGCCAATTAACCTGCACCACAGACGGATGGGAAAATCACTTTGAAATTTCTCGGCCAACAGTGGGATTGGACCATGTAACCTCCTACTTCTGCCTACTTTTCATTTAATCACAACTATCAATGACAAGATGCCTTTCCCTTGCCAGGCCCTCCTGTTGTCAGTGGACATCCTGCACCACAGGAGAACCAGGCTAGAAAAGTTCAAACAATGTTTTATGGCATCAAAGTTGATGTTTTTAACAGTTTACATAAGTGCAAGCGAATCATCAAAATATAGATGTTAGTTTCGCAATCTCTCTCAATGTCTGTCACTATCTCTCCCCATCTCAATCCCTATCTCTCTCTCAACTCTCCCTCCACCTCTCTGTCTCACTCCTACTTACTTTTTAGCCGGGACTTTGATGACTTCCGTTACTTGAATATTTCTTCGTTTAAAAAACATTTTTACAGCTCCACCTGTCGTCTTCTCACTTAAACCACCGACTACTAAATAGGCTGAAAGACAGACACACATCATTCTCAAGTCCATAGCTAGGCCTGCTTTCTATGGCCGATTCTAATAAAATTGATGTCAACACAATACGGCTAACTCTATCTTTCTGGCAATCGTAGTTTCAAATCATGAAACGTGGCGTTTAACGTCCTACTCTCGGCACCAACCCAACTAATGTCAAGGGTTATTTCATGTACGGGGAAGTTGGGTGGTCTAGTGATTTGAGTCAAGTGGCATGAATCACAAAGTTTGTCATTGGGTCAAGCAACGTGGTTTCGATTCCCCGCTTGTACGTGACAAGGAGTAGGGTCGCCTGTCTGACCTCTTTGGGTTTTCTCTGGGTCCTCAAGTTTCCTCCCACTGCTAAAGACCCCTAGTAACAAGAAATTTATCAAAATAAAATAGAACCATATGTTAGTACCGACTAGACCTAGTTTGTGTTGAGTGGACATTAGACCCCATTTCTCTCTTTTATGTGTATAGTATGTCAAAATGTACATGAGTGGACCTGGTTTTCTGTCCCATACAAATGATCATGTGTTTTTCTCTAGATTGGCAGAGATAACATTGTACTCAGATGTGGATAGAAATACTCAGAACTACTGCCAATGGTCCCATCCTAATGACTCTACACCTCTACTTGCCGGGCTTTTTATCCTGCATCACAGACAACAGGCGCTGGAAAATCACTAACAAATGTCTTGGCTAGCACTAGGATCGAACCTGTAACCTAGGTAATGATCTGACGGCATACTTTGTAGGTACAATTAAAACACAGAACCTATTTCGTTTCATTTTTTATAGTTCAAAATTTCATTTTAATTTGTCTTTACTACACAAGGATCTGGAAGAGTTGTTATATAACAGGCGTTGTAGTGGATGTGAGGGATTAGCCAATGAAACGGTCTGTTAGGCAGGGTTGTAAAAATCCACTAGCCCGACGCCCGGGGCTACCAAAAATAACTTACGGGCTAGTGATCTATTTAGCCGTACTAGTCCTGGGCTAGTGCCCTTTCATTAGTTTGTGAATTAAACTAGTGGCGATAGAGATAAATAAACTGTAAAACATCCCACATTTATTTCTCAAATTCCAAGGAAAACTCAATCATAACAAAAGATTTTCTGTAGTAAAACTTAGAGCTATATGGACATTTTTTGTACCCCTTCTATTCATTCATTCTTGACATTTCATTTCTCCATCTTGCACGCTTTGACAGGTCACGTATAAACCAGTTGAAATCAGGTTGATTTAAAAACAAAAGACTCACTTATACTTTATATTAGATTAGTTCTGACATACATGTAAATATTTGAAAGCATACCTTTGTATTTTTAAATACAAGATAATTTTGATTATTTAACATGTCAGGTATTTCCAAAGAATTTACTACACGTGTTCATTACACACACGCCATGATGATTGGTTCCAGTGACCTGTGTGTCTTCAACTTTGACCCTATCGGCACACAGCATGGCACTCGAGTGATAATATAAACAATTTTACTATCCTGTCTATTTTAATATTATATCAGCACATCAAACTGATTTGTTTCATTTTGAGACTCTTTATAGAGTGACCAGGTGAACAAATACGGTAAAACAATTAATTTGTCAATCAGTCGAGGCTATTTCCTGCTTTGCAGTAAGTGCTAATAATAACGTAACATATACAAATCTTCGAGCGGGAATTAAAGGACGCTAATTTACCATGATATATTATAAATGACATGTGCTATATGAAGTATTTACATGGTCTTTAGTGAAAGAAAACATAGTTGTGGCTACCATTCCTGGTTTTGAAGGTCAGATAAGATATGAAAACGAATATCGGTTTGTAGTTTTTTTTAAACCGTTTCACCAGTGTAACCGAACCGTGACGGGTTAACGGAGTAGACGTATACATCCTTAATTATTAGGCAATCAATTAAGTCTACGATCATTATTAAAAACGATTAATTAAATCTTGTACCTTGTCAAACTATGGACTAGTGGCTATTAATGCCGGGCTAGTGCCTGACAGTAGACTACTAGCCCTGGGCTAGTGGATTCAAAAATATTTTTACGCCCCTGCTGTTAGGCCATCGAAAGTATAAAAAAAAAATGAAATGAAATATAGATGTGTATTTTAATCAGATTGTTGTAGGTAATGACAAATAAACATAGATAAATATAGATTTACCTGCTTCTCCTGTTTTCTTTTTTTTAGCAGATTTTTGTTCTGGTGTTGGGCGTTTTCTTTTATTGTTTGCTGTTACAGTTTCTAGAAAATAAAATATTATTATCTTTATATAAATCAGTCTTGACACGATATACTGTTGAATCGATGTATCGCGATTCACCTTCTCACGATTTACAACATGCTGAATCGATGTATCATGATTTTTTTTTTTATATTTTTTTTTGTCGCTTCAGTAATTATCCATATCACACATTATCTATGTTTAAAATACAGATGTGACGTCACCCTTTGATGCTGGCGTACCATTATTTCAAATAATCGTACAGGCAACTTGCCAATCGTACATTATTTATACTAGAGAAATATTGACATATTTCACTGTAAAAGCATGTGCGGAGTGTCTGTATTTTAAGTTGTTTAATGGTCTCGAGCTTAAGACATTGCATAGTATATTAAAACAACACGAGGGCCGTGCCGTTTCAATATACTTAATGTCTCGCTCTCGACCATTAAACAATACATACATGTATACCAGAGCTGCCGACAACCAGTATCGCAGCGCAATTTGCGATACATATTTTGTCCGTTGCTAATCAAAAATTAAAATCTAACGTTTTTGATTCGCAGTAACTGCGAATCAATAATATGCCCGTCATTTTGGATATTGACACAAAGATTTATCCACATTTCTCAACACTTTCAACGCGTATAAAATATCAAATAAATTTAATAAACAAAACGGAATTCTCCGTGTGACATTTTCTTCTCGAACTACCCAGACTCAATTCATGATACTATATAATACAGGGACATAACTCTATGAATCGGGACTATTAAACCGGAAATAGGGAATCAAGTAGTACCACTCACGTTGCGAGACATGTCAATTTCGAGTAATTATATCAGTATTCAATTTGAAAAAAAATACATTCAGTGTATCCCCCACGTATTGTAAATAAAATATAAAAAATAAATACGTGTAAACGTATTGTAAAGTGAGAAATCAAAGTAAGATTTCCCGTAAACTATTATTGTTTATATCGCGTGCGTCTAGTTAATCGAGATTATTCGTAAAATACCGCGTGCTTCCGATTGAACAAAAATAATAACACACGATAAAAAGCAGACGAAATTGTTTTCTAACGAAGAAATAAGAAGCCACTGCCAAGAATTGGCTTCAGACGTAAGGCCTAACAAAAGTCTACATTCATTCAGAAATGTTCACAGCTAGCTGTAGAAGTGCTAACATTCTAAAAAAATCTTAAGAATGAAATCTAATCATTTGCTATCAATTAAAATTAAAATAATCTTGTTATTTAGGTGTTTTATGTGGATTTGAAACTGAAAAACTGCTAATCAATTTTTAAATTTGCTAATCAAATTTGGCAAAATTGGACTTTTTGATTAGCAGTGCTGCTAATCATCTGTGAAAAATTACCGACAGCCCTGATGTATACACAAACACTCTTATATCTTTTGTGTCCTTATTTTCATACACATCAATAAAACAGTTTTATTCCTAGGACATGTCAATTATTTGTTTTCTTGGTAAATATTGACCTGTTTATGAATCTTATCGTCTGAGCGCTTTTTGCTGTACTATTTATTAACCACGTGATCTCCCCAAATGAAAAATATCAGGGTTTATCACTCTTGGTGCACAAGTCTTTGTTTTTCTGTGTTTTAATACATGTCCAGTGCAAAATTTGTAGTTCTGGTATCAGGTGATCAAGCGGCAATACTATATACCGGAAAACACCAGAAAACACCAGAAAACACCATGTTATACTGAATACCAGAAAACACAGGAAAACCACTAAATACCGGAAAACACCCTAAATAGGTAACAAAAAGCCTGGTCCTCTGTTTGCGGAGAGTTAGGGTTATTGTTAGGGCTGGGGTTAGGTTTTTCCGGTGTTTTCCAGAGGACCAGCGGTGGGTTAGGGTTAGGGTTAGGTTTTTCCGGTGTTTTCCAGAGGACCAGCGGTGGGTTAGGGTTAGGGTTACCTATTTAGGGTGTTTTCCGGTATTTAGTGTTTTTCCGGTGTTTTCCGGTATTCAGTATAACATGGTGTTTTCCGGTTGTTTTCCGGTGTTTTGCGGTATATAGTATAGCTCTGATCAAGAAATACTAGAAAGCATAACCTGTCTTGTGTATGACACCCAACAACATTAATACTGGGTATTAGAATCAGAAGCCTACCTTGCATAACTTCTTCCTCCTCGTCGTCATCATCATCATCATCATCATCATCATCATCATCATCATCATCATCATCATCATCATCATCTTCTTCTTCTTCTTCTTCTTCTTCTTCATCATCATCATCATCATCATCGTCATCATCATCATCATCATTCTCGACATCTTTTCTTTTCATCTTTTCTTGTTTTATTAATTGTTCTGTTTCCTCCTCACTGCTGTCATCCTCCTCCATTTCCTCTTCTGATTCAACTGTTTCTACAAGTTTTTCTTTCTTCTTATGAAAATAAAAAAAAATATTCAAATTGAATTGAATTTTGAAAGATTATTTTTAGAAATGAAATGAAATGAAATGGGGTTTAACGTCCTACTGTTCTGCTCCGAACTGGGCTATTAAAGACGGGCATACGCCATACAGTGTGCTATGAGGGAAATTTTGCCCAGGCAGCGTCACTACAGCCTACCCTTATATCGAATTCCAACTACCCCCGATTATGATTATTTTTAGATAATAGTCGACAATTAAGTCTGGGAATAAGAAGACAAATGTCTCTGACAATGTCAGTCATAAATCCTCTACTGTCTGTCATTTTCCAGTATGAGTTTAATAGAAAATCTTACACAAGTTACTTCCCTTCCCTACAACTATCGTGTAGCGTGAATGTCGGATTTTGTCACACTCTATCGTCTTTATCCAGAAATGATTATAATATTTGGTCCCAGGAACATATTAAAATAATGAAACATGGTAGTACATGTAATTCATGTGATTTGAGACAGAGTTGAAATAGTGATAGATTTAGGGTCAATTATGGTCACATCAACCATAATAAATGTATGGCGGGGTATCAGGTTCAAAATGCGATCTGCAGTAGAAAGTAGAAAATAAAAAGCCAAAGAGAAAATTCTTATCCAAAATGGACATTTTCGTGTGGGAAACATATACCGCTCGTGCTTTTCAACCTAATACGTCCATCTTTTCAACTTTAAGTCGTAAATATTCTACTTTCAACAAGCAAATTATTGAAATAAAAGTCAACCATGCGTTAGTCCCAAAATGACCTAGTTTGTGTCGAATGGACATTTAACCTCTCTCTCTCTCTCTCTCACACAAAATGGATAGGCCTAACCATAATGAAATTGACTATTTCTTCTCTGAATCAGTTAATGGTGGTGTTGGCCTATTTCATGTATTTTCGAAAACGTGCCATCATTTTAGACCTAAAATAGAACCATATCAAATCTGTCGTGTTCTTATTCAATACTTACAACTTTTGTTTGTGTATTTTTCTTCTTTTTTGTCATTTTACTGGGCATTTTAATGATTAACAGTGCGCAAATTCAACAAAATAATATAATAAACAAGCTTGTAAATAAAAACACGTGTTTCCGGTTACAAAGATTTACCTCCCTTGGAAATTTAAAGAATTTATACAGATTCCGTCGCAATCGGCATTTCTCGATAAATTTCGACAACTAGAAAAGAGACCCTACATCTGCATTACATTACATTACATTATTGATTGTGTATGAAACTTTTACGAAAATGGAAGCGTGTACATAAAATATTTCATGCTTTGTACTATACTGAATAGCGTCTACATTTCTTGCTTATATTCACGTGGAGGGCCTGACAATTGACAGCTGTCTACTCTAGTCGTTCGGATGGGAGGGAAAACTGAGGTCCCGTGACGTGCACCTAAAAGATCCCTTGGCAACGGCGGTTGAAATTCGATGAAAAAAAGGGTAGGTCATAGTGCCGCTGCCCGGGGAAATTTCCCTCATAGCACACTGTATGGCGTACGTGTTGTCTATAATACGATCATCAAAAATGTCAGTATACCACGGCATTTATTGATTAAGAAGATCGATAGCCCAAATGATAAATTTGTCTATCTCTACACTGACAAAATAGAGAGTGAATTCTGGGATTAATAAGAATTATTCTTTAACAATTAAAATTTATGCATATGTTTAAGCGATAAATATCTGCCTATTGCAGAACTTTTTGCTTCAAATTTTATATAAATTATTTAAAATTAGACAGTTTTATTCACATGACAAGCTCATAATACTCTCTATATTATCGGTGGTTGGGATTTTGAACGGATTGAAATCGAGGCTTTGTTGTTATCGTAACAACGGTAGCAATGAAAATCGAGACTACACTGTTCTTCAAATAGTCAAAACTTCGCCCAGAAATGAAGTAATTTCACTGAAGATATCAATCAACATATATTCCTTTTCCATTATCTATTTTCAAACCTGTCAGCTCTTTAGGCCTATCTAATTCTTACACAACACATCTTTAAGATGGGGCTGTGTATTGATTCATAATTGTGTAGGCCTAGGCCTAATAAGGCTTTATATTTTAACACCACTCGCCATCCAACCCCCACTCTGGATATATAAAGCAAATAGTTTTCAACATTTGTGCCTAGCTTTACTTACATATTTAAAATGTCTTTAAAACCATCAAATTAACTTACGGGGGGGGGGGGGAGATATACGTTTTCATTCTTTATGCAGCAGCCACAGTGGATCAATCCCACTGTTGGCCGATAAATTTACTGAATTTTATCCGCCTCAGGGAACAGAACAGTATCTAGTTGTTTGGATGGGACCAGAAAAGGTTCCATGTAAGAACCCTTCACAGGGGAGAGAGAAATGGGGTTTAACATCCACTCGATACAAACTAGGTCATTTCGTGGTTAACATATGGTTCAATTTATTTCAATAATTCGCTTGCGCGTAGTGGTCTATAGCAGTGGAAGGAAATCGGAGGACTAAGAGAACTCACGACGTTGGACTGGCGACCCAACAGAGAAAACCGACTCAAGTTAAGTGCCCGGTGATGTTTCGCCCAATTTCTCCATATTACGGGCAGCGATCTTGGAAATTTCATGGTGGAAAGAATGCATTTTCAATGTCCAAATGCTGAAACGGTGTCCTTCAGATCACTAGGTCAGAGGTCTGAGTCAATCCCAATTTATAACTGCAGGAATTGTAGATTTTCTATGGATCCATCAACTGTTTCAGCAAATTAAGAAAGAAAAAGTACCGCCTAAATGTGATAGTAAATGTTATACCCCCCCCCCCCCCCCCCCCAAGGACACACTAACACAAATATGAAAAGACTGCAATCTTGGCAGCAGGACAGTGATTGTCAATGTCTCGCTATTCCAATTATCTCCCTTGATCACCCAAATAACCTGTAACCAGAACCTAATGAAATGCCACCATGGAATTCCCGCAACAAGCAATGCCCCGTAACATCCTTTTACTCTGAACATCCGCTTCCTTAATCAAAGAATGAAATAAAATAGGGTTGAATGTCCTCTTGTTCCGATGGGACTGGGCCAATTTAGACAGGCATATAGTGTTCTATAAGGGGAAATTTCCCCCGCCCCCCGAGGAGCAGCACTATGGTCTACTCTTATATGGATACCCAACTGCCAAGGAATCGTTATGTGCATGCCAATTGCCAATGTATACATGGGGCCTTGGTTTTCCATCCCATCCAAACGAATAGACAGGCCCTCCGTCCTGCAAATTGTCCAAAAAACCTGATGAACTTTATCGGCCAATGCAGTGATCGAAAACCCTACCTCCAGGCTAACGAGCCAGCGCCTTACCCACTTAGCAACCGTTGCTCCCTTGAATAAAACGAAATAAAACATCCTGAATTTGAATTTTATTTTTTCTTCTCCTTTTAAAAAAGAGCAGTACATTGATGGTATAAATGACACTAGAAACTTCCTATGATCAATTGAACAGGAGGATAATGTGGTTCCATTGTTCTGCAAAACCGTGTTTGCAATCAGGACTCGACACCCAGATGCAAATTCATGGCTCCGAAACAAGATTTAATTTAATGTAGTATAGCATGGATATTTACAAATGAAGAACGATATTTTAAATGAAGCACTGACGATCGTGATGACATGACTCCAACCCTTTTCGATAGGTCTGGAATAGAATACGGCTACACATGACATTTTTGTCCGGATAAAGAAGTAAACATTAATTTTCTAAATATAGAGCACATCCAAATATTTTTAGGTCAATTTATAAAATGAAACAATATTTAATTACTAGGCATTATTTAAAGAAAATTAAATTTAAGATAAATGAAAAGGTCTGGCAACGGAGTTCACAAAGCATTCTCAGAATTAAGAATTTACTCAAAATTGTTCGCCTTATTTGAACTAAAATATATCCCTTTATAAAACTTATCAAATACATCAATAAGAAACTGAAAAGTTTTGCGTTTCTGGATCAAAGATATTTCTTATAAAAAGTGATTGAAAGTTGAGTAAATTCTTTGTGAACTTGTGCCCTGGTTTTATATGGCCAGAATGGACTTTCCAGTTAACTCAAATTTAAATTTACAACAATATCTAATAACCTAAAGAAATTAAAGTTTTAAAAAATAACAAAAAATATTTACATAACAAATATAAAAAAAAAAAAAATCTGATTCGTGTTAAAAGATAGAAATAAAACTTTTATAATCTGTAGCTAGGTGAAATTTTACAACAATAAAATTTCTTTAAACTACATCTGAACACAGGGTAATGTTTTTTTTATTTTTTACAAGCCTTGAATGAAATTTTTTTTAAATACACCGACACATCTATAAAGTTTTTCGCTCAGTTCTGTAAAATTTTCATGATCAAAACATCTAACAAACTGTCAATTTGTCTCAGTATTTTATCTGTCCAATAGAATTGAATTATGTACAATAGATCTGGTTCTATCCAATCAAGGGATGAATTCATGTTGGGTTTTTGGTTTTGTTGATAGCCAATAGTTTAATCGTCATCATTAAAGGTCTTCTTTTTGCCATATCCTGAAAAAGAGAAAAGTCACGGTCAATTATTTCGAAAGAAAAATGGTCATAATTATTGCAAATTCTTTTGTACATCGAATTGCCCAGAGACAAGTGTAAGAAAATGGAACTGAAATTATATCAGGGGGAAGAAGAGAATTAGAATGACCCAATTAGTGGCAGGCAGAGAATTAGAATTACCCAAATGGTGGTGAGCAGAGGATTAGAATTTCCCCAATCGCCGGCAACAAAAGCGATGAATTAGAATTACTTATTTGAGCAGGTGATTTGAATTAGCCAATAAGAGGACACTAGCAGAGAATAAACAAATCAGAGGACACTAACAGGGAATTAGAATAAGTATTACCCAATCAGGAGACTAGAACAGGGAAATAGAATCACCCAATTAGCAACTTGAGAAATAAGGTTTTATTTTCCAGTAAGCACAATCCCTGTCATTTCAGGATTAACCTATTGTTCCAATTTACTTCAGTAATTCCATTGTGCATTGGTCTATAGCAGTGGAAATGAAATCAGAAAACCAAAGAGGGGAAACTACTCCTACAATAATGGGTTATTTCCCTTGATTGAACCAATGCCAAAATATCACAAAACCCCGAAAATTTCAACCAATAATGAATCAAGAATTTTTTTGCTTTACAATTATTTAATATCTTTTCTATATAAAGATTTCCAACTTACCACCTCCTCCCATTCGACCACCTCCTCCATATCCGCCACCACCTCGGCCTCCTCCATATCCTCCGCCACCACCTCGGCCGCCTCTACCACCTCGGAATCCACCCCCACGACCTCCTCGTCCACCAAAATCTCGACCACCACGGAATCCACCACCTCGACCGCCTCTTCCTCCTCCGCCTCCAAATCGTCCTCCACCACCGCCTCCTCCACTACCTGTTAATCAAAAAATGGGAGTTCAGCATAAAATTAACTATGTCAGTTCCTACAGCGCTTTACATTTGAATACATTCTCTACTGAAAAGAATAAACCTTGTTGAAAGATGTTAAGCCGAGATTTGAAACTTTCTTGGCCAGCCTAACCGACAAGGGTAGTGAATTCCATAGAAAAGGGGCCAAGCAAACACCATGAGACCCTAAATATGAAAAGAAACGTGGGGGAATTCACTCTATAAAATATTAACTTTAGCATGTCTAGCTTGTGGACGCCAACAATATACGACATTTCAATGTTGGCATATAAAAAATTATTCAATGTTGGCATATAAAAAATTAAACAACCAATTTACCTCGTTCATGGGCAAATTCTACATAGATAGTTCGACCATCAACTTCTGTTTCATTCATGACTTTCATCGCAGACTCGGCGGCTTCTTCAGACTCAAAATCAATAAATCCACGTCTGTAAATAAAACAAGATTACAAGATTTAAAGGCAAAGTCCTGTAAGATTTCAGAAAATTTTAAAGTTTTAGATGCATTAAGATTTAGATGAATAAGAATTTAGACGAAGAACTGTCCTTTCTTGTTATAATAGTTGAACACTATGCAGATATATTGAAAATTTTATTCATATTCCTTTATTCTGAACAGTAGTCAAGATTGAAGTAGTACCGGTAGTGAAAAAGGTTTATTACTGAAGCAACAGTACTTGATAATCAAGGCTAAGTCTCAATTATCCATTTTATTGTCATTTTTATATTTTGCCATGGGTTTTTTTATCCATTTTAATCTCGGCCATCCGATAATCTAGAGAGTTGCTTATAGGCTTGTCATGTGAATAAATGTTTAAATAGTTTATCTAACATTTTGAAGACAAAAAGACCTGCCATAACATCTTTAACGACAAGATACCATCAGGCATTTAAATTTTTGTTGTGCTCAGAAGTTCAATTACGAAACAACCGTCTAATTCAATTAGTACATATTTTTGACAGGTCAGACGTTTGAATGACTAATGACATCCATCAAAACAAAAGACTAAACCTGACACTAACCCTCGTGATTTTCCTGTATCGGGGAAAGTTGGGATTCGACAACTGACAGCTCCCTCGAAGCAATCCTTTAAACTTTCTTCTGTGGTATCGTACGACAAGTTTCTGGCTGTTAGGGTTTTACCTTTAGGTCCACCTCCCTGGCTTCTACGATCTCCACCTGCAAATAAAAGAAAAATTAACATCAATTCCCAATTCTAAATGAAATGGAACGGGTATGAACATACAGTCAATAATTTGCTAATTTTGAGACCTCTAATCCAATCCGAACGGTCTAGGTGCACGTGGCTAAGACACCGACTCGCTAGCCTGGAGGTCGGGTGTTTGATCCCTGCATTGGCCGAGAAAGTTCATCCAGATTGTCCGGCGTGGTTCCCCCTTGTCAGTGATGCAGGACGGAGGGCCTGACAAGGACAGCTGTCTAGTCCTTCGGATAGATGAAAAACCGAGGTCCCATGTAAACACTGGAATGCACGTAAGAGATTCCTTGGCAGTTGGAATTCAATATAAGAGAAGGCAATAGTGCAGCTGCCATGACAAAATTTCCCTCATAGCACACTGTATGACGCATACCTGTCTTCATTAGCCCAGCATAGAAGCAGAACAGTAGGACGTTAACCCCATTTCATTTCATTTTTGTCATTCAGATGCCACAAAAACGTGGTCCATCCGAGGAAACAGTCACCCTTGCCCCTAACCATCAAAATCCATAATGGTACATAATCAAGCACAGAGGAAATGAAATGGGGTTTAACGTCCTACTGTTCTGCTCGTAACCTGGGTTAATGAAGACCGGCATACGCCATACAGTGTGCTACGAGGGAAATTTTGCTCGGGCAGTGGCGCTAGGGCCTACTCTTATATCGAATTCCAACTGTTAAGGGATCTTTTACGTGAAGGCCAATATGTACACATGACTTCGGTTTATCATACCATCCGAACGACTAGACAGCTGTCCTTGTCATGCCCTCTGTCCTGTATCACTGACAAGGGAAAACATGCCGGAAAATCTGGATGAACTTTCTCGGCCAATGCAGGGATCGAACAACCGACCTCCAGGCTAGCGAGTCGGCGCCTTACCATGATTCCCCCAAAGCACAGGGGGAAAAATCTCATTCACAAAAACCTGTAGGTTTACCTGAGGTATTCTTGTCAGCTTTATCAATTCTAATTTCGCAGCCATCGATCTCGGATCCATGGAGTTTCATTGCTTTGTCCACATCATCAGCATCTTCTAAATCAACATGTCCAAATCTGCAAAACAATCATTTATTGATAAAACTGGATTTACACAAAGTACAATTCTTGGCAAACATCTTTTTTATTTTTTCTCAATAGAGAGAAACAAGATTTTAACTTCCACTCGACACAAACTAGGCCATTTCAGGACTTAAAGTTTAATTTTATTTCAATAATGTGTTCGCACTTAGGGGTCTTTAGCAGTGGGAGGAAACTGAAGGACCTGGAAAAACCTCACAGGGTTTGACAGGCAACCCTACTCTTACTTCGAATGTCAGGGTTCTTTTACGTGCGTGCCAATGAGTGCATGGGATCGTAGTTTTTCGTGCCATCCAAACAACTAAGTTGTCCCTTGCCAAGCCCTCCATGTCCTATATTAGTGACTATGAGGAAGCACTCCTGAAAATCCGGATTAACTGTCTCGGTCAAAGCATGATCGAACACGGGACCTACAGACTTGATCTAGAACATTAACAAGCCATGGATAAAACTAGCTCACCTCTTTCCTTCACGCTTTCTAACGTCACTTAATTCAATTCCATTTTCTGAGAAGAAATCTTTAATAGTATCCGGTGTAGTTTCAAAATCAAGTCCACCGACAAACAGGGATACTAGAAATTCAAAATCAGAAAATTAATTTAAATCTACTCATTCAAATGAAAACTAACGAATAGGCATTGTGGGGCTATCGATCTGCCCAATAATTGTTGGTTTAAATGAGGTTTATTCATAAAATATCAAATATAACAATTTTGAAACATATGAAATAAATATAAAGAGTAAACAGCCGTTATAACCACCACACCAACCCCCTAAATTACATTAACCCATTAAGTGCGTAGGCTGTTATATAATGTCCTGGACAACTGCCACTCACTGTGTGTAGGGCGTTATTTTCCCCAACCTATTATGGGAATTCCCCCATGATCGCAGCATGTGTAGGGCGTTATATTACGTCCCTGGACAACTGCCACTCACTCTGTAGGGCATAATATAACACCTTGGAGATATTTTCCCCAACCTATTCTTAGAACATAGTTCTTCGTCACTTCGTCAAATTAATTACACAATAAGGGGTTGTTAACGTTTTAAAAACCTCTTGCTTAACGGGTTAATGATACAGCTAAAAGTTCAAAATTTTCAGTTCTAGGTCAGTGTCTGATATATTGTCCAGTACAACTAAAAGCATTTCAGGCCCTGTTTAAAAAAAATATAACTCACCGGTTTCATCACTTTTTGTTTTTTTTGCTGGGGTTTCGTCTGCGGCTTCTTGTTTTCGTTTCTTTGGTTTTTGTTCTTCCTCTTCCTCCTCTTCAGAGTCCTCATCTGAATCATTTTCTATAAATAAACAAAATTATTCAAAATTATTCCATTGTTCATTTTCTATAAACGAAAAACAATTATTCAGAATTATTCTCCTGTCCTACAGCAGTGCATTCAAACTTATTCCACTGTTCATTTTCGTTTTATATGTGACCTTCAGCTGTGCATTGAAAATGTGCTTTGAATTTAACAGGTTTTAATTGTACCAATGCCGATTTCTTTTTTTGTCAGACTTGAAATTACAGTGTAAATACTCAGACATCATCTCTACAATCTACTAACAAAGTATAAGGAACAAATTTGGTTTTATTTTTTTCTTAGGTTTAAGTTCTATTTTTACCTTCTTCCTTAGCAGGTGCTTCCTCTTCACTGTCATCGTCACCATCATCCTCTGGCTCAGCCTCTTTCTTGCCCTTTTTATTTTTCTTTACGGGTTTTTCTGAAAATTAAATGAAATCAGGATTAACAGGCTACTCCAACTGGGCTAATGAAGCTGGACATGCATCATTCCTGTGCTGCTATGACGGAAATTTTGCCCGAACAGCCTACTGTATACAAAGAACCCCCGTTTTCATCCCAACCTAACAACTATATGTTGGTTGCCAAGAACCCATCCTACAGAGGGATTTTAACAGAGCCAATCAATTTTTTCAAGGATATTCAAGGATAAATATACGTCAAATTCAAGGACATTTTGTACCCTCAAGTTACAATTTTTCATCTTAAAAATAACCAAAACATTACCAACTATCGTTATAATCTATTATTTAAAAGGAATTGAAGACATTTGAAACAAAATTAAGGATCTCAACTGAAATTCAAGGATATTTTCCTATTTCCGCAAAATTCAAGGATATTCAAGACCTTGAAAATGAAATTTTAAATTTAAGGATATTCAAGGATTTTCAAGGATCGCGGGAACCCTGTATTATTAACAAAATAGTATTCGTAGCTTCGCATTCGCCATCAATCACTTGACAATTTTCCTCGGCCGCTTATAACAAATAAATTATTAAAATCAAGTTATTGCTGTTGCAAACGACCCCGAAAATTACTGACGCAGTGTGTGTACCTTTTTGTGTGCGTGTTTTGAATATGACAGTTAATTCTATTTAAAGGAGCTAAATCGCTAACATTTGGGACCTATAAATTGACAAAAGTGGGTCACAACGCATATAATACTGTAATATGAATGTATATAAACTGATTTACATTCAATGGTTTCCGTTTTACTACAATTTCAAATCAGTTATGTTCGGCGAAATAAGCCAGCCGTCTCAAGCGAGTGCAAATTTCTAGCGTCTGGTTATTCCAGTCTACATGCGCCGTTTGATTTGGTGCAATGTGTCTAGCCTTGTCCCTCGAGTCTCTTAATACAACTGGGGCTGAAGCACACTATAGTACACGATTCGTGTACCAATTGTAAAATGTTTATTTTGTCTTAAATACTGGATATCAAAAGCCCATCTTTTTCCGGTAAGATCACAACATGAATGTTGATTTCATTTGACAAATAAATCTGTTTTCAATGTTGAAGATTTTGGATGATATTGAGTTAGAGACTTAGCTACTTTAATAGCTCCTTTATTTTTATACGAGTATCGATATCAAGAACCGAATATCGATATTTCCTCTTAGTTGCGGACGGGTATATTTTGGTGGTCCTCCTGATGTATACTAACCTTCCTCTTCGTCTTCACTTTCTTCCTCGTCACTATCGGCCGCTGGGGCTTTAGCTTTACCATTCTTTTGTTTCTTAGATTTCTTGGTTTTTACTGGCTGTAACAAAAAAACTTGAGTTAGTAAAATCACAAAAATTGTTTTTATGCAACGGGCAAGGTTGTGGAGGAACAAGAAACTGTTCTAAATCAACCCTTGTGTTGATTAAGTTGGATGCAACATTCTAGGAAAGTGAAGTGAATGAGTTCGACAGTTTCGAAAGATACAAGGCCAGTCTATTATTAATTTTAATAATTCACCCTCGTGGAGATCTTTAGGACAGTGGCGAAATTACTGCGCTGCACCCGATCCTACTCTTGTCACGTACCAGCGTAGGAATGACTTGTATAAAAAACAAACAGGACCCTAAATCAATTAAAATTTACTAAATGTTGCCAGATTTAACAAAATCTTACAAATCAAGGACAAAATTTATAAAGTTTCATTACAGACATGGTCATTTTCGATTCCTGAAGACGTCAACAGCAACCATTCTCCAATAAAGGGTTTAAAACATCGAAATCTTTAATTCATACCTCTGGGATTTCCTCCTCATCTTCTTCTTCTGACTCTTCTTCAGAACTTTCAGCCTCGACAACCTGTTTTGCTTTTTTGGATTTTCCAACATCCTTTTTGTTCTGGAGAAAAAACACAACTTATTTGTTAAATAAACCCAATTAACAAAATAACATGACAAATTTTCCATAAAAACAAATGTCACCAGTAAAATATTTTGAAAAACATTTCAAAATTTATTAATAAAAACTTCTGCCTTTTTGTTACCCAATAATTTATTCTGCCAGTACCAAATACTTTTTCCTCAACAAAATGATACTTTTCAGCCTACTCCTTGTAACCTTAATAGTAAGTGCAGGAGGACCGCACTAGACGCAAAACTAAAATCGACAAGATATACCTGCGGACAAGACAGAAAAAAGACATAGCAACAAATTATCAAGTGATTGGATCCAGGGACTAGTCGTAAGCATCCACTGCGCTGTAAGAGTTTCCTTTTCCTACCCAATAAATTAAGCCTTCAGTACCCAGTACATTTTCTTCAAGACCATATTTTTCAACTATATTGCCAACACCTTAAGTGTATCGTGTAATCTTGTGGTTTAGCATTAATTTCTGTATCAAAACTTGGCTTGAAAATTCAGAAAAGCTGACCATTCAATTTTGAAAATGAGTGTTCAATTTACATGCATTTAATTTCCTGATAACTGTTACGTAATTAATCATTATACATCAATAATCAATTGGGTTTATTTTTGAACAGTGATTGAGAAATTAAACACTGGTAAATTGAACGCTCATTATCAACATTGAGTGGCCATCTTTAAACTGGACAAGTACAAATTAGATATTAAATGATTTTTCAAACAAAGTTTTTAAAATAAAAATATTAAAGATATTAATGTAAAATACACAAGACTAAATGATACCTGGTACAGTGTAATCAACACGCCTGGAAATAACACCAAGTCATACCCAACAAAATGCTGAGACTATGGATGTGACCAACTCACCAACATTTAAATTTACGTGCCATGAACATATCAAAAATATCAATAAAAGTAAAAAGCCAATTATCATAGGAAAAGCACCCCGCGATAGGGAGTCCAACACTGCCAGATGACCTGTAGGTATTTCCAGGCTTGCTCAACAAATGACAAATTGTTAAAACTAAAAATATCTGAGCTGTGATCTTAATTATCAAAACCATTAATTACTTACACTTGGTCTCCAGGGCAGTTTGCATCAAGCAGATCAACTCCAGTTTCCATAGATACAGGGTTCTAGGGGTAACTGCCAGCCATAGACTGGTGCCATCACATACAAACATTCCCCCTGGGGCCAGGGGGGTACATGGCAATAACGACCAACCGTCCCTTCAAGGTAAAGGGATCCAGTAGCAACGACCCAGGTAATTGAAGACGCTCTTTAAAGAGATGTACAACCATATTCAAATCCCATGCATGGACTTTGATCTTCGTCCAACCATCCCTTTAGGATTAGGGATAACACACGACCCAAGAAAAAGGAACTCAAAATGCCTATCCCCGGTGGGGGATCAACGACCAGCTTGGGATCCCATGCATGAGATTTACCAGAACGACCAGAGGAGCAACCAGAAGAATTGTTATCAACGACCAAAGGCAAATATACAGTCTAGGGAGACTGCTCAATCCTAGGACAGGACATCTTCACCAGCCATTTTCAACCATTCGTCAGTTCGTCCATTGGGAAATCCTAGCAAATATTTCTTACGGATACATCTTAAATTACATTATAAATTTTCGTATCAAAAATCATGTTTACTAGGTTACTGGTACCAACCGGTTTGAGCCAAATTGTATTTATATAACCAATGAGCCAAACAAAATGTCCATATTAGATATTGTAATTTTGTGTTGGGTTTAGAACCCAATAAATTTTACGAAAATTACAAAATGAAGGTTATCAACCAACATGCTTCACTTTAAATGGCTTGTAGTGCTAAGATTGCCAAGTTATTTCGCAACAAAATATCGACCACGTGCTTCTAGTTCTTCCCATGTTTAAGCGGCTTATATAGGTCAATCGTACAAGTACGATCTCATCCGATGTTAAATTCAAAATACACCGTTATTTTTCTCAAATTATGAATATTTAAAATCTTAAATTATTGAATTTGCCAAGTTATACCACAATTTGGCGAAACGTGCCATGAATCCTCTGCGTTTAAGAATACTAAATTTTTCAACCACGTGGTACAGAGTACAACTCCAAGAAAATGGAGATCAGTTTTCCATGTCTTTGTTCAGTTTTTCTAAGTTACTAGATCACCAGCAGTCTGCGTTTACCGCTATTGTTTACCATCTTCAATCTCACCTTCTTGGATTTAGCTACTTTCGGCAACATGATTGCAAATTTCTGATATTACGATCTCGCTTGATTACAAAATTAACCAAAGCAGCAAGCAGGAAGGTTTTCACGACTGCTTCGTTCAGACGCTTAGATGTAAAAGACCGACCCACGTGCTCTCTGTTTTAGTCACGTGGTAATACCCGTAACTCTCCGGAATTAACCGGAGACTTAAATAATTCTAACTACGTTCTATTTACAGAGAAATTGTAATCGAACAAATAAATCGTTCGATCAAGAAAATAGAAAAATGTAATTATGGGAGACAAAAATATCGCAGTATTATTTTTATTTTATAAATATCAATAATAAATTATTTCTCGGTTAGCAGGACATGCGGTTTATAAAGAAGTATTTTAGACTTTGTTTTCCAGACTTTTGACTCTTAACCTTAGACACGAGTACTAAATCTCATATCATTCTAAATTAAATAGGCCTAGCACTTGTTCCATATATTGGACAGAACTCTAAATTTTTACATCAAAAATGAAAACTTTATATTGCTTAAATTTGTAGATCCAGGCTTCAAAAATAAAAACAAAGAAAAGATAACTCGTGCATATTTCACGAAACAGGAAAACACGTGACCACGTTGTTGTTGAAGAAGGTGGTGGAAATAATCTGAAGCCATTTCATTATTTTTATATTTTCACTAAGTCTAGAGAGTTTAAGGTTATAGCAACCATGCAGCCTGTAATTTCGAAATCTATTAAGGTAAAATTGAAGGTGTAGAAAATGTATTATGTTACAGTATTTACAGTGATTAGTTAAATTCGCAGTACAACAAATTACTGAAGTGAAAAGTGCAGTCAAGAAAAACGCTTTATAATTGAGTTTCTTTTTTACACTTGAAGGCACAGCTGTAAAAATCACGAATTCTAATTATATGAGACAAAAATATCGCACTTGCAGTAATATTTTTATTTAGTAAATGATATCGGTTGTTATATTACTATGTATATTTCCATATTATTTGTTCTAATTTGTTAAAGACAAAGGGACAATGTATACTATAGTCCTGCGGATGGTACAGAAAACTGATATCGGTTGTTATATTACTATGTATATTTCCATATTATTTGTTCTAATTTGTTAAAGACAAAGGGGCAATGTATAGTCCTGCGGATGGTACAAAAAACTGAGGTCCTGTGTACACATTGTTGTGCGTGCACATATAAGAGTAGGCCGTCATGTCACTGTCCAGGCAAAATTTTCCACATCATAGAACATTATGGTGTAAAACCTCTTTCCCTAGATAAGTGCAGATTACAATCGGCGTGCCGTGCGCAGGGTATATAGTATATAGTCTATAGTCTGCGCAGACAACAAAGTGGATTCTGTGCTACACTGCAGCGAAGATTGCAATCGGCGCTAGGGGTGAAGAATGTGCCCAACATATATACAAAGAAACAAATGGGTGATGGGTGTATATACACAGTCACTCACTGTTGCATGGACAATAAACCCAGTTTCTCTAGTAACTCCACACAGATTATCAGTGTCCAAAATGTCCACAAAAACATCAAAAGAAATCAATGTAGTAAACCCCATCTCTCTCTCTCTCTCTCTCTCTCTCTCTCTCTCTCTCTTACCACTTCATTTCCTGTCATTTGATTTTCAGAAATGGTTGAATTAGGTATTTCCAGCTTTAAATGAAACATCTGTGAGTGATAAATCAACTTGAATTATGAGCCATGAGAATGGCCTGCTAATATCCAATTTACAGACATCCAATTCTGTTGCTAAAAATGGTCTTCTGGATTCAAGTAGTCGCGGTCGAACGAACTTGAGTGAAAATATCAACAATATGGAACAGACACTTCTGCCAGTCATGGCGGAACAACACACGGACAGTATCAACAGACATCTTCCGGATTTAGTGTCGTCGGAGGACACTAGTGATGTCCTGTCGCCCGTCTCTTCGGAAGAATCTAAAACAATCAAAGAAATGTCTCGCTTGTCACAAAGTCTAAGCGTTGATCAGGACGAATTTGATCCTCAATCGTTCGAGGCAGCGTGTGAAAGTGATCGACAGGCCAGTGCTTTTCATGATTCTAATTCTATGGGCGAAAGTGAAACGCTGGTGGATTTGAGCAATTTTCAGATCACAGATGAGTTAAGTCCTGAAAGCAATCCAAATGGGCGGTCACGACCAAATAGTCTTTCACTACATGACCCTCAGGAGATAATGCAATCAGAAGCAGTGAACGGTACGATGAACAATACTCATTCCAAGAAAACGATTGAGAAGAAAAAATTGTCAAACAGTCGCAGTAGAACTCAAAGTGATGTGATCATTATTCCCCCGACAAGACAAATATTGGCTGAGATAGAAGCGCAAGAATCGCTATCGAAAAGTTTGCCTCAAGGAACTATTTTACGTAAAGGTGATATGATTGAGTTTATCGCGGACGATCTACAGGAAAAGATTCGTAGAAGTAGTCCGATGTCGAAAACGGGATCCAGTAACAGTCGACGATCAAGTGTTCGCAGTACAGCTAGTTATTCTAGTAATACATCGGCCTGTACGTCCATGGCTACATCAACAGCGTCGGGTTGGTCCAGATCGCCCAGTAGTTTATTTCAGCAAAGTCCAGATGACATTCCACCTATTGACCCAAATGCCATTGTAGAACTGGAAAATCAAGCCAGAAGAGTTGCAGACGATGTTGATCTAATGCTTGGCAATCTTCGATCAAGTCTTCATAAGATGTCAGCGCGTAGCGTGGCGTGTTTAACGGCTTACAAAGACTCGGTGGATTATACATGTGATTCAGTGGACACGAGTATCAAGTCTATGTACGCGCTTATGGCTAAGTGTGAAGAACTTAGTAAGACAGTTGACCCCATTTATCAGCTAGCCAATGAAATCAAAGAAATTAAGCGATTGTTGGATTTATTTGAATCGCAACTAACTGAAAAAGCAAGCAAAACAACAAACTGAATGCGATCATAACATATCGATAGTGGTCTAACGTAATTTTTTTGCGTCAAATTATTTGTTTATGTGAAGCTAGAATTTAACAAATGAACTTGTAAAGCACCAATCTGATTAGAATACAGATCTATATTTCGTTTCGTTTTTTATACTTTCGATGGCCTACATTACATGAAGATCTGACAGGTTGTACTGGAAGGTCGCGTCAGTATTGATTGATCAATCAGCGTTGACATTTCTAGTGGTTTACCCACAGGTGCATTGCACGCCAAGAAGTCGCCGTAACAGACTGTTTCATTGGCTTATCCATCACTTCAACCAAAATGCCGATTATACAATTCTTACAGATTCTAGTGTAATAGAGACAAGTAAAACTGAATTTTGAACTATAAAAAAAACAAAATGAAATAGGATCTGTGTTTTAATCAGATTGGGTTGAAATTGATAATAAGGATAATAAGGATCATGTAAAATCAGATTTGGGAATCATAAACAAGCATTTGGTACTTTCAGGTATTAGGTACTTTTAAGTATTTGGTACTTTCAAGTATTCGTGTTTTATTAAGGATACATTTTGCCTTTTTAAAGCTGCGTAATGTAAAAGCTAAATGTGCCTGTAGCAGGTCCTTTTTTTTGGACTTCAAATGAAATGGGACTATAAATTATTATTCAGATATTTATTCACATGACAAGCTATAATCAACTCTTAAGACCAGCAAATTCAATATTGAATGGATTGGTACACTCGTGCCATTTGATATTTTAAAAGTTAAAATGGATAATCTAGACT
Source organism: Patella vulgata (assembly GCF_932274485.2). Lineage (NCBI taxonomy): Eukaryota > Metazoa > Mollusca > Gastropoda > Patellidae > Patella > Patella vulgata. The sequence goes on from NC_065880.2 coordinate 90,814,558, forward strand.
TTGTATATTATGGTATTAATGGTACCTGACAATTAAAACTTCAAGCACTCATAACTTTACTCCAAATAAAGTAATTTAACTGCAATTTTCCATGTAATCATTGTTCATGATGTATTATTGAACTATTATAACAATAAGGGTCAGCTCTTCATCACATCTGATTAAAAAACAGATCCTATTTCGTTTCGTTTTACAGATCCTATTTCGTTTCGTTTTTTATAGTTCAATCGGGTGTTCGATCCCAGCATTAGCCGAGAAAGTTCATTCAGATTTTCCGGCGTGGTTCTCCCTTGTCAGTGATGCAGGACGGAGGGGCTGACAAGGAAAGCTGTCTAGTCGTTCGGATGGGACGGAAAACCGAGGTCCCGTGTACACATTGGTGTGCACATAAAAGATCCCCTGACAGTTGGAATTCGATATAAGAGTAGGCCGTAGTGCCGCTGTCCAGGCAAAATTGTGTCGAGTGGACGTTAAACCCCCTTTCTCTCTCTCTCTCTCTCCTTGTCATTGGTGCAGGACGGGGAGGGCCTGACAAGGACAGCTGTATGGTCATTCGGATGGGATGGAAAACTAAGGCCCTGTGTATACATTGGCGTACACGTAAAATATCCCTTGGCAGTTGGAATTCGATATAAGAGTAGGTCTTAGTGGGCCATTGTGCCGCTGTTCGGGTAAAATTTCCCTCATAGCACACTGTATGGCGTATGCCCGTCTTCATTAGCCCAGTTCAAAAATTTTGTTTTACTTATCTTCACTACACTAGGATCTGGAAGAGTTGATTTAAGACCTGCGTTCTGGATGATGTGAGGGATTAGCCAATGAAACAATCTGTTACAGCAAGATTTTGGTGTGAGGTGCATGGAACTATGGGTAACCCACTAAAAACGGCAATGCTAATTGGTTAATCATATGGTTGACGTCATAGGGTCAAAAGCCACTCGTATGACCTTTGATGCAACCTTCCACTACAACCGGTCAGATCTTCATGTAGTGTAGGTTAACGAAAGTATAAAGAAACAAAACGAAATATAGATCTGTATTTTAATCAAGATTGTGTTCAGGACGTATTATTGACCTATTATATAATATTAAAATACAGATGTGACGTAAACCTTTGATGTTGACGTACCATTATTTCAAATAATCGTACGGGCAACTTGCCAATCATACATGATCTATCCTAGATGAAATATTGGTCTCGCATGACAAATTTCAAAGAAAAAGCACGCGCGGGATAGTGTCTGTATTTTAAGTTGTTAAATGGTCTCGAGCTAAAGACATTGCGTAATATATTGAAACAACACTCGGCTAACGCTTCGTGCAGTATCAATATATTTTAATGTCTCGCTCTCTACCATTAAACCATACATAATAGCCAGATCTTTATCTAAATCTTACATGTACTGTAATGTACATGTATGCTTAAAGTTATAATTTCATATTTTCTAAGAAAGTCAAAACATAATATTTTCTATGTCTTTTGCTCAATAGGTTATCAACTCACTATTATACGATCATAGGTGTCATTCTCACACTTAAAACTCATTTACACCGGAAATAATAACACAATTACCTCCCTTGTTTTCTATTCTCTACTATGGAGTAGCTATCTTCAAACGTTGGAATTTGATGATAAAAATGATATTTTTGCCAATTTCTCAACTGGCAATAGTGAATTATAGGATTAATAGGATTATTCTTTAACAAGGTAGGACTGCTTATAAATACCATCTATTTTAAGGCTTTATTTTAATAAATTTTGAAAATATAACTTAAAAATATGAAATTTCAACTTTAAGATAAACAAAGTTTGAAAGTTTGAGATATAAGTTTCTGAAATAACCTCTGATTATTTAATATAATTATTCTTTGTCTTGTTATTATTAAATAAAGATTATTCTTTGTTTTTGAAAATTTGCCTTGATTTATAATAATACAGAAAACTGTATAATCGTCTTGCCACTCTGGCTCTTTTTCTTCTGTGAAATGGTTGTCATAATATCTTGTTTATTTCATAAAAATAAAGTTATGCGCTTGAAAACTTAAATTTAGGGGAAGTAAATCAGATTAATTCGAATAATGCCCCACCATAAATAAATCATGAGGCTAAGGCATGGTTTATTGGGTGGACATGAGGCTTAGGCGTGGTCTATTGGGTGACATGAGGTTTAGGCATGGTCTATTGGGTGACATGAGGTTTAGGCATGGTCTATTGGGTGACATGGCTGACAACTTGAAAAGGGGAGCATACCTAGTCGTTGAGATAAGATGATAACCTGAGGTCTGCTGGTGTGCACATTTGTAGTTTGTAATTCAAACTAGGGAAAATAGAAACGTTGATCTCTGGGGAAAATTCTCCCGCTTGCATTGCAGATGTAGCCACTGAAATGAAATTCATCATATGTTAGTCAAGACAGAAACATCCGAATTCTCCCACTACCATTGCAAACTTGACAACTAAAATGAAAATTGAGTTGATGAAACCTTACACCCCATTCCATTTTATTCTTTTGAAGACATTTAGTAACTGGGCAGATAAATAAACTATAACACATACTTATAGAAAACAGCTACTGATTTATTTAGGCGACGTTTTGAAGGGTATTTTCTCAACGTTATTAAGAAATACTATTAGCTTAAAAAAATCAGTATCTGTTTTCCATAAGTATGTGTGATAGTTTATTCCATTCCGTTATGATTCTCGTGAGCCATCTGCTTAAACATTGGGTCTTAACGTATAGTTGGGTCTCCTTTTGGGCCATCTGCTTAAACACAACCACATGACATATAGCGTATCACTGAGTAAGTGCACAGCTTTTAAGTTTGTTTGTGTTGCTTTAGGTATAGCTTGATCTCCGTTGTAATTTATGTGTATTTCCATGACAACCAGCTTTCCTATGGATACTGAATTACCATATCCCAGTCCTTCATGTTTATAAAATTGTGCGGGAGCCATAAAAAGCTCCTGATACCTTGAATATATGCAGTTTAAAAGTAAACAAAAACTGAAAGTAGTTTATTAATCTCAATATTTAGGAGAGCGATTTAGCTAATTTGCAGGAGTCTTTAATGACTCCTTCGAAGGAAAGCCGACGTGCGTCGAGAGGAGCAGGAGCAAAAGCTCCCCTTAAACGTGAAGGACTGATATCCTCAAGTGTATCCTGTATCTTGTATATCCTGTGGTGTATCACTCTGTCCTAGAGTGTATCCCCATCTTTGATTGCATCACTCTGTCCTAGAGTGTATTCCCTGTCTTCAGGGCATCACTCTGTCCTAGAGTGTATCCCTGTCTTCAGGGCATCACTCTGTCCTAGAGTGTATCCCCATCTTTGATTGCATCACTCTGTCCTAGGGTGTATCCCTGTCTTCAGGGCATCACTCTGTCCTAGAGTGTATAACTCTCTTCAATGGCATCACTCTGTCCTAGAGTGTATTCCCTGCCATAGGGTTTACCACTCTGTCCCAGAGTACATCCATCACTCATGACTCTGTTCTAGAGTACCTCCAACACTCTGTCCTAGAGTGCCTCCATCAATCTGGCATCACTCTGTCCAAGAGAGCATTGCATTTCTTTGTCTTGGTTTTGCATCACTCTGTCCTAGAGTGTATTGATAACTCTGTCCAGGAGTACCTCTATCTCTCATGACTCTGATCTTTCATTCATCACTTATGACTCTGTCCTAGAGTGCCTTCATCACTCTGTTCTGGGGTGCATCACTCTGTCCCAGAGAGCATTGGTTTTTTTCACTCTGTCCTAGAGTGTATTGATCACTCTGTCCAAAAGTGTGTCACTCTGTCGTGGGGTTGCATCTCTCTGTCCTAGAGCCTGTGGTAGAATCGTTGTATTATTCTGGTGTGAATTAGTTGAAGTATATGTTGGTAAGTTTGTTGTGTAATTACGATGTATATGTCCTGTCATATTCCTGAAGCAATGGCCTCAGAAATCCCTCTCTGACCATTGCTGGATTGACTTCTGATACTTGAGCTTTTGAGGGAGTGTGTCTATTATTCCGGTACAGCAACATGACAGTCCTTCGTTCAGTATAGGGTCTTCCCTAAAACTTTGGACAGTGATTTAAGGTATTAAAACGGCAAAAGTATTGTTCGTCTCCAAGCAGTATTGTTTACATTTTTGCCGTTTTGATAGCCTTGTTTGTCACGCAATTACATTTTCTGCAATATTCTGCTATGCACTGGTTAATTGGGCGTAATAAAATTGTGAGTCATGACGTAACGTTATGTAAACATATCTGGAGCTCTGTTTAAACAGAATGATGATGTTACACAGTTAGGTATTGGTGTTAATTGGACTATTGACCAGTCATAATTTAGAACAGAAATTTGCTTTGTTTACGGCAGTGCTTGAGTGGGATTAGGTCTAATCAAACGAAACTCTGCGAGGGGTATAATATCCTGTTTGTTTTATTGTAAACTCTGTACGTACATGTATATATAATCAGGTAAATTCGACCAGTTCTTGCCTCAACTGTATCTTGAACTCTTCAACCCATCATGTGTACGCTAAGTACCGTAACAGGTGCTTTCACTGAAGTCAGTCTGCTTAATTTTTGCCATTGAAATATGTGTAGACCACGGAATAGCCATATTTTATTTGGCAGGAATTTAATTGTTCAATTTAGCCATTTGTTTAAATGCTATGTACAGTTGGAGTCATGTATTCAAAATGATTTAAAACTCACCAACTTTTTAAGAATACAAGCTCTGACAATTTATGGATGAGATTTCCTTCAAAAAGTTTTTTTTTACGCCCACATTTTCATATGTTTATATTCCAAAGATCTTGGTTCCTTTTAATATTGATGCATGTCGGAAATTAACATCCTGGATTATGGCAGCTTATTTAGCTTGTTCACTGTCCATCTCTTGGGAAATGTGGGTGTATCTTGCATGGCAACCGCTTGTTTTGTTATATTACAAGTGGTATGAGGTGTTCTAGAAAGAGTAAGAAGCATATAGCTACATGTACATCTATTTTTTGTATGATACCAAATTGTATCTCTGCGCTGTTGTGTAATGTTGCTGTCTTCTATCAAGACTTGTGAAAACTTGTTGAAATGTTGCCGTGTAATAAACAAGAGTAATTGTTAACCATAAATAGTGCTTTATTTAATTATGGGGGTTTGGGTGGCCGAATAGTTAACGCGTGTGCGTTGCACTATAAAGTTTGTCATTGAGTCAAATGGCGTGGTTTTGATTACCCGGTTGTACATGTCAAGGAGTATGTCCGCCTGTCCAACCTTGTGGGTTTTCGCCGGGTACTCCTGTTTTTCCCACTGCTAAAGACCCCTACGCACAAGCCAATTAATGACATAAAATTGAACCATATGTAAGTCCCCATCTCTCTCCCTCTCCCTCTCTCTCTCTCTCTCTCTCTCTCTATTTCTCTTTGTCTCTTATTAAAATTAAATGCCATTCAAAGAGAGAGAGGGAGAGAAATGGGGTTTACCGTTCACTCGACACAAACTAGGTCATATAGGGACTAACATATGGTTTAATTTTATTTCAATAATTCGCTTGCACGTAGGGGTCTTTAGCAGTGGGAGGAAACCGGAGGACCCGGAGAAAACCAACGAGGTTGGACAGGCGACCCTACTCCTTGTCACGTACAACCGGGGATTCGAAACCACGCCAGTTCACTCAATGACAGGTCTTATGATACAGCGCGTGGCTAACCATTCGGCCTTCCACCCCCCACCCCCGCCATTCAAAGAACAATTACTGAAAAAATTTCTATTTTTCAGAAAGAGAAGACTGTAAAAGATAAAGGTGTATCTAGAAAGAAGAAAAGTAAACAACAAGCACCTGTTGTTAAAGAAGAAGAGGATTCTACAAGCGACGATGATGATGAAAGAGACAATAAATACATACGTAAAATACCTAAAAGTTCTATCAAATCGGAAGGATCAAAACAGACAGATAGCTCTGAGTCATCTGATGACGACGATGATGACGATGATGATGATGAAATCAAAGAAGAATTGGGCAACAAAAGAAAAAAGACAACACAAGTGGAAGTACCAATTAAAAAAATAAAGAAGGAAGATGATGATGATGATGATGATGATGATGATGATGAACCAATTAAAAAAATAAAGACGGAAGAAATACGTAGGTTATTTTGGGTATACTTGAATTTCAGGGGCCAAATTGTGTGCTTTAGATCATGGGGGGTTGGGCGGCTGAATGGTTAGTTAGCACGTGCATGCTGTATCATAAGGTCTGTCATTTAGTCAACTGGCGTGGTTTCGAATCCCCGGTTGTACGTGACAAGGAGTAGGGTCGCCTATCCAACCTCATGGGTTTTTTCTGGGTCCTCCAATTTCCTCCCACTGCTAAAGACCTCTACGCGCAACCGAATTATTGAAGTAAAATTAAACCATATGTTAGTCCCAAAATGACCTAATTTGTGTCGTGTGGACGTTAAACCCCATTTCATTTCATTTCTGGTGTGGTTTCGATACCCAGCTTGTTCATGACAAGGAGTAGTATTGATTTCACTGTACCGTAGTTCCCCGGTTTCCTCCCACTGCTAAAAAGGCATGACCTAGTTTGTGTCAAGTGGACATTAATATCTCTCTCTCTGGTATGTATATACACTCATTAAATCATTTGACCCCACCCCACCCCCACGGCCATTAATGACCTTGTTAAACATGCATTATGCAAGAGCAAAATCTGCTTATTACAAGTCTTTCTTTGGGCCTGAAATCTTATCTAAATTATCAATTAGACATTAATTAACTTATCCAGACCATAATAAACTTCGATGTCAAGGCTAGCCTTCGATGTTGGCTGGATTAGATTCCTATATGCCGCTAACGGCTATTGATAATTAAATCAATAAAAGTGGATAATCGAGACTATGCTGTTTATGTTAATGATTTTAGTAATGATGACCAAGACTATGCAAAAATTTCACCCGCTTCTTTCTCGGCTCATAGTGGATCAATTTGACTGAAATTTTCAGTAAATTACCTTTACACTATCTAGTTTTTAACTATTATAGCAAGAACTGCCATCTCTTTATCTTATCTCTCATAATGTATTTTTAATGATTGGAAGACAGATATTTGTTTAATTGTTTGTTTCATTTTTCAGCGTCGATTTTTCTTGGTGGATTAAATAAGGAGACAACCGCGGAAACTATCGAGGAGTATTTAACGAAGAAAGGTATCACAGTTACAGAAGTTAGGAAAAAGAAAGGAAAAAGGTTTGTATAAAATATTCTTCCTTGTAAAATCAATCAACTGTTCTAAACATATCTTTATCTCATCTGGGAGCCATGTTGGTTAAGTAGGTAAGACGCTGGCTCGTTAGCCTGGAGATCAGGTGTTCGATCCCTGTATTGGCGGAGAAAGTTCAACACGATTTTCCGACGTGGTTTCCCCTTGTCAGTGGGGTTTCCTCCCACTGCTAAAGAACCCTACGCGCAAGCGAATTATTGAAATTAATCCATATGTTAGTTGCGAAATGACCTAGTTCTTGTCATTGGTGCAGGACGGGGAGGGCCTGACAAGGACAGCTGTATAGTCATTCGGATGGGACGGAAAACTAAGGCCCTGTGTATACATTGGCGTACACGTAAAATATCCCTTGGCAGTTGGAATTCGATATAAGAGTAGGTCTTAGTGGGCCATTGTGCCGCTGTTCGGGTAAAATTTCCCTCATAGCACACTGTATGGCGTATGCCCATCTTGATTAGCCCAGTTGGAGAAGAACAGTAGGACATTAAAACCCATTTCATTTCATCTCCTCCATTAGAATTTAAAATTGTTTTTATTTCAGATTCAAACCCATGAATGACATTTTGATAATAAATAGAATACCGAAGTTTGCGAAATTGTAGTGTTTTTTTTATTATTTGAAAGGTTTGGTCACTGTGATTTAGCTAGCGAAGATGATCTGCTGAAAGCTATAAAACTCAATAAAAAAGATCTAGATGGCGCGGAAGTAGAAATTAAGAAGGCCACTGGTCCTAGACCTGTTTCTTGTAAGTTTTTTAAAGTTCGTCCATGATTTAATCGTAATCAGGCCTGGCAATAATTGTTTTACTAGCTGAGGCCTGTTTCACGGAATTTTAACTAAGATAAAATCCAAATTTTAGTAATTTGATTGGATAATATTAGATTGATATTAGTGCTTAGCCAGTCAAAATTGAAGTGTCTACTAGAATTTGGATTTTATCTTTAGTTAAAATTTCAAGAAACAGGGCCCTGATGTTTTTAAATCTGTGCCGATTTAATATCAATAGAAACAACAAATCGGTGGGTTTTCACTGGGTCCTCCGGATTCCTCCCACTGCTCGAGACCCCTACGCACTAGCAAATTATTGAAATAAATAGGGGGTTGGATGGCCGAAAGGTTAGCACGTGTGCGCTGTATCATACAGTCTGTCATTGAGTCATCTGGCGTGGTTTTGATTTCCCAGTTGTACGTGACAAGAAGTAGGGTCGCCTGTCCAACCTCGTGGGTTTTCTCCGGTTTTCCTCCCACTGCAAGCGAATTATTGAAATAAAATTGAACCATGTGTTAGTCCCGAAATGACCTAGATGTTTAACCCCATTTCTCTCTCTCTTTTGTTACCATTACAATATGTTTGTCCCGAAATGACTTAGTTTGTGTCGAGTGGACGTTAAACCTCATTTCTCTCTCTCCCTTTTTTTAGCTGATGGAAAACCGCGAAGGGGTAAAGTAGGAAAGAAAACCCTGGTTGTAAGAAACTTACATTATAAGGTGAACGAGGACAAACTACATCAGTATTTCAAGAAAGCTGTTGCCATAAGGATACCAACTTTCTCAGATACCGGAAAGTCACGGGGGTAAGAAATATTGGCTTTATCCTGGTCACCGAGTTCAGAAACCATTCTCAGACTTCAGTTGAGACTTTACTCAACATTCAATTACTGTTTATGAGAAATATTTTTGATCCAGAAACACAAAAACTTTGCACATAAGTTTTATAAAGGGCTATATTTTAGTTAAAATAAGACAAACAATTTTGTGTAAATTCTTCTTAACTTAAAGGAGGTAGATCGTTAATATTTGGTACCTAGAAATTGACACAAATGGGTCGCAATACATATAATAATGTAATATGAATGTATATAAACTGATTTACATTCAATCATTCAATCTAATTTCACATCAGTTATGTTCGGCGAAATACACCAGAAATCTCAATCGAATGGCATCTGGTAATTCCAGTCTACATAATATATTTATTGTCCCATAACTTGTGGGATATGTCTAGCCTCGTCCTTGGAGTGCGCTAAAACGCATTATGGTACACAATTCGTGTATCAATGGTAAAATGTTTATTTTGTCTTAAATATTGGATATCAGAAGCCCATCTTTTCCTGGTAATTCAAATTGACAAATTATTCGTGTGTTCAATGTTGAAGACTTTGGATGATATTGAGTTAGAGACTTGGCTACTGAGAATGCTTTGTGAACTCAGGCCTTGGAACATATAAATATAGACTAACCCAGTTCCCTTAGTGAGTAAGACGCTCGCTCGCTAGCCCGGAGGTCGTCGGTTCGATCCCGGTGTGGCCGAGAAAGTTCACCAGGATTTTTCGGGGTGATTTCTCTTGTCAACGGTGTAGGGCAGAGGTCCTGACAAGGACAGCTGTTTAGTCGTTCGGATGAGTAGGGTCGCCTTTCCAACCTCGTGGCTTTTCTCTGGGGTCCTCCGGTTTCCACTCACTACGCACAAGCAAATTATTGAAATAAAATTGAAGCATGTGTTAGTCCCGAAATGACCTAGTTTCTGTCGAGTGGACTGGACGTTAAACCCCATCTCTCTCTGATGATTACTTGATGGATTGCTGCTGATTGATTTCATTTTCATGGATTCCTGCACTTGATCAATTTTTAAATATATACCTGACTATTAGGAAAACTTCGATACTGTGGATGTATGCTTTGTTGGCTGGCAACTCAACTATAACATTTATTTCCAGGAAAGCATTTGTTGATTTCCGAGATGTAGAAGATGCAAAAGAGGCCGTGAAAGCAATGCATGGTTTGTTTATAGAAGGTCGGCAGATTTATCTGGAGTTTACACCTGAAAGTGGTGAGTTAAATCTGCCTATTGCAGGTGTTTATTTCGGCCTGAAATGTTATCTAAATTATTAATTAGACATTAACTTATCCAGACCATAATCAACTCTAGATATCATCGCTAGCCTGTGATATTTACTGGATTATGATCTCATTTGCTGCTCGACTTCCAGTCATAATTTAATCATGAAATGGATGATGGAAACTATGCTGTTTATCGTACTGACTTTAGTAATGATGATCGAATCGAGGCCGAATTCTCAGTTCATAGTGGATCAATTTGACTGAAATTTCCAGAAATTGCCTTCAGATTATCTAGTTTTTAACTATTATAGTGAGAACTTCCAGCTCTTTATCTTATCTCCCATAATGTATCTTTAAAAAATGCAAGTTATTATGTCAACATATCCTTTCCATAAGTATAACACGATCCTGAACGTCAAAATTACCTGCAACAAGTAAATTTCAACAGGTAGATTTTTGCCGTTCTTCATGAGTAGTGATAACTTTCCACCAATAAACAATTTTACTTCTTCTGGTCATAGAAATATGTGCAGAATAACTAAAATGGAGAATGGTGGAAAGTTACGACTACTCATGGAAAATGGTGGAAAGTTATGACTTCTCATGGAAAATGGTGGAAAGTTATGACTTCTCATGGAGAATGGCGGGAAGTTACAACTTTTCATGGAGAATGGTGGAAAGTTACGACTACTCATGGAGAATGGTGGAAAGTTACGACTACTAATGGAGAATGGTGGAAATCAAGTTATACTTTATGGAAAGGATATGTTGACATAATTACTTGCATTTTTAAAAAATTTATGAGGCTTCATTTGCTATTTACGTTTACCGTCTGATATTCTTCTTACAGGAAAAGCCGAAGGATTAACGGGTGATGTTAGCGAAAGAAGAAAAGTTAAAAAAGCAAAGCGAGTGAGAAAGGAATTTTCAGAAAATAAATTTGAGGATGATTCAGATTAACTGAGGAAAAAAAGAAACATTTTTTTATTAAAAACAATACGAAGATGAGAAACATTGATTTACAAAGAAACATTGTGTTGCTAAGAAACATTGTGTTACTAAGAAACATTGTGTTATTAAGAAACATTTTTATGAAGAATCTTTGTGTTATTAAGAAATTTGTGTTTCTATTAGTAAGTGCAGGGGGACTGCACCACACATAATTTACACAATATATCCAGACAAGAAATATTACGCAGATCTCAAAAACAAATGCACAATTCGAATAAAGTGAATGGATCCGGGGGCTAGCCGTAAGCGTCCATAGAAATATTGTGTTACAAATATATACTATTCAAAAAAAGTAGGGGATATTTGATTTTTAAGTGTTATTAAAGTCACCTAATGAAACTGACGAAGAAACAAATGACAAAATGAAATGAAGTTCACATTCATCGATTTATTCCAAATGATCGTTAGAGTAAGTAAGGCACAGACTGACCATTATAAGGGTAAAATGATACCCGGGGTCAAACAGCAAAGTTACCACAGCATCACAACCAAGTCAGTAACGGGTAAATCCTCCTCTGTTTGCCAAACAAGCATTGATCCGACGTGGCATACTCCTAATGAGACGTCTAAGGTCATTTTGGTCCAGATTGTCCCATTCCTGTTGCAACGCAGCAGCAAGTTCTTGGACATTGGCAGGACGTTGTTGACGTTGACGTAACCTCTGGCCAAGCATGTCCCAGACATGCTCGATGGGGGAGAGGTCGGGACTCAGTGCTGGCCAAGGTAATGTGGTGATGTTCTGTTGTTGGAGGTAACCTGTAACGATCCTGGCCCTGTGACATCTTGCGTTGTCATCCTGGAAGATGAAACGGCGACCATGACGTCGTGCGAACGGCACAACATGGACTGCCAAGATGTTGTCCCGGTAGTACTGGCCTGTAACACGCCCTGCAACAACATGTAAAGCCGTTCTTCCAGCAACAGTGATGCCTCCCCACACCATAACAGAACCACCCCCAAATCGATCATGTCTGATGACGTTAACGTCTTGGAAGCGCTCGTTTCGACGACGCCACACCCTCCTACGTCTGTCCAAAAAATCAACAGTGAACCTTGACTCATCTGAAAACATCACATTGCTCCAGCGTCGATTATCCCAGTGTTGACGATCCCTACACCAACGACGTCTTGCCTGAATGTGATGATCTCTCAAACAAGGGATCACGCGAGGACGTCGGGCGCGAAGGTGACCCCTATGCAGTCGATTCCGAATCGTCTGGCCACTCACTCTCACACCAGTGTCTGTTTGAAGACGAGCGCTGATCTGATTTGCTGTGATGACACGATTTCTCAAGGCCAAGGTACGGATAAATCGATCCTGGGCTTGAGTTGTTGCCCTTGGTCGACCTGAGCGTGGTCTGTCCTGTACAGATTGTGTATCACGGTATCTGGACCATAGCCTGCTTATGACAGACTGAGAAACATTCATCGTCCGCGCCACAACCGCCTGTGTTGTGCCGATCTGTAGCATGCCAAGGGCACGTAACCTTTCATTTTGGGTAAGCCGACGCATATCAAAATTTGTTTTCTGGTCACTAAAACAATTAAACTGATGTTTCCACCCTGGAATTCAATGCCACAATGACTGTAACATTCAAAGTCAGAGTCGTGCAAATCTTGGGTTGGACCCCCATGATGATCCCAAGCATCACCTGCATTCCATGCGGTAGCTATTGGTGCGTTTGGGCGTCACATGTAACTGGAAATGTTTCTTCTGTTAGGTTCTATAGTGACTTTTTTCGTAGTCATTTGCATATTTTAGTATTATGCCCCCAAAATCAAATATCCCCTACTTTTTTTGAATAGTATAATATGTTCGTCGATCCATTATATCACGGAACTCAAACCTTTATTATGTAAATATAGATGGACCTGGAGCATTATTCACAAATATTAAACTATGGACCCCTATAATTGGCTAAAAGCTTAAGTTTGCACCTGGATTTTAACCAATGAATTAGGACCTGTAGACCTAGGGCCTGTTTCATGAAATTTGATTGGATAATATTAGATTGATTTTAGTGCTTAGCCAATAAAAATTGAAGTATCTACTAAAATTTGGATTTATCTTTAGTTAAGATTTCGAGAAACGGGGCCCTGTACTGTTTGTTAATGATCTTTATAAAACGAAGATCATGGGTGTGTTGATTTTCATCAAACTGCTATATTTCATTGTTCCTGGTTTCAAATATCGTCATAGCAACTGTGAAATAAGATATCTTAAGGTAATTCTGAAATACAATATTTGGTATGTGACAGTTCTGCTTGCTCTTGTCTACCCTGACATAGAAAGGTGCCTAATCATTCAGATGGGACGAAAAAAACCTGAAGTCAATACATGTATACAATGGTGTTGATGTGAAAGAACCTTTGGCAGTTGGAATTTGTAACACCGCTGCCTAGGTTAAATTTTCAGTTACCATAGAAATGCAAATAACTATGTGTTAGTCTCAGATGACCAAAGTATTGTGTTGACCTAAGATTTAACCCCATCTCATTTGTCCATATTTTTGTCTTAGCTTTTGTTGGTCTATCAGGCCTGTCCAAACTTGTGGGTTTTCTCCGGGTCCTTCTGTTTCCTCTAACTGCTAAAGACCCCTACACGCAAAGCAAATTATTGAAATAAAATTGAACCAAATGTTAGTCCCTAAATGACCTAGTTTGTGTCGTGTGGATGTTAAACCCATTTCTTTCTTTCTCTTTCTTTGTAGGTCTGTCATCATTTAAAGTTGCTCATAATATATCTAATTATAAACATTGTGTATCAAATTTAAGATATGATGTATACTGATTCTGATATTGAGTTTGAAATATTGTATCGTATATTGAGTTTGAAATATCATACATTTAGTTTAAAATGTCATATTGAGTTTGAAATATCGTATATCGAGTTAAGAATATCATATATTGAGTTTGAAATATCGTGTATTGAGCTAACAATATCATATGTTGGGTTTAAAATACTGTATATTGAGTGAGAAATACTGTATATTCAAGTATATTGAGCTTAAAATACTGTAACTATATTGAAAAAATGTACATTGAGTTTAAAATACTGCATATTATTGAGTTACCAATATCGTATATTGAGTTTTAGATACTGTATATTGAGTTTTAGATACTGTATATTGAGTTTTAGATACTGTATATTGAGTTAACTATATCGCATATCAATACTGTATATTGAGTTATCAAATTGTAAACCATGTTCAGATTATGAAAAAGAATTAAGACATTAAAATAAATCACAACTTAAAATGATTTCTGTGTTTTTATTTCTGATTTTTGTCAACTATTGACCAATCTCGCACATTTGAAAGCTACAGCTTAAAGTAGCTAAACCTCTAACTCAATATCTGCCCCAGTCAACCCAACCCTCCCTCATTCACCCACATGTTGGGCCCAGCAAACCCTCATTCACCCACATATTTGTCCCAGCTAACCCAACCCTCCCTCATTCAGCACATCTGCCCCAGCCAACCCAATCGACCCTCATTCACCCACATATCTGCCCCAGCCAACCCAATCTACCCTCATTCACCCACATATCCGCCCCAGCCAACCTTCATATCTGGCCCAGTTATACCAACCCTCCCTCATTCACCCACCCACATATCTGCCGCACCTAATCCAACCCTCCCTCATTCACCCACATATCCACCCCAGCTACCCCACCCACACCCTTTATTCACCCATCCATCAGTCCCTTCTATATTATTGTAGCAAGGTGACATGTGGTGTGTCCATCAAAGCTGCCATACTCATCCTCACTACACGATTTATTCAATTACCAATCCTAAATTTAAATTGTTTATCCAATTACCAATCCTAAATTTCTATTGTTATTGTATATCCAATTACCAAAAGGGTAAGAAGTCGTGGTACCTCAAGTCGCAATCAAGCCCAAAGTCGCTGAAGATAGTATCAAGTCGAGTCTCAGGTCTTCACAAAGCTGGGTTGCATTCAAGTCAGAACCACGGTGGGTGAGAGGCTGGCTTGCTAGCCTTGGGGTCGCGGTTTTGCTCCCGCTGTTGGCCGTGAAAGTTCATCAGGGTTTTCCGGCGTGGTTTCCCCTTGTCCGTGGTGCAGGACAGAAGCCCTGACAAGAACATGTGTCTAGTTGTTCAGATGAGACAAAAAACTGAGGTCCTGTGTACACATTGGCGTGCATGTAAAAGATCCCTTGGCAGTTAGAATTCCATACTAGAGTGGGCCTTAGCGCCACTTTCCGGGCAAAATGTCCCTCATAGCACACTGTATGGCGCATGGCCGTCTTCATTAGCCCACTCGGAGCAGATCAGTAGGACGTTAAACCCCATTTCATTTCAATTTTACAAAAAAAAAACAAGTTTGCACCACACGCAATTAACTAAATAACTAAATATCTGAAGTAAATGTATAATTTAATAAATAAATATATATGTATGTTACAAAAATTGTTATAATTTAAAACATTATATAGGATAGTGAAATAGGAAATTTACAAGCCTGGAAATAAGGCCCCTGTCACAGACAATGTCAGGCACACAAAGCCTCTGGTGCCTGTCATTTTGTCCAGCGCTGATTTGTCTTTTTTATTGATATTATTAATACATGTCCGGCACTAAGTTGAAAATGTCCGGTACTATTTCATTTTGTCAGGTACATCTAAAACCGTTATTTCCAGGCCTGTAATTACAGAAACTAAAAAATTCAAAAGATAAAAATAAAATCAGGATTACACAATTAAAGATGCATTATGTAAGATTCAGATAGAGTTGACCGTTCTTGCTATAATAGTTCAAAAATAGATCATTCAGAACTAAATTATATTGAAAATTTCATTCAAATTGTTTTATTCTGTGTGACTTTATAACTGTTTGAAGTTTTGACATAGATTGTTTATTACCATAGCAACGTTACTTGTTAATCGAGACTCATTTTTTAAAAATTAAATCATTAAATAGCGATTGTATTTCAATCTGTTTACATCTGATAGTCTAAATAAATGTCTAAATATTAATTTATATATCATTTGAAGTCAAAAAAAAAAACCTTACATATTGCATCTTTAATAAGTATAGAGAATTCACCGATATTTAAATTATTTCAGTATTTCATTATTAATTTGCTATAGTTATGCTGCTATGAAAGATGAGAGAAATGGTGTTTAACATCCACTCGAAACAAACTAGGTCGTTTCGGGACTAATACATGGTTCCATTTTTTTTCAATAAATCGCTTGGCCGTAGGTATCTTTAGAAGTGGGAGGAAACCGGCGGACCCGGAGAAAACCCACAAGGTTGGACAGGCATCCCTACTCCTTGTCACGTACAACCGGGGAATCGAAACCCCGCCAGTTGACTCAATGACAGACCGGCCATCCAACCCCCCTGAAAGATGAGAAGCAATCAACTCGATTATATATAGACCAAAATTTGTCTTCGAACTTGAGAATGTCTAATGCTATTACAGGCTGAAATTAGTCACCAAGGCCCTTATTCAAGAAAACTTAAACTAAGATACAATCGAAAATTTAAGAAATACTGCAATTCGATTGGCTGACCAGTAAAATCAATTTGCATATTGGTCAGCCAATACAATTTCGATTGTATCTTAGTTTAAGTTTTCGTGAATAAGGGCCCAGAACTTTAGAATTTATAATGCCATTACAGGTAGACATAATATGTCTGCATGAAATAATTATGTTATTCAAGAATGAACTGAATTATCAAATTTGTGCCAAGTCTACAAACAACTAGATTTAAATGAAATAGTGAAGATATAAATATGTGTGAACTCTTATTTGCTGCGAGTCGGCTACTCAACCCTACTCCACAATAGTGGAGGGGGAAGTACGATTTTTCCAAGTACTCTGTCCAGCAGTTAAGGTGTTTACTCACCTGGGGTAAATCATGTTAATTGAGAGAGAGAGAGAGAGAGAGACTCAATATTTGAATATAATTGGCCCCTCTTTTTGAAGATCTGGTGGGCTGGTGTAATTATCTGAAAAATATAAAACAAAGTACAAATAAATTTATCTTATAAACATGACTTACACAAGGATCAGGTTATATCAAAATCCAGAAAGATACGAAATATCTTGTATCAACAACCAGGAATCATTTAATCTTGTGTATCTAGCACTAATTTCTTTCACATATGTTTAATATCAAATTTTTGTTTAAAAATTTGTAAAAATCATTTAAAATCACCAAAAATCATCTAATTATAATTTGTACTTGTGTCCAGTTTAAAGCTGACTGATTATTTTTGATAATGAGTGTCCAATTTACAAGTAGACAGGTAGACATAATGCGTCCACATGAAATAATTATGGTATGATTTCAAGACAGTGTGAACTCTTATTTGCTGCGAGTCGGCTACTCAACCCTTCTCCACAATAGTGGAGGGGGAAGTACGATTTTTCAATTTAGAGAGAGAGAGAGAGAGAGAGAGTTTAAAATACAAACTAGATCATGGTGCATTTTATTTCAATAGATGACATTAGGAGTGTTCATTGGTCAGGATTGGTAAGGGTTTCTTCTTAAAACTTGACCATTTTCCATTTCTGTTTCAGTAGATTGGAATCATTGAATATTGACTTGATATTGTATATGGCTTTATTACATTGTACAAGATGTCGAGTGAAAGCTTGAATCATTACACAGTTCAGTATAAGAGTGGAACTGGATCTTCTGTACACAGCAAAACAGATTACACATCGGGTATCATTAATATAGCCTATACATACAGAGTCGTATACTAGCTACCATGCTAGACTAGAGGTCTCATTGATTCTGACATTCTTCTCTGATAATATGATATTAAGGGTATAGCAACTTTTTTCCCACGCGCGTGGAAAAGCGTACATGGAAAGCAAGCCTTAGCGGTGGCGTTATAGTTGTATTTCTTTATCTTGCTTTCTTGCTAGAACTTTAGATCTTCTCCACTGTATTATGTTAAACGCCCATCGCAATCTGCGTCATAACCGTAACAATCTTCAACAATGCACGTGTAAAATTATCGACTGCACGTGGTATTGACTTTAGCCTATCAAATAATGAAATGACGACGCGTCTGAATGACATCTTATTTACATTGGGTTTATTTCCCAGTTTTCTATTGGGTTTATTTCCTAATTTTCTATTGTTTTTTTTTTCCAGTTTTCTATTTATTTTATTGGGTTTATTTCCCAGATTTCTATTTATCTTATTGGGTTTATTTCCCAATTTTCTATTTATTTTATTGACTCTACCATTAAGAGTGATATCTTTTTATTTAGCAGAATCTTATTTTTGTCGTATTTTCAGTTTGCTTTTTTCCCAGTTTTCTATTTATTTTATTGGGTTTATTTACCCAATTTTCTATTTATCTTATTGGGTTTATTTCCCAATGTTCTATTCATTTTATTGACTCTACCATTAAGAGTGATATCTTTTGATTTAGCAGAATCTATATTTGTCGTATTTTCATTTTGTTTTTATTTAATTTTTAAATCATTTGCTTGGATCTCCCCAAATTAACATCTCCGTCAAACTGGCAGTAATATTTTGTATAAAGATAATCTTCGCAATCTTGACCGTGACTTCAGCATTGACGTGATGATGGCAGGTAAACTAAGGAAGTAATAGGCTTCTCTAATAGGAATTTTGGCATGTGCCGAATATATCTCAGATTGCACCAAATTACACATCCTACCCTGAGTTTTCAAACCATTTCACCTAGCAGTAATCATTTAACTTATATCGTAATTCTCTCAAGTAAAAATCTATGACGACATCATCGTAGTAGTCAGTATTTAAATCTGGCTGTAGGTCATGGTATTGCTCAATAATTTGTGGCAGTGTCAGTCCTTGATTCCAGAACTTCAGAACACACATGCAATGAACTGCACAGGTTTTATGGGATGGATTTTGAAGGCATATAAAATTATAACGACAATTTTTTATCCATTTGGGCGGTGGATAGCCGAATGGGTCAAAATATTCATCCATGTCATTTTCTCGAACATTCAGCAGTGAACAATGATCGATGGGTTGACCGTTAATTTTAGGTCTAATAATTTGGTATTGACCTGGTTCTAGAAGCTGTTTATTATCATGAAAGCTGCCATCTAAAACTATTGTTCGTTTAATAGTCCTTATTTCTTCACAATTAGCCAGGATCACATGTTTAAACTCAATCTGTGAGGTTGAGTTGATTTTATAGTCATCTTTGGATCTATTTAAAATTTTGGCACATTGATTTCTCAAAAGCTGAACATCATGTTGTGGACTGCTTGTGTCATGTTGATTTTCATGGATGGATAATTCAGCAAACTGCTCAATAACTAATTCAAGATTTAGACAGAATTGATGGTTCATTGAAAGCTGTGGTGAACTATGTGACATTTTAGAATAATATTGTTTTAAGGATTTTAGGTTAATAAGAATAGATATAGGAAATTTCACCTGTAAAAAGCTACCGATCCAATACAAACCTATTGGCAATTATTTCGAATCTATATCCATGTGAAAAAATCTAACGAATGAATTCTTTTTTCTGTAGGCCTAGTATTCTACAACATTCCATTGGGGTGAATACTCTTTCGTCGTCACGAAAATGTGACAGGCATCAAAGTCACCAGTGCAGAATGCTTGACAGCTGTCAGCCTTCACCTTGGAAATATCAAGGGAAACAATTTGAACAACTGGAAGAAGACCACATCGACTACTACATAAATGTTAAAACCCGGTTTCCTGCTATTCCAGGCTACCTTTGACAACCTGAATTTCACCCATAACGCCATTAATCCTCCACCCCCACATAAATATTTAAATAATGTTTTTATTTTTCTAGATATACCTCCCCCCCTCCCCCCCCCCCACACACACCTACACATCATATTTATAGCTTATTATAGTCTTTTAGATTGGCTCCCACAGCAGGATTTCTTTTTATTTAGACAAGATTTTGTCATAGCAGGATTTTCTTCATCGGCCACGACAACGGGATTGTCTTTAGGTTATCCCTCACGGCAGTGATTTTGCTCAGATTAACCCCCCCCCCCCCGGATGGATTTTTCTGTATATTAGCGCGCAAACCACAATTTTTTAAGGATTGCATGTTCCCGTCTATTTATATTTTTATAATAATATTAGTATTTCTATGGACCCAATGATGTTATATAGATTGCCGCCTCACAGCAACATTTTTATTCGGATTAGCCCCACAACAGGAGTTTTCTTTAGATCATCGGTAGGCGCTAAGAATATTGTCCGACAAGGAAGTCTTGCCTTAAGACGACTTATTTTTTTGTTGTACATCTAAAATGCACACAGTGCATGGAGATGGATTGCTTTTTGGTGCCGAACGTCGAGAGTTCTCGACACAGGTTATTTCCAATAGAATGCCAAACGCCGAGATCCGAACGTCGAGAGTTCTCGACACAGGTTATTTCCAATAGAATGCCAAACGCCGAGATCGCGAGTTTTCGACATTAGTTATTTTTAACTACAAAGGCTGCATGCGTTTAGTTCTGACTACCACTGGCTCTCATTTTCCCTTTTTGCTTCCGTTTTCTTTCAGAATTTTCGCAAATTGGCATGAAATTAGGCTAAAAACATTGTTTTCGTCCCGAAAAGTCGTGATATTTATCAGAATGTTATGAGATTTATGAAAAACACCCCTTTTACTACCAGACCTTCTTGGGCACAAAGTTCTATGATATGTTTCTGACAAATTCATTACATTTTGTAAACCACAAAGACCTATCTCCATTTATCGTATTTCAGTTTGACCAAATTGAATCACACTGCATCAAGAAACACCACACACTCTGCTAGCTTCTTATATTGATAGTTTCAACAACTGTGAAAATTAGGTAAAAATTCATAGAATTTCAAAATACTGTGATGCCAAACTTCACACCCATTTTTCTCAATTTAACAAAAAGTGGACATAGAACTAGTTAATCCTCAGCCCACGAATTGGTAACAGTATTTCAAAACGAAAATGAAATGTGGTTTAACGTCCTACTGTTCTGCACTATCGCCTACTCTTATATCGAATTCCAACTGCCAGGGGATCTTTTACGTGCAGTCCAATATATACACGGGACCTCGGTTTTTCGTATCATCCGAAGGACTAGACAGCTGTCCTTGTCAGGCCCTCCGTTCTGCACGACTGACAAGGGGAAACCACGTCAGAAAATCTGGATGAACTTTCTCGGCCAATGCAGGGATCGAACAGTATTTCAGGTGCGCGTTGACTGCTGATGCTGTATGACGCACAAGCCCAATATTTATATCGTTAATGGGGTCACAGTCGTCTGCAAGTGTTGGTGAGCGGGGTGTTTACCCAGAAATTATGGGTGGAGCGCCTAGTCTGACGAGCAAGGAGATCTGTTTGACATTGGTTGAGCAATATGTCTATGATAAGTAATGGAGACCAGACTATGTCCGTAGTTTTTTTCCACTAAAGAATAAACCCACACCAACATACCCTTTCAATTAGACCCTACATTATTTTTTTACTACAGGTAGCTCATCTTCAATAGAAGGCTTAATCTCACCTTAACTACGTACATCTTATCAAGCCCTTCACGTAATACCCTGCATATTTTGGCACTATTTTTGATTGGGTACAAGCCCAGCTTGTGATCCTATCAGATTCCTTCGTTAAAAATATCGTTACGATTATCAAGTCTCGCGCTTATAGGTAAAATGTCTACATGTGACAATCGAGTTGCAAAGTTCAAGGTTCGATCAATGTCAAATAAGGTTGTTGGAAATCATACCTGATCAACAAAGAGTTTCTATGGAGGCCGCCATAGACCACGGAAAAGCCCAGCTTGTGATCCTATCAGATTCCTTCGTTAAAAATTATCAAGTCTCGCGCTTATAGGTAAAATGTCTACATGTGACAATCGAGTTGCAAAGTTCAAGGTTCGATCAATGTCAAATAAGCTTGTTGGAAATCATTATCAAGTCTCGCGCTTATAGGTAAAATGTCTACATGTGACAATCGAGTTGCAAAGTTCAAGGTTCGATCAATGTCAAATAAGGTTGTTGGAAATCATACCTGATCAACAAAGAGTTTCTATGGAGGCCGCCATAGACCACGGAAAATCCACATGAACTTTCTCAGCCAATGGCATACAATTTGCCTCTTGACATCCAATATTTATTTTTTTTTTCACCACAACAAATACTAAGGATTCTTTCAACAAAATGTTGCACATAAATTGTCGAGATTACAAACACGAAGTTGCAATTCTGGAGATATGGTAAATGTAACACTTCTTCTGGTATTGCAAATACAGATTTTTTCCTGAATCTTCTTTTTAATAGTTTTGTACAAATAAATTTTAACTAATTGGAATCCCAGGGCCTGAAAGAATAATGGTAAATATTCGTCTTTAATAAATGAATTTAGTCATAGTAGACAGTATCAACAAACTGAAGACAGTTCTAGATGCGAGTTTACAACACAATGTCATGAAGTTTCATAACCAGCGGCTGCCAGGCAGGATACGCCCACATTTTCGAGAGATGGATAGAGAACAAGCTAGAAAGTGATTTTTTCGTACAATCAGGGGCCATAATTCAGGAAGTTACGGTCCGATATGCGCGAACATCGAAAGGAACCGAGATCTTTGGGTTATAATCATACATTTCAAGTTTAAACTAAATCGGATAAAAATTGTGACCTCTACAGTGTTCACAAGCTAAAAACGTGATTTTTCGTACAATCAGGGGCCATAATCCATGAAGTTACAGTCCGATACATGCCAATATCGAACGGAACCGAGATCTTAGGGTGATAAACCTATATTTCAAGTTTCATTGAAATCGGATAAATATTGTGACCTGTAGACTGTTCACAAACAATTGTGGACGGACGGACGGACGGGGGCGACGACAATATACGTCCACATGAAAATGTGGGCGTATAAAAACACATCCACTGGACACAAACTAGGTCATTTCGAGACTAACATATGGTTCAATTTTATTTCAATAATTTGCTTGCACATTGGGAGTCTTTAGCAGTGGAAGGAAACCAGGAGGACCCGGAAAAACCCACGATAGGCGAGTCTGAAAGATACTTTAAACGGTTTATGACATATGCTTTGTAAATGAAATCTGGGCGGACAAACCTCGTACTATGTTCGGCGCGGAATAATAAGAGTTTTACAAGAACAAGAAATAACCTTATTGTTGACAATGTTAAAACCAAAGCCTCTTTTCTTTTCTCAGGACTGCACGCCTAAAATGATAACGATTGTTATTGTCAATATTATATAACATGAAATAAACTTAAATGGGTTTTAATTTCCAATTGAGCTAATAAAAACAGGCAAACATCATACAATGAGCTACGAGGGAAATTTTGCCTGGACAGAGGTGCTATGGCCTACTCTTACAGTCAAGCGTTTTTAAATGTGCATGCCAATGTGTACAAGGACCTGTTTTTTTCTGCTATCCGACTGATTTTGCTATACTACCATGCCCTCCGTCCTAGACCACGGAAAATCCACATGAACTTTCCCAGCCAATGCAGGAATCAAACACAGGATGTTCAAATCAGCGAACCAACACTTTACTCATTGAGACTTTGGGGCTCCCAATATTATGGAAATGAAATGAGGTATAACGTCCTACTGTACTGCTCTGACTGGGCTAATGACATTTTGCCCAGACAGCAGCGCTAAGGCCTACTGGCAAGGGAACTCGGTTATTCTTTCTATCCGAGCGACTAGGCAGCTGACCTTGCAAGGCCCTATGTTCTGCACCACTCACTGACAAGATGAAACCAAGCCGGAAAATCGAGATGAATTTTCTTAGTCAACACCGGGAACGAACAATGGGCACTTTATTATTTTTAGTACGTAAGCAGAATTGTTGTCAAAGGATAAAACCATTTACATACCAATTTCTACTTTGGCATTAGACTTTTCAATAGACTATCAGAGCATCATTCTGAAGAAAAAAGCACAATAGAACAAAATTAAAATGTAAATAAATGAAGCTTTATTTATAAAGATGCATTATGTTATACTTAGACTAAACCTAATTTTGCTTAATGCAGATCGTTACATTTATTCACTTGCCAAGCCCATGACATTATCAACTCCCTAGTCCCATCAGGCATGACTCTTGTCGATAATAATAATACAGTGCCAAATCACAGTTGATATCTTGATAACATTACAAATTAGGTGAAAATAAAAATAAGTTAGACTTTCAACGCCTTGTAGCCACCCTTCAAGTATCGGCATACCATACCATGGCATATTTAATATTACTTAAGTAGACCTACGCAGAAGAAAATGTCAACATTGTTTTTTTGTTACCAATTTTAGGCAAAATTGAGTGAAATTATGATACTTTCTTCCCGTCTAACAATTATAATGCAGAAAAAGTAAAAATCATACATTAAAATATTTTCCACTAATTTTGAAAAGTAAATAAACACTGAAAATCACAAAATTTTGACTAAAATCAAAATTTCCCCTCCCAAATTTGTCAAATATTTTTGAAATTTTACCATTTCACATTTTTTACAATCAAAATGCCATATATCACATTTTCTGACAATTTGGAGATCATATCATCAAATTTACTGTCTGATTCATCGTAAATTTTAAACGGATTTCTTCGATTATGAACAAACTACTTAACGTTGGTTATTATAAACTTACCTGTGTGTTTGTAATGAACTCCCGTTCGATAAAATCCATTGCACAACTAATTATCACCACGATGAAAACAAGTTCTCTCTTGAAAAATTGAAATATCACAAACTTTTCCCAGAGAAAAATACCAATATGGAAGATGGTTACGTCACTCTGCGGAAGATATCATTTCGTATTAGGGGTGACAGCATAGGAAATTCAAGTACAATTACGACAAGAATCCATGACCACTCGGACCAAAGATCACTCGGTTCAAGACCAGTCGGACCAAGTGATAGACCACTCAGCCCAAACAAATAGACTACTCGGACCATACAAAAAGACTATTCGGACCCAACAGAAAGACGACTCGGACCAATAATAAAATGTTGTTTTAATAAATTGATAATTGCGTTTGTTTTAATATAATTACTCGAACCAATAATAAAGTGTTATTTTAATAAATTGATAATTGTGTTTATTTTAATATGACTACTCGAACCAATAATAAAGTGTTATTTGAATAAATTGATAATTGTGTGTGTTTTAATATGACTACTCGAACTAATAATAACGTGTTGTTTGAATAAATTGATAATTGTATTCCAAATCGCAAAATATCGAGAACCACACTTGTAGTCACGTTTAAAAAGGGGCATATAAACGTCCGGTCTTCGTATTATTATGTGCTGTTTATATTAACGCATCAAGGGCGGATAACTTGAAAACGTGTCTCCACCCCCCCCCCCCCCCCCCCCGATATATAGTAACCCAGGGGTTAGTGGGGTAGAACGGAATGAAACCACTGGGGATACCGCGAATTTGGAAAAAGTAAAATTAGGCTATCAGACAAGAACAGTGTACCCGTTTATGTAGAAACTGTCAAAAGTCTGGACATACCGAGTCTCATTGCAAGAGTAAAGAAAAATTAGATTGATATTTTTTTTGGGCACCATTATTAATTAATTTTAAAACTAATCGTTGATTTATTTACGTACACAAAATTTAACCAAACAACTCTAAATATAAGAATTCCGTATAAGAATTATTTGCTTCTTTGTATTGTGATTTAATAATAAATAAATAGCATATTGTCTAGCCTTATAATATAATTTAATTGGTCCGACTGGTCTTGTTTTGGTCCGACTGGTCTTAGTCCGAGTAGTCTTTGGTCCGAGTGGTCTGGATACCTACGACAATTGGCATTGAGTTTGAGCGTTCGCACACATAACTACTCGCATTCCTGTATTTAGTTGCCGTCTTTTACATTCTAGTAAAATCTCTGCAAATTTTATAGCTTTACTTTTTGAAATATTTTGTTCTAATTATTTGATTAGCGACTCGGATGGGATTATTTACTTTTGAACACGCATGCCGCACAAACACAACTATACATTCGTTTTACGGGCTTTATCACACTTCGGTCAAAACTGTCGAATCGAGAATTAATGTTCCGCTTCTTACGGGGTCATACGGGCTTAGTAGCATTATATACCCACCCGGGCACCCAATACGGCAACAGACACGCTGAGGGCTGCCGCAACACGCTTAAAGATGTTACTGAAGCGGTTATTATTCGATCGAAAGAATGCGTATAAAATTAAAAATACACTCAGAGAATTCGGAGGTAAGCTTCATGATCCTTGTTAAATTATTTATAACATAAAGAAGATAGGATATTTATAGTTTATTCATGACTTTATTTTTACGAGTATCCGTGCAATCAGTGATATTTTAATTGTGAAGAAAATTTGATAGACTGGCGATCAATGGTTTCCATATAAATCTCCTATGTAATTGCCTTCAATTGATATTTTTCGTCGCCCAAACCCATATACGATCAAAATGATCGCGCTGTCAAACTATCTTTCAATGTTAACCAACCCCCGCAACAGGTATATTGGATTCGACCAATACGTCACGAAGACATTGTTGACATCGACTCTGTCGAAATTACAAGTAAATTTTCAAATTTTTCAAGAGAGAAATTGTTCTCATCGTTGTGATAATTATTTGTGCAATGGATTTTATCGAACGGGAGTTCATTACAAACACACAGGTAAGTTTATAATAACCAAAGTTAAGTAGTTTGTTCATAATCGAAGAAATCCGTTTAAAATTTACGATGAATCAGACAGTAGGCCTTTTATCCACTGTCAGGTTGTTTTCATATAGGAGGCAGACCACCATTAATTTCCCCATTGACTTCAATGTTAATTCTGGCCTCTTTGCCCACCTCCAACTTTTCCCCAAATTTTCGTTGGGCTGAATACTTTCCACTACAGACAGAGGAACAAATGGTCATGTCTTTGCACTAAAATTTGTATGAGGTTGACCACCAAAATTGTGAGATACACAAACTTGAAGAAGCATACTAAAAACATGTAACTAGTTGCCGTACATATCGCCGTAGCTAACCTGATAACCCTCTTATCCTTCCGCCTCAAAATCATGAATATTTACCAAAACCTGGCAGAAAATGTTAATTCAAACCCTCTTCATCCATTCTAGACCAAAAAATCAACACAAATGGGCATGCAACCGAGATGATGAAATTTAATGGTGGTCTGCCTCCAAATGGAATCAGACTAGCAATTATTTGCCCATTGACTTCAATGTTAAATGGCTGTAACATCACAGGCTGTAGCTTTTTGCTCAATATGCCGTTGGTTCCAATCTTTATAGGCACAATGAGGACCACATTTGGCAATCTCCTAATCATAATTTTGTAGGGGGTTGACCATTTAGATTTTTTGCTACGGGGATTTGAAGTTGACTGGGGTGAAAATCTCACTTCCGACATAATGATTGCTCTGCAGAAAGACACTTTAAACCCCCTATCCCTCATCTGTAATATCATCAGTATTACCCAAAACTGCTATGAAATTGCAAATTTGATCCCTTTTCTCCAATTCTAGACCAAAAAAAGTCAACCAAAAAATGCAGGAAGAGGGGATGAGAAAAAAAATAAGGAAAAATTTGCCTATTTATAACTCGCACTACATTCGTCTGAGTCCAATTTTTTTTTATATAATTAGTAAATAATTATTATCATCCAATGATTGATGTTTTGTAATATATATAGTGTAACCAATATATGCATTATACTGTTATAATCAATATGATACCGGTGGCTCGTGATCAGCCAGGAATTGATCACTTGTGGCAGAGATACCAAGCCCCCCTTAGGCTACCCCATAGGCCTACGTGGTTATCCCTTCAAGGAAACGTTTTACCTACACTTTTCCATGAGGGTATTACGCCATTGGACAGCATATTACATGGACAGGTCGACATGTACGCAAAAAAGGATCTTTTAACAGTGATACTATGATTTAGAAGTGAAAATAAATAAATAAACAAAGTCTACCACTCTCAGTTGTGAATCAACAAACTATTAATTGTCGCTTAATTCACAAGTTTGATATTCCGTCAATAAATCCAATGTCACAATGAACACCGACTGCTCTCGATTAACATGCACCTGTTCTAAAAGGAAGTTAGTATTGGGTTGCAATATATATAGTGCGTAATACGTGACTATTAATGACCACTTATTTAATTTAAAGTAGCTAATAAGTCTCTAACTCAATATCATCCAAAGTCTTCGACATTGAAAACACTAATTATCTGTCAATTTTAATCAACATTGATGGTGTGATCTTACTGGGAAACAGTGGGCTTCTGATATCCAATATTTAAGACAAAATAAACATTTTACCATTGGTACACGAATCGTGTACCATAAAGCGTTTCAGCGCCATTTGTAATTCGGGACTAAAAAAAAAACGAGGCTTGGTATATTCCACAAGTCATGTCATCGGTGACGTCATATTCTTATCTGGAGAGCATTCGCAATAAATACTATCGGTGTAGACTGGAATAACCAGGCACTAGAGATTGCCATTCGATTGAGACTTCTGGCGTATTTCGCCGAACATAACTGATTAGAAATTAGCGTAGAAACAGAAACGATTGAATGTAAATCAGTTTTTGTGCAAAAATATTACATTTTTATATGCGCAGCGACCCATTTGTGTCAATTTCTAGGTCCCAAATATTAGCGATTTACCTCCTTTAAGTGTGATATTTTGTCAATAAATCCATTGTCACTTTACAGACCCATAGGGTTAAAGACTGTTCTAAATGGAAGTTAATGAATGAAGGCAGAAAAGGTTAATTGCCGTTGTTTTTTCCTAGTTTCAATAATCAGAGCTGAGACATGATCTATCGTGGAGCGTTTTCTCCTATATTGATTTTAAACAGGCTCATGATAGAGTAGATAGAGATATTTTACTCTCCAAATTAAAATCATTCGGGGTATGTGGGCCTTTTTATATAAGAATGTTAAGTCATGTGTTAGATTAAATGGTCTTACTGCAAAATGAAATATTTCATTGTTCCTGGTGTCAAATATCGTTATAGCAACTGTGAAATAAGATATCGTAAGGTAATTCTGAAATACAATTTTTGGTATGTGACATAGAAAGTGTGCGTAATCATTCAGATGGGATGAAAAAACCTGAAATCAATCCATGTATACAATGGGGTGCATGTGAAAGAATCCTTGACAGTTGGAATTTGAAGAAGAGTAGATGGACACATCGCTGCCTGAGTTAGATTTTCAGTTACCATAGAAAAGAACCATATGTTAGTCTCAGAATGACCAACGTATTGCGCTGAACTGAGATTTAACCCCATCCCATTCAACATTCTCATTTTGTTCATATTTTTGCCCAGCTTTTGTAGGTCTATCATCATTTAAACTAGCTTAAAATATATTGAATTGTAAACATTGTGTATCAAATTTAAAATATGATCTATATTGATTCGTATATTGAGTTTTAAATATTGAATTTGAAATATCGTATATTGAGTTAACAATATCATATATTGGGTTTTAAATGTCGTATATCGAGTTTGAAATATCGTATATTGAGTTTAAAATATTTTATATTGAGTTTAAAATATCGTATATTGAGCTTGAAATACTGTATATTGAGTTTTAGATACTGTACATTTAGTTTAAAATACTGTATATTGAGTTTAAATTACTGTTCAGATTATGAAACAGAATTAATAAATTTGTTATAAATGAAAACTTTCTGTATTTTTATTTCTGATTTTTAAAATATTTTATATTAAGTTTAAAATATCGTATATTGAGCTTGAAATACTGTATATTGAGTTTTAGATACTGTACATTTAGTTTAAAATACTGTATATTGAGTTTAAATTACTGTATATTGAGTTATCAAATTGTAAACCATGTTCAGATTATGAAAAAGAATTAACAAATTTGTTATAAATGAAAACTTTCTGTATTTTTATTTCTGATTTTTGTCACGGTGGACCTCTCGCAGATTTGAAAGCTACAGCTTCAAGGAGCTTAACCTCTAACTCAGTATCTGCCCAAGTCAGCCCTCTCTCACCCACCCACATATCCGCCCCAGCCAACCCTCATATCTGCCTCAGTCAACCCAAACCAACTAGTCTGGTCGAGGTAGAAAATTTGTGGGAAGAAATTCCTACCCAAATGATTTCTTCATTTTCTGAAACAACTATGTCCCTAGTGTTCCAGAAAAGTTTTCCCCGCCGACCGGAGTTGAGCAAATTTTTTTACAGCATTTTGAAATTTTGACCCCCTGGGTCAACATAATGAAACTGAAAACCATTTATAACTTCAAAAATATCAATTTTACAGCCTAGAAATGTATTATCAACATATAGGAAAGTGATACCAAGGATTCCAGAAATGATGTAAAAAGTAACATACGACGTCACCGTGACGTCAGAATACAAAATGGCGGAACTATGACGTCACTGTGATGTCAAAATTCAAATTGGCGGAGACGTGTTTTGAATAAAGCAACAACAGCAAGCAAAAAGACAAGAGGAACATTCTGGTGCTGATGGAAGAACAGTCGCGATGGGAACGTGTCTATTCTCTATCACTTGCCAACCTCAATTCACAGGATCGACGCCATTGTCTAGTTCATCCCAAATTCTAACCTGAACATGAACGTGGTGAGCATGCTGCTCGGCTACGGCAGCTGTTGAAGGAAGTCTATTGATTTGACAATTCATCTTCGCCACTTGGACAAAAAGCGCAACATCTATGACATAAAATCAGTCTGCAGCGCAATGGATAAAACTGTATTAGACAATTTATTGTTCATTCGCGCCTGGTCTGGGTGTGATACCACTTCTGGTTGTTTCAGAGTCGGTAAATTGGGACTTCTTAAACATACGAACAGTGACATCTTTCGGGAAGCTAGCAAGACAATAGCTTTACCTGGAGGTTCCCAGTCTGAAGTACCTGCAGCTGGAGAAAGGTTATTCTGTCTAATGTATGATAACAAAAATGAGATACCTCTGACTAAAGTCCGGTACCTAAGGTACAAAGCTATGATCGCTGAAAAAAATTCCATTCAAATCAATAGACTTCCTCCAACAGCTGCCGCGGCCGAGCAGCATGCTCACCGCGTTCATTTTCTGGTAGAATTTGGGATGAACTAGACGATGGCGTCAATCCTGTGAATTGGGGTTGGCAAGTGATAGAGAATAGACACGTTCCCATCGCGACTGTTCTTCCATCAGCACCAGACAACGTTCTGAATTTTATCCGGTGTAAATGTAAATCGTTGAAAAACCAATGCTCGTCATGTTCTTGTACACAGAATGGTTTGAAATGTGTTGAAGCATGTGGACGATGCCACGGGGAGGGTTGTCTGAACAGCGAACAAATCAGCATTGATTTAGAAGATGAATTTGGTACGGGGTAGAACAAATCAGAACTGAAGAATATTTTTATGATTTTATTGATGATGATCCGAATGAATATTTTATGGTGTCCAGAATGTTCCTCTTGTCTATTTGCTTGCTGTTGTTGCTTTATTCACAACACGTCTCCGCCATTTTGAATTTTGACATCACAGTGACGTCACAGTTCCGCCATTTTGTATTCTGACGTCACGGTGACGTCGTACATTACTTTTTACATCATTTCTGGAATCCTTGGTATCACTTTCCTATATGTTGATAATACATTTCTAGGCTGTAAAATTGATATTTTTGAAGTTATAAATGGTTTTCAGTTTCATTATGTTGACCCAGGGGGTCAAAATTTCAAAATGCTGTAAAAAAAATTTGCTCAATTCCGATCGACGGGGAAAATTTTTCTGGAACACTAGGGACATAGTTGTTTCAGAAAATGAAGAAATCATTTGGGTAGGAATTTCTTCCCACAAAGCTGGATTTGTCACCTTCTCCAACCAGCCTATAATCCCTCATATCAACCCGAACGCGGGTCACATAAAAACAACTCTTCCAGATTCTAGTATAGTAAAGACAATTAAAACGAAATTTTGAACTATAAAAAACTCAAAAGAAATAGGATCTGTTTTTTAATCAGATTGTGTTAAGCTTGTCTGAAAATTTCAACTCATAATATTGAACCGGTTTACGTAACATTTTTAAGATTTTGGGTCAAAGCTTTCGTTGGGTGAGCTGGAAAACATAACAATTCCATACCAAACGTAATCTTTTAAATTGAAGAGTTATACAAATTGAGTCGTTTGGGTTTAAAAAAAATTTTGTTTTTTTTAAACAATATTTTTATTCAGGTTGTCTGAATGGGATTGGGGAATAGGCTTAGGCTATGTAAAACCCCTCTCCCTTAGTTATCA
Organism: Patella vulgata; assembly: GCF_932274485.2. NCBI lineage: Eukaryota > Metazoa > Mollusca > Gastropoda > Patellidae > Patella > Patella vulgata. The sequence goes on from NC_065880.2 coordinate 90,847,003, forward strand.
CGTATAACCATGGCCAAACGTTGCGGATCTAGAAAGACACATTTATATACGAGACGATGGCAAATTATATGGCGTATGTCCGTTTTCATTAGCCCAGTCGGAGCGGAGCAGTACGTTAAATAAACCCAATTTCATTTCTCACCCCCCACCCTCCCCCTTAAGCAATGTATATCACGTATGTGTTCAGTTCAAGGAATTCCTCTATCAAGTAAAAGAGAGTAAACTAACCCAAGTCAAACTAGGGAAAAAGCAACATTTTCAGGATAACCAACCCTCATGAGTTATTGCAATATAAGAGTGTTTGAACATTGATACCTTGTATATACGGGAGAATTCGCAACAACGCTTGCTTGAACAAATCAATGTCCGAGTACCCACCAAGTACAGTCCCGGCAAATTACAACAAAGAATTCTATCAATGAGGTCCACAAATCTAGAGCATTGTCGTAAATTCTAATAAAGTGAGAATTCAATTACTTGAAAAAGTTTAAACCGTAGGTTCCAATTAGGACCTACACTGTAGACTTTCAACTAACAGTACGTTTTGGGTATTTGTCTCTATAATAACGTATACTTTCGTATAGAGGACAACAAAATAATAATAAGGAAAACAGATATTTTGTTGGGTAGACTTTCAACTAACAGTACGTTTTGGGTATTTGTCTCTATAATAACGTATACTTTCGTATAGAGGACAACAAAAAAATAATAAGGAAAACAGATATTTTGTTGGGTATAACGAAGTGAGATTTTTGTTTTTGTTTTTGCCTATTCTCTGTGATTAATAAGGGGTGGTTGGTGTGTGTGGGTGTGTGTGTGGGTGTGTGTGTGTGTGTGTGTGGGGGGGGTGGGGTAGTGCGGCGTGATAATTACTGTTTAGTGTGTGTCCTTTTAGTGTCTAATACTGCTTATATTGTAGTTACGTATATATAAATGTACAGTGTATTTCAATAAATAAATAAAGAATTCAATTTCTTAAAATTAAAGATGATTGTATCCAAAGTAGGGCCACGGGCCTAAAATAATACCGTGTATTCCAGCACAAAGCAATATCCTTACCCAAAAACTTGACTTGAAGATATAATAAAGGTAACACTTGCAATATTTCCAACCATTTTGAATAAAAAGCCTGGCGGTACGGAGAAAGCTTGACACGCCTAGCTTCCATGAAATATGAAATACATAAGTGTTTAGATAACCGATGGTATATTAATAAGTCACGCGTTACAATTACGTATCGGGTTTCCCCAGTAAATATTAAAGATGCATTACGTAAGACCTAATTCTCCCCATTATAGGTTTTCATTTTGGCTTTAAATGTTATATAATTACATGAAAAGCCTATAATCAACTCTCTAGCTCACCGGGTGGCGCAGATGAACAAATGGATTAAAATACGATTGCCATTTAATGATATAATTCAAAAATGGGGTAGCAAGACTGGGTCTCGATTAACAAGTAACGTTGCTAGGATAATGAAGACTTAAATGTTGAAAAATAAGAATATGTTAGATATATATATATATAAAATGAAATGAAATGAAATGTGGTTTAACGTCTTACTGTTCTGCTCCTAACCTGGGCTAATGAAGACGGGCATACGCCATACAGTGTGCTATGAGGGACATTTTGCCCGGACAGCGGCACTACGGCCTACTCTTATATCGAATTCCAACTGCCAAGGGATCTTTTACGTGCACGCCAATGTGTACACGGGACCTCGGTTTTTCGTCCCATCCGAACGACTAGACAGCTTTCCTTGTCATATATATATATATATAAAGAGGATTACAATTTTAAATGGCACTTTTACTATAGATGCATTAATATATGCACATTTATTAGATAAAGTGCTGTTAGTTCTTACTATAATAGTTAAGAACTAGATAATGTAAAGGAAATTTGCTGAAATTTCAGTCAACTTGAATTAATCAGAAGCAGCAGACCGGGTTCTAATCCAGTAAATATCGCAGGCTAGCGATGACATCGAGCGTTGATTATGGTCAAACCAAGTGATCTAAATACCGACTTTATCGTCTTGATAACTTTAAACATCATTTACTCAAATTATATTGGAACCAAGATTTCTATAAATTAGTGTAGTAGGAAGTGATTCAGGTTGTCGAAATGGATTATTATTATCTTTATATATGTTTGGTTGGTTGGGTGCAAGATGGAGGGCCATAGATTGTGAATGATCCAAGTATACATGGATTAATAATTCAGAAAGTCATAATAGAATTTCGCTTTTGAAAATATTTAGATCAGTAAATGTTACTTTAAATATTAAAGGGACTTTTCCGATTTGAACAGATCGTCTCAAAAATAAAAGTCTGAGTACGATTGAAATTTAAGCTCCAAAATATAGAGGAATGGTGTGTTTACCTTGTCTCAAACATTCAGCTCACAATATTTAGTCGTTTGGACGTGAACTTCACAAATGCTTATCCGGACACGTAACCCTTTTAAGATTTCTGGTCATTTTTTCGTTGGGTGACCTGATAATCGATTCCCATTCCTTTAGAGGTCTATACAATGAATGACCCATGTGCTGTACTTGATAACCGAAGGTAAATTTCACCTACACAGTATTTTTATAAAGTAAAGGTCTGGTTTATCCATAAGCCACATAATAGAGTTTGGGACACCGGTCTCCATTTCCAGATGAAGACTGACAGGTTAAATTGTCTGAAAACGTATCACAAATATTGAGTTAGTTGCTCGGCCCTTTGGTGGAGGATTTTAAGGGATTTTAACACAAAATTAAGCAGTTTTATTCTCCTACATATTATTGGGATTGGCCCTTTAACATATTTCGAGGAATAGACACATAGGGGATTAACTTAATTTACTTGAAATTTGGACTTTTAAGCCCTCCAGATAATATACTTGGTGTTCTGTTTCATTGTGTAATATTTTATGTCAGGACAGGTTTGATATGTATAGGAGAGATTCACGTAACTGTTATTTAAATTTGAATTATATTATATTTCACTAAAGTAAATATATCTAGTTAAACAGGCTTGCAATTTCCGAGAAATGTCCCTCTTGTGTAAAAGTTCGTGTCCGGGTATCTTGAACGAAACTATTATTTATTTAAACTAAATTATATTATATTTCACTATTGTTAATTCTTTTATATATTGTATTGTCCTTCTTGATCAACGAATCCGTATTTTATTATTTTATCAAAACTGTATCCATTATTGGTTATATATCATAACAAGATTATATATTGAAATATTGTTTTAACTTATGTTATATAATTTAATTTTATTTTATTTAAATTTCAACATTCAGAAACAAACATAATACGAATCAATATGCCTATATACAGGCACAGATTAAGATTAAAACAAACAAAAAACTAGTCGGGGGGCAGGGGGGACCCTATCGAAATTCAAACGCCATACAGTGTTCTATGAAGAAAAAATTTCCCGGACAGCCGCCCACAGGCCTACTCTTATATTTAATTCAAACTGTCAGGGTTCTTAAACGTGCGCGCAAATGTGTCCACTAGGCAAAACCTAGTAACTCACTTTTTTTTTTTTTATCAAAATTGAGTTAGGACCAAATTTGTAGTTACTAATGTATGTGCTTCCTGTTGTTGTACTAGATATTCCAATCTTTTCATTTTGTAAGCAGTTACACCCATGGCACAACCTAGCAACTTCCTTCATTTCCCTAGTATGCCACAGTAAAACCTAGTAACTCAATTGTCCAATCAGATTGCTTGAAACAAAGATGGCAGCCCCCGTTGTTTCAATTTATTATTAGAATATGTTTAGTTTTCTTTGAATATACATAAATTACATTATGTTTTCGACAAATCGGGGGAGGAAGTTAGTACAACTGGCCTTGGAAAATGCAAAATAAGTATTTTTTAAGACCCTATTTATTTATAGTGAGAATCAATAGACTGCTTGGGTCCTGGCTTAGGCCTAGAAAAGTAGAACGTGGTCTATGCATGGCTGATAAATAATTGAATGCAGTGCCCAATACATGACAATGTGCATGCAGAAGGTGACAGGTCTGTGCTATGACACATAACCAGCCGGTTTATGTATGGTGTAGGCCCTGCATGTTTGTTTGTTATGGGAAAGGCCTCAATATAGGCCTAAAGCCTTTTGTTTATCTACTAAGTTATCTTGGTTGGTGTATAAACTGCCTATCTTCTCTAGCGTATATTCAGTCTTGGTACTATATAAAGAGAATACCCTTTGACATATAATAATGTTTTTGATCCCCACCTTTCTTTTCACCCGCCAGTCTGTCCGATCAAATGTACGGTGGAAAGTTTGGGACACAATAACTCTTTATTCACAACACGTCTCCGCCATTTTGAATTTTGACATCACAGTGACGTCACAGTTCCGCCATTTTGTATTCTGACGTCACGGTGACGTCGTACATTACTTTTTACATCATTTCTGGAATCCTTGGTATCACTTTCCTATATGTTGATAATACATTTCTAGGCTGTAAAATTGATATTTTTGAAGTTATAAATGGTTTTCAGTTTCATTATGTTGACCCAGGGGGTCAAAATTTCAAAATGCTGTAAAAAAATTTGCTCAACTCCGGTCGGCGGGGAAAATTTTTCTGGAACACTAGGGACATAGTTGTTTCAGAAAATGAAGAAATCATTTGGGTAGGAATTTCTTCCTACAAAGCTGGATTTGTCACCTTCTCCAACCAGCCTAAACCCTCCCTCACCCACCCACACATTCCAACTAAGCCAACCACCCCTCATTCACCCACCCCAGATAACCCAAATCATCCCACATATCCGCCTCAGCTAACCCAACCCTCCCTTATTCACCCACACATCCATTCAGCTAACCCAACCCAACCCTTCCTCTTTCACTCATCAATCAGTCCCTTCTACATTATTGAAGGAATGTGACGTGTGTCCATCGATTATTTATATAAATAGAAGTTGCCATATTAATCTTCACTAAACATGATTTATCCTAAATTTCTATTGTACATGTATATCCAATTACCAAAAGGGGAAGAAGCAGTCAAGCTTCAAGTCGCTGAAGTTAGTATTGTGTCGAGTCTCGAGTCTTCACAAAGCCTGCGTTGTATTTAAGTCCGAGTCATAGTAGGTAAGCCTGCGTTGTATTTAAGTCCGAGCTATGATTGGTAAGGGGCTGGCTTGCTAGCCTTGAGGTTGTGGGTTCGCTCCCATTGTTGACCGGAAAAGTTCATCAGGATTTTCCGGTGTGGTTTCCCCTTGTCAGTGATGCAGGACAGAGGCCCTGACAAGAACAGGTGTCTAGTTGTTCGGATGAGAAAGAAAACTGAGGTCCTGTCCGTGTACACATTGGCGTTCATGTAAAATAGCCCTTGGCAGTTGAAATTCCATATAAGAGTAGGTCTTAGTACCGCTGTCTGGGCAAAATTTCCCTCATAGCACACTGTATGGGGTATTCCCGTCTTCATTAGCCCAGTCGGAGCAGAAAAGTAGGATGTTAAACCCCATTTCATTCCGATGCCGTCTTCATTAGCCAAGTAGGAGCAGCACACTGACAGTGACACACTGTATAGCGTATGCCGTCCTTCCTTAGCCCAGTCGGATCAGAACAGTAGGACGTTAAACCCCATTTCATTTCAATTTTACAAAGAAACAAACAGTTCGTACCACACGCAATAAACTAAATATTTGAAGTAAATGTATAATTTAATAGATAAATATATATGTATGTCAAAATTTAAAACATTATATAGGATAGTGAAATAGGAAATTATAGAAACTAGAAATTCAGAAGATAAAAATATCAGGAATACACAATTAAAGATGCATTATGTAAGATTTAGATAAAGAGCCGAGCGTTCTTGCTATATTAGTTCAAAATAGATCATTCTGAATATATCGAAAATTTTATTCAAATTACTTTATTCTGTGTGATGTTATCACCGTTTGAAGTTTTGACATAGATTGTTTATTATCGTAGCAACGTTACTTGTTAATCGAGATCCGGTCTCGCTTCTCCATTTTTGTATTAAATCCAATAATCTAGAGAGTTGATTATAGACTTGTCATGTGAATAAATGTCTAAATATTAATTTATATATCATTTGAAGCCAAAATAAAACCTTACATAATGCATCTTTAATAGGTATAGAGAGTTCACCGAAATTTAAATTGTTTCAGTATTTCATTATTGATTTTGTTATAGTTATGATGTCATGAAAGATGAGAAGAAATAAAGGCAATGATAACTAGATATAAAGAGATATAGACCAAAATTTGTCTTCCGAACTTGAAAATTTCTAATGCTATTACAGGCTGAAATTAGTCACCAGAACTTTAGAATTTATAATGTCATTACAGGCAGAGATTTGTTATGAAATAATTATGGTATGATTTCAAGACTCCACTGAATTTTTAAATTTGTGCACAGCCTGCCTGAATCAATTTAGAGAGAGAGAGAGAGAGAGAGAGAGAGAGAGTTTAAAATTCAAACTAGATCATGGTGCATTTTATTTCAATAGATGACATTAGGAGTGTTCATTGGTCAGGATTGGTAAGGGTTTCTTCTTAAAACTTGACCATTTTCCATTTCTGTTTCAGTAGATTGGAATCATTGAATATTGACTTGATATTGTATATGGCTTTATTACATTGTACAAGATGTCGAGTGAAAGCTTGAACCATTACACAGTTCAGTATAAGAGTGGAACTGGAACTTCTGTACACAGCAAAACAGATTACACATCGGGTATCATTAATATAGCCTATACATACAGAGTCGTATACTAGCTACCATGCTAGACTAGAGGTCTCATTGATTCTGACATTCTTCTCTGATAATATGATATTAAGGGTCTAGCAACTTTTTTCCCACGCGCGTGGAAAAGCGTACATGGAAAGCAAGCCTTAGCGGTGGCGTTATAGTTGTATTTCTTTATCTTGCTTTCTTGCTAGAACTTTAGATCTTCTCCACTGTATTATGTTAAACGCCCGTCGTAATCTGCTTCATAACCGTAACAATCTTCATCAATGTATAATATTTCTGATGCACGTGCAAAATTATCGCCAGCACGTGGTATTGAGTTTACGCCTATCAAATAATGAAATGACGACGCGTCTGAATGACATCTTATTTACATTGGGTTTATTTCCCAGTTTTCTATTGGGTTTATTTCCCAGTTTTCTATTGGGTTTATTTCCTAATTTTCTATTGGTTTTTTTTCCCAGTTTTCTATTTATTTTATTGGGTTTATTTCCCAGATTTCTATTTATCTTATTGGGTTTATTTCCCAATTTTCTATTTATTTTATTGACTCTACCATTAAGAGTGATATCTTTTTATTTAGCAGAATCTTATTTTTGTCGTATTTTCAGTTTGCTTTTACTTGATTTTTTCCCAGTTTTCTATTTATTTTATTGGGCTTATTTACCCAATTTTCTATTTATCTTATTGGGTTTATTTCCCAATGTTCTATTCATTTTATTGACTCTACCATTAAGAGTGATATCTTTTGATTTAGCAGAATATATATTTGTCGTATTTTCATTTTGTTTTTATTTGATTTTTAAATCATTTGCTTGGATCTCCCCAAATTAACATCTCCGTAATATTTTGTATAAAGATAATCTTCGCAATCTTGACCGTGACTTCAGCATTGACGTGATAATGGCAGGTAAACTAAGGAAGTAATAGGCTTCTCTAATAGGAATTTTGGCATGTGCCGAATATATCCCAGATTGCACCAAATTACACATCCTACCCTGAGTTTTCAAACCATTTCACCTAGCTGTAATCATTTAACTTATATCGTATTTCTCTCAAGTAAAAATCTATGACGACATCATCGTAGTAGTCAATATTTAAATCTGGCTGTTGGTCACGGTATTGCTCAATAATTTGTGGCAGTGTCAGTCCTTGATGCCAGAACTTCAGAACACACAAACAATGTACCGCACAGGTATTATGGGATGGATTCTGTAGGCATTTCGAATTATGACAACAATTTTTTATCCATTTTGGTGGTGGATAGCCGAGTGGGTCGAAATATTCCATGTTATTTTCTCGAACATTCAGCACTGAACAATGATCGACATATTGAGTGTTAATTTTAGGTCTAATAATTTGGTATTGGCCTGGTTCTAGAAGCTGTTGGTCGTGAAAGCTGCCGTCTAGCAGCTGATGGTCTAGAAGCTGTTGGTCTAGAAGCCGTCGGTCGTCAAAGCTGTCGTCTAAAACTATTGTTCCTCTTATATTCATTTCTTCACAATTAGCCCGAATCACGTGTTCAAACTCAAACTGTGAGGTTGGGTTGATTTTATAGTCATCTTTGGATCTATCCATAATTTTGGTACATTTGATACTGACATCTGATTGGTATATAGGATTGTTCAAATGCTGAACATCATGTTGTGGTGAACTGCTGGTTAAAGGTGGGTTATATGTAGATCTATGTTGATTTTTGATACTTACATAATCATGGATGGATAATTTAGCAAACTGCTCAATAACTAATTCAAGTTTTAGACAGAATTGAGAAGACACGGGGCTTGAACAGAATTTTGGAGAAATTCCAGGATTGTTTGAAAGCTGTGAACTTATTGTAAATGTTTGGTTTGGTGTAGGGAACATTTTATAATATTGTTTTAAGGATTTTATGATCAAAATCGATCCTATACAAAATTATTTCGAATCTATATGTATGTGAAAAACTCTAACGAATGAATTCTTTTTTCTGTAGTATTCAACATTCTATAGAATCCAACATTATATTGGGATTTTTTCATGATGATATTGCGCCATTGCGACAGCATATTACATGGGTAGACCGACATGCACACAAAAAAGGATCTTTTAACAGTGATACTATGATTTAAAAGTGAAAATAAATAAATAAACAAAGTCTACCACTCTCATTTGTGAATTAACAAGCTATTAATTATCGCTTACTTCACAAGTTTGATATTCCGTCAATAAATCCAATGTCACAATGAACACCGACTGCTCTCGATTAACATGCACCTGTTCTAAAAGGAAGTTAGTATTGGGTTGCAATATATATAGTGCGTAATACGTGACTATTAATGACCACTTTCTTAATGTAAAGTAGCTAAGCCTCTAACTCAATATCATCAAAAATCTTCGACATTGAAGATTGTTTGTCAATTTAAATCAACATTGATGGTGTGATCTTACTGGGAAACAGTGGGCTTCTGATATCCAATATTTAAGACAAATAAACATTTTACCATTGGTACACGAATCGTCTACCATAATGCGTTTCAGCGCCATTTGTAATTCGGGACTCAAAAAAACGAGGCTAGATATATTCGACAAGTCATGTCATCCGTGACCTCATATTCTTATCTGGAGAGCATTCGCAATAAATACTATCGGTGTAGACTGGAGTAACCAGACACTAGAGATCGCCATTCGATTGAACTTCTGGCGTATTTTGCGGAACATAACTGATTAGAAGTTAAAGTAGAAACAGAAACGATTGAATGTAAATCAGTTTATATACATTCATATTACATTATTATATGCGTAGCGACCCATTTGTGTCAATATCTAGTTCCCAAATATTAGCGATTTAGCTCCTTTAAGTGTGTTATTTTGTCAATAAATCCATTGTCACTTTACAATCCAATGAAGGGTTAAAGACTGTTCTAAAGGGAAGTTATTATTAGGTTACTGAAATGGCCCCATATATATTTATAAACCTTAGCTAAGCAACACTGGGTTGCTAAGGAACATTGTCTTACTCTAAACAAAATATTGTGTTACAAAGAAATATTATGAAATATTCTATTACTAAGAAATATTCTATTACTAGGAGATATTCTATTACTTATCACTAACAAATATTCTATTGATTATTCTATTACTAGGAGATATTCTATTACTTACCACTAACAAATATTCTATTACTAAGAAATTATGAAATGTTGTATTACACAGAAATGTTCTGTTACTAAGAAATATTGGGTTACTAAGAAATATTCTATTATATTACTAAGAAATATTCTATTTCTAAGAAACATTGGGTTACTAAGTACTATTTGGTTGTTAATAAACATCGTGTTGCTAAGAAACATCGTGTTGCTAATTTAAAAAAAAAACTTTGTGTTACAAGTGTAATATGTTTGTCAATGCAGGCCCGTAGATAGAGGGGGGGGGCAAGAGGGGCAGCTGCCTCTCCTGGAACCAATCGGGCACCTTTGGCGCCCTTTCCATTGGACGCAATACACAATTATTGTTTACAAAAAAAACAACAAAACAAATCTCTCCTGTTAGATCTGTAGGAGCTTGACCAGTCTCCAAGGAGAGGCTTTATGTGATGAAGTTTGTTTGTGCCTGAAAGATCCCAGGACCGTTGCCAGCGATCATAAATAAAATTATTTATACAGGATTTAAAATCCGTTATATGTGAAAGTCATTAACATAAAGAGCACCGTTTGTTCCTGGTTTAAGGCACGCTGGGATAGTGTTAATTTTTATCGCGAAAAGTGTTGGAGACAAAATACTTCCCTGTGGAACACGCATCTCCTGAGGAAATGGGTCGGAAATATTGACCCCAGTCGTACCTTAAATGACCTATCTTCCAGGAAATTTTAAATAAAGATAGGTAAGCGACCTCTTAAGCCGAGGTCATGAAGGTCGCGCATGATACCATATTTCCATGTAGTATCACAGCTTCTTATAAACTTTACTGTTCAGTGCTAAATGATTGTCTTTCGAAGTTTTCCAATGATACACATATTATAGCAAATAATCAAAACGGTTTTAGGAGAAAACGCTCCACGATAGATCATGTCTCAGCTCTGACCTCGATTTTCTGCCTTCATTGATTTTAATCAGGCTTATGATAGAGTAGATATTTTACTCTCCAAATTAAAATCATGTGGGGTATGTGGGCGTTTTTATAAAATGATGTTAAGTCATGTGTTAGATTAAATGGTCTTACTACAGAGTGGTTTGATATTAAATGTGGTCTGAAACAACTGCAGTTTGAAGCAGATTAGATGGACACACTACTGCCTGGGTAAGATTTTCAGTTACCATAGAAAAGAACCATATGTTAGTCCCAGAATGACCAAGGTATTGTGCTGACCTGACATTCAACTCCATCCCACTCAACATTCCCATTCTGTCCATACTTTTGTTCATAGCTTGTGTAGGGCTTTCATCATTTAAAGTTGCTCAAAATATATTGAATTATAAACATTGTGTATCAAATTTATATGATGTATATTGATTCTGATATTGAGTTTGAAATATTGAGTTTAAAATACTGTATATTGAGTTTAAAATACTGTATATTAAGTTTAAAATACTGTATATTGAGTTTAAAATACTGTATATTAAGTTTAAAATACTGTATATTGAGTTTAAAATACTGTATATTGAGTTTAAAATACTGTATATTGCGTTATCAAATTGTAAACCATGTTCAGATTATGAAAAAGAATTAACACATTTAAATAAATCACAACTTAAAAATTTCTGTATTTTTATTTCTGATTTTTGTCCAGGGTTGATCTCTCACACATTTGAAAGCTGCAGCTTCAAGGAGCTAAACCTCTAACTCAATATCTGCCCATGTCAACCCAACTCTCCCTCACCCACCCACATGTCGGCCCCAGCCAACCCTCATATCTGCCCCAGCCAACCCAACCCAACCCTCCCTCACCCACCCACATGTCACCCCAGCCAACCCTCATTCACCCACATATTTTTCCCAGCTAACCCAACCCTCCCTCATTCACCCACATATCCACCCCAGCTACCCAACCCCAACCCTTTATTCACCCACTTATCTGCCCCAGTCAACCCAACCCTCCCTCATACACCCACCCACATATCTGCTCAAGCTAACCCAACGCTCCCTCATTCACCCCACCCATCAGTCCCTTCTATAATATTGTAGCAAGGTGACGTGTGGTGTGTCCATCAAAGCTGCCATGTTCATCCACACTACACGATTTTTCCAATTACCAATACTAAAATTCTATTGGTTATCCAATTACCAAAAGGGCAAGAAGTTGTGGTACCTCAACTCGCAATCAAGCCCCAAGTCGCTGAAGATAGTATCAAGTCGAGTCTCAGGTCTTCACAAAGCTGGGTTGCATTCAAGTCAGAGCCACGGTGGCTGAGAGGGTGAGACGCTGGCTTGCTAGCCTTGGGGTCGCCGTTTTCGCTCCCGCTGTTGGCCGTGAAAGTTCATCAAGGTTTTCCGGCGTGGTTTCCCCTTGTCCGTGGTGCAGGACAGAAGCCCCGACAAGAACATGTGTCTAGTTGTTCAGATGAGACAAAAAACTGAGGTCCTGTGTACACATTGGCGTGCATGTAAAAGATCCCTTGACAGTTAGAATTCAATACTAGAGTGGGCCTTAGCGCCACTTTCCGGGCAAAATGTCCCTCATAGCACACTGTATGGCGCATGGCCGTCTTCATTAGCCCAGTCGGAGCAGATCAGTAGGACGTTAAACCCCATTTCATTTCAATTTTACAAAGAAACCAGCGGCTGCCAGGCAGAATACGCCCACATTTTCGAGGGATGGATAGAGAACAAGCTAAAAACGCGATTTTTCATACAATCAGGGGGCATAATTCAGGAAGTTATGGTCCGATATGCGCGAATGTTGAAAGGAACTGAGATCTTTGTGTTATAAACTTACATTTCAAGTTTCAACAAAATCGGATAAAAATTGTGACCTCTATAGGGTCCACAACCTTGATATATCATATTTTTACGCTATTTGAGAACGAGGGGCGGCCATTTTGTCTGTCAGTTTTGGGCCGATTTTCTCGAAATTCGAACTTAGCTGTCCTTAGGGTGTAACGGTGATATAATAATACGTTTTTTTAAATCGGATAAAAATTATGACCTCTATAGGGTCCACAAGCTAAAAACGCGATTTGTCGTACAATCAGGAGCCATAATTCAGGAAGTTACGGTCCGATATGCGCGAATATCGAAAGGAACTGAGATCTTTGGGTTATAAACTTACATTTCAAGCTTCAACAAAATCGGATAAAAATTGTGACCTCTATAGTGTCCACAAGCTAAAAACGTGATTTTTCATACAAACAGGGGCCATAATCCATGAAGTTTCGATTCGATACATGCCAATATCGAAAGCAGCCGTGATATTTTGGAGATAAACCTATATTTCAAATTTCGTCAAAATCGGATAAGAATTGTGACCTGTAGAGTGTCCACAAACAATTGTGGACGGACGGACGGACAGGGGCGACGGCATAATACGTCCACATGAAAATGTGGGCGTATAAAAAACCAGTTTGCACCACACGCAATAAACTAAATATTTGAAGTAAATGTATAATTTAATAAATAAATATATATGTATGTTACAAAAATTGTTATAATTTAAAACATTATATAGGATAGTGAAATAGGAAATTTACAAGCCTGGAAATAAGGCCCCTGTCACAGACAATGTCAGGCACACAAAGCCTCTGGTGCCTGTCATTTTGTCCAGCGCTGATTTGTCCTTTTCATTGATATTATTAATACATGTCCGGCACTAAGTTGAAAATGTCCGGTACCATTTCATTTTGTCAGGTACATCTGAAACCTTTTTTTCCAGGCCTGTAATTACAGAAACTAGAAATTCAAAAGATAAAAATAGAATCAGGATTACACAATTAAAGATGCATTATGTAAGATTCAGATAGAGTTGACCGTTCTTGCTATAATAGTTCAAAAATAGATCATTCAGAACTAAATCATATTGAAAATTTCATTCAAATTGTTTGATTCTGTGTGACTTTATAACTGTTTGAAGTTTTGACATAGATTTTGTTTATTACCGTAGCAACGTTTCTTGTTAATCGAGACTCATTTTTTAAAAATTAAATCATTAAATGGCGTGTGTATTTCAATCTTTTTACATCTGTGCCATCCGATAGTCTAAATATTAATTTATATATCATTTGAAGTCAAAATAAAACCTTAAATAATGCATCTTTAATAGGTATAGAGAATTCACCGAAATTTAAATTGTTTCAGTATTTCATTATTGTTTTTATTTAGTAGTGTTATCATGAAAGATGAAATAAACCGAATGATAACTAGATATAACCAGGTATAGACCAAAACTTGTCTCCCGAACTTGAAAATTTATAATACTAGCTGAAATTTGTCATCAGAACTTTAGAATTTATAATGTCATTACAGGCTGACATAATATACTATTCAAAAAAAGTAGGGGATATTTGATTTTTAAGTGTTATTAAAGTCACCTAATGAAACTGACGAAGAAACAAATGACAAAATGAAATGAAGTTCACATTCATCGATTTATTCCAAATGATCGTTAGACTAAGTAAGGCACAGACTGACCATTATAAGGGTAAAATGATACCCGGGGTCAAACAGCAAAGTTACCACAGCATCACAACCAAGTCAGTAACGGGTAAATCCTCCTCTGTTTGCCAAACAAGCATTGATCCGACGTGGCATACTCCTAATGAGACGTCTAAGGTCATTTTGGTCCAGATTGTCCCATTCCTGTTGCAACGCAGCAGCAAGTTCTTGGACATTGGCAGGACGTTGTTGACGTTGACGTAACCTCTGTCCAAGCATGTACCAGACATGCTCGATGGGGGAGAGGTCGGGACTCAGTGCTGGCCAAGGTAATGTGGTGATGTTCTGTTGTTGGAGGTAACCTGTAACGATCCTGGCCCTGTGACATCTTGCGTTGTCATCCTGGAAGATGAAACGGCGGCCATGACGTCGTGCGAACGGCACAACATGGACTGCCAAGATGTTGTCCCGGTAGTACTGGCCTGTAACACGCCCTGCAACAACATGTAAAGCCGTTCTTCCAGCAACAGTGATGCCTTCCCACACCATAACAGAACCACCCCCAAATCGATCATGTCTGATGACGTTAACGTCTTGGAAGCGCTCGTTTCGACGACGCCACACCCTCCTACGTCTGTCCAAAAAATCAACAGTAAACCTTGACTCATCTGAAAACATCACATTGCTCCAGCGTCGATTATCCCAGTGTTGACGATCCCTACACCAACGACGTCTTGCCTGAATGTGATGATCTCTCAAACAAGGGATCACGCGAGGACGTCGGGCGCGAAGGTGACCCCTATGCAGTCGATTCCGAATCGTCTGGCCACTCACTCTCACACCAGTGTCTGTTTGAAGACGAGCGCTGATCTGATTTGCTGTGATGACACGATTTCTCAAGGCCAAGGTACGGATAAATCGATCCTGGGCTTGAGTTGTCGCCCTTGGTCGACCTGAGCGTGGTCTGTCCTGTAGAGATTGTGTATCACGGTATCTGGACCATAGCCTGCTTATGACAGACTGAGAAACATTCATCGTCCGCGCCACAACCGCCTGTGTTGTGCCGATCTGTAGCATGCCAAGGGCACGTAACCTTTCATTTTGGGTAAGCCGACGCATATCAAAATTTGTTTTCTGGTCACTAAAACAATTAAACTGATGTTTCCACCCTGGAATTCAATGCCACAATGACTGTAACATTCAAAGTCAGAGTCGTGCAAATCTTGGGTTGGACCCCCATGATGATCCCAAGCATCAAATGCATTCCATGCGGTAGCTATTGGTGCGTTTGGGCGTCACATGTAACTGGAAATGTTTCTTCTGTTAGGTTCTATAGTGACTTTTTTCGTAGTCATTTGCATATTTTAGTATTATGCCCCCAAAATCAAATATCCCCTACTTTTTTTGAATAGTATATGTCCGCATGAAATAATTATGTTATGATTTCAAGACTGCACTGAATTATCAAATTTGTGCAAAGTCTACAAACAACTAAATTTAAATGAAATAGTGAAGATATAAATTTGTGTGAACTCTTATTTGCTGCGAGTTGGCTACTCAACCCTACTCCACAATAGTGGAGGGGGAAGTACGATTTTTCCAAGTACTCTGTCCAGCAGTTAAGGTGTTTACTCACCTGGGGTAAATCATGTTAATTGAGAGAGAGAGAGAGGAGAGAGAGAGAGAGAGAGAAAATAGATAGTGGAGAGAAAGAGAGAGAGAGAGACTTAAGATTTGAATATAATTGGCCCCTCTTTTTGAAGATCTGGTGGGCTGGTGTATTTATCTGAAAAATAAAAAACAAATTACAAATATATTTTATAAACATGACATGTACAACCCTTCACAAGACTCAGGTTATATCAGAATCCAGAAAGACAGCTAGAGACAAATTCTAGACGATCACAAGGCTACAGAAATATGTAGTAAGAAAAGATGCATGGGTTGTATGTAGGATGTGGCGACCGGTTTCCCATAGACGCTCTCCACGTCAGACAGAAGACTCATGGTGCTACATATTCTATTTGGTTGCCGTGACAGTTTCGACCTTTAGGGTAAGCAGAAAATTTGGAAGAAGATTAGAACAAAAGAGAGTATGCATCACACGTTGGATGTGGGGAGTTCTCCCGTAATATTTTACACATCTAACCAGTGACTGCATAGCACTGCATAGTCTTACATATTTTATTTGGTTGCCGTAACAGTTTCGACCTTTGGGGTAAGAAGTCACTTTTGAAGAAGAATACATATTTGAAGACGTTAAGAAGAAAACCTGTCCAATCCAGCAACAGAAAAAGTCTGGTGGAAAAAAAATCTGGTGAAGATATTCGGAAAATTGGGTAAATACATTTTGTTTGGTAAATTAAATGTGTTAAATTTGTTTAAAGACCAAATAATATTACTTTAAAGTTAAAATCTGTTTAGAAACTAAGTATTTAAAATTTAACTGTATAGAGAATAAATTACAGTCATTCATAAGTTTTGATTGATAGGTATATTAAACAATATAATATCACTGGTTAGGTGTGTATATTGCCAGGTTAACATGACCTGTAGTAAATTTGAGTAAAATTAAAGTTAAAGAGAAAGTTTAGGGAGTAGGTTTAAAAAAACTGTTTTGATATAACTAAAAATAATAAGGAAACGGAATAGGGAATAAAGTAAGGAACTAATGTTGTCTCCGGATCGCAGTGACAACGACGGCAGAGCTAAGGATGAAATTTGTGAGTGATTAACTCTAGTTTCCTAGTTGGCCGCGGTTTCTACTGTGATTCGTTAATTTGTGTTTTTTGTTGTTTCGTATACTATATAGTTTTGAGGCTCTAGTCCAAAGTCTCAAGATTTTTAGTTTTAGTCGTAGTTTAACTTTTGACTAAAAGGTTGAATTGCTATTATTCGCGTTTTTGTGTCGTCCACGTGGTTAAATAAGTAGAGTAGTGTAATTTTGAATCTCTCGTCCAAGGTTTCAAAACTAGGTAATTTAACTTTTGATTAAAAAGTTGGGTTATGTAAAAAATCCCATATGGTTAATCTAGGGATGTTGGTTATAGTTTTCCTGGGAAAAACTAAAATTATTGGCACGTTAAATTGTGAGATTATCGCAAAGTCATTAATACGAGTTTCATAGGAGGTTAAAGTTAAGAATGCGACACTTTTTTAGAAAAGTGGAGTATACGGTAGATTTTGTCCGTATATAATTTTATGTAATTAAATTTTTGCTTAGAAACGTAATATTAACGTTTAATATATACTGCTAATTGCTTTAAGCTGTCGACATGTACGCAAAGATTAGAATGTGTAATTTGACATGAGGTCGAATTATTATAAACAATAGGTTCTAACACTGTGTTAAATTTGACGTGTGTAAAAGTCACGGATTGCATTAATATAATATATAGGATATAGTTAGGTATGTTCTAATTGTTTTGTTTATAGAATATAGACTGGTGTTCCGAGGGAGTGAAGTGCACGTCACTTGCTTTGAACATGATTCTAAATAATGTTTATATACATGTAATACTAATAATGGAATAGGAACTGTAGGATGAAATGGAATGTCATTCATATACTGGCCATATTTGATTGACAGTTCTATTCTAAATAACTTGTTAGGTGATACTAATGTGGAATAAGTAACCATGGGCTTGTTTCATGTATTTGTTTTAATTCACATACAAAATGGTAGATTTATATGATTAGGTCAAAAAGGTCACATTACTGACGGTGAAATATAAAATAACAGTGTAGGAATTCTAAAACAGAAACGGAAATTAAAAAACATAAACGTAATTCTAAAATTGTCCATTACTGATCGAGTTAGGTCAAGAGGTCAAACTTAGTTTGAAGTTTTATAGTTAAAGGGACACATCAAAGTTTATTAATGATTAAATAAAGTTTAATTTTAATTAAGAGTGAGTTACTGTAAGTTTTCGGAATAATATATTAATAATAATATTAGACTAATAGCAAAATAAAGTTTTAATAATTTAGGAATAGTTAGTTCTTGGTCTGATGGCAATGACATGTTTGATTGACGGATAAAATTGTACAACCCATACTTAGAAGAAAAAAAGAAAGTTTCAACTTGATACTATGGTAGCTGAAACAGACCAATACAAATCCAAGAAGAAGAAATGGTTTATCAGTTTACTAAATTGAGATTTCCTGAGACAGAATTTGAAGTGAAACCTGAACTTTATAAACATTAGTGATGTGTTATAGTGTTTTGAAATTAGGACACTTGAAGATTTTAAAAAGACAATTTGTGTTGTCTGTGTTTGGGCTTAGTGAATTTTCATAGGATTTTACAGTGATGAACTTTTTGGAGAACTTTTGCATGCAACTTTTGATTTTTGATTTTTGATTATGTGTGTTTGTGTTTTCACATTTTTGTTATATAGTATAGTATAATTGATATTTGCCTGATTAATTATAGGGTTTAGCACATAGACGTTTTAAGAGTCTCCTACCTGTTCATTTAGCATAAATCTTAGAAGGCGGGGAGGTGATAATTATATATGTTGATTTTCTAGATTTCTGCTACATTTATGAATAGTTATATAATTCTACAGATGTTGGTATGGTTATTGTAAAGGATTCAAGGGATCTTTTACCCAATACCGAGCAAAAAGTCTTAAAGAAAGGGACGAATGTAATACTTTTAGTAGAATTTTTGCTCGAGAAATAACATATTCGCATAACATGTGATATGTACTTAAAATACTTAAATCAACTTAGTCTGTAATTGATAGTTGACACATAAAAAAGAGCGATTTATCGAAAACATATGTCACTCATTTACCACCGAATTACACGTGAGTGGAATTATTCTAATTGCATCATTTGGTTTAAAGTAACCAATCATATCGTTAATTGCACAGGTTCAGGGCCATGAACAGGCTTTCTGTGCGTGATCTGCAGGAGTCTTATAAAATAAATCATAGTAAAGTTTTAAGGCAGACTTGCATTAGAATCCAGAGATCGAGGGTACATCTGAGTTCCTAGACAGCCGAGAGGCTGGATAGGGTGGAAAAGTGGTTTTAGCTATATAGTATTGTAATTTGTGCTATGCTTGTATACCTGTATTCATTTATGTGCTATATAAAATGTAGAAGCGAACTATGCATTATTATTCCTGGTAAGACAAACGTCTTAAGAAACTAGAAGAAGTAAATACACAACGTGAAGCAGAAGTAAAGACAGCTAGAGACAAATTCTAGACGATCACAAGGCTACAGAAATATGTAGTAAGAAAAGATGCATGGGTTGTATGTAGGATGTGGCGACCGGTTTCCCATAGACGCTCTCCACGTCAGACAGAAGACTCATGGTGCTACAAGAGAGAGAGATAGAGAGATGGTTTAATGTCCACTAACATGTTCAATTCTATTTCAATAATTCCCTTGCACATGGGGGTCTTTCAGCTGTGGGAGAAAATCAGAGGTCCCGGAGAAAACCCATGAGGTTGGACAAGCGACCCTACTCCTTGTCACGTACAACAGAGGAATCGAAACCATGCCACATGACCCTCAAACAAGCCAACAATTCTAGCAAGATTGTTAGAATTTTTGCTCTTTAAATTAATGATAGCATTATATTGTATTAATTAATTTCTTTGGCTAATTATTAGATTCACACAGTGCACTTAAATAAAACTGAGCGAATGAGTGACAGATTGTTATATAAAAAGAGTTATACCCACATCAGTTGACAAAGGTTGTTGCATATCCATTCTTTTGTAAGTAGTGCGAACATTTACAATTTACAGGGCACCGACACAAATTTCATACAGCTCAGATGATAACTTTGGTTGTTAGAGCTTTCACAAGGTTCTACAAAGTGAAACAAAGGCTGTAAAATCTAGAAGTCATAAACAGAAATTGTCGAAATTCGATAGGCTTCTTTGACGTAGGCCTACTAATTTAAATAATGCATATCAATTCAATACATATCGGATATTAACTTTAGTCGTTGTAGCGTTCACAAGGTTCAACAAAGTGAAACAAAGTGAAACAAAGGCTGTAACTCTAGAAGTCATAAACAGAAATTGTTGAAATTCGATAGGCTTCTCTATTGCACTAATTTAAATAATGCATATAATTCAATACAGATTGGATAATAACTTCACAAGGTTCTAGAAGTAATTAATGAAAATTAAAGAGGTGTCTTCGTCCCAATAGGGCGGCGGTTGGCTGGCCGTGTATCATAAGGTCAACTGGCGTGGTTTCGATTCCCCTGTTGTATGTGACACAAAGTAGGGCCGCCAGTCCAACCTCGTGGGTTTTCTCCGGGTCCCCAGTTTCCTCCCACTGCTAAAGACCCCTCCGAGCATGCGAATTATTCAAATAAAATTGAACCATGTGTTAGTCCTGAAATGACCTAGTTTGTGGCGAGTGGACATTAAACCCCATTTCTCGCTCTCTTCTTCCCAATAATGTAAATAACAAGTCAACATAAATGAATATCGAAACGATCGAATGGTAGTCTGTATTATTACCTTGTAAACATCAAAGGAATGCTAATCCAATTCCATCATCAGGTGGGGTCCTCCTTCTTTGGCTGTTTCGGCGCTAATCCACAACAACCTCCAGAGGTGCGCCGGCTCAGGTGATCAATCTGAACCTGGAACTGGATGGCCTACACGGCTCCGATGTCTCAGCTGATGTCATTGCTGTTCTTCTGTAACTGAATGCTGTTCTAACACTTTGTACTTTTCCACACTTCGTCTCTTTTCCTCCAAATCCACTGTGATGCCACTTCTGCTTCTCTACACACTTCTGTAATCAGTTTCTTCCTCTCTGCTCCTACTACTCCCAAGGTCCTAAGTGCCCGCCACATTGACTGTCCTGCAAAGCCCCTGCATCCGACTTCTATTGCCAAACACCACGTCCTCCATCCCCGCTGTTTGCAATCCTCTACTAGCTGCTGGTATTTTGCCATCTTTCTTTCATAAGCTTCCTCTATTCTGTCTTCCCATGGGACTGTCAGTTCCAGCAAGACCGCCTGCCTAGTTCCCTGTGACCAAATGACTATATCTGGTCTTAGCGATGTTGCTGCTATTTCTGCTGGGAAACTCATGCGTTGATGTATGTCTGCTGTCATCTGCCAGTCTGATGCTGTTCCAAGTATCCCTAAACCTTCTGCCTGGATGTCTTTCTTTTCTCCAGCCCTCACAAAATTTACAAATGTGATGTTCTTCTGCATCTTTCTCTTCTTTCTCCTGGTGGTATCCAACTTTGCTGCTATTGTTTTCAATACACTGTCGTGCCTCCATGTATATCTTCCATCTTTCAATGCGACTGGGCATGCTGACAACACATGCTGTAGAGATGCTGGTTTGTCTTTGCATAAGGTGCACGTTGGGTCTTCTATCAACCCCCAGGTATAGAGGTTTGATGGGCTTGGTAAAACATCATACACTGATCTTAGTAGAAAACTCAATCTGTATCCCTCCATACTCCAAATCTCGCTCCAGGTCAAAGCCCTGCTTCTCGCTCCTTGCCAGTTCAACCAACTACCCTGCTGTTTCATTCCTACTGCCTTAACATTCCTACTCTCTTCTTCCATCTGTCGTATTTCCTGTTGCACCAGTTCCCTCCGTCCCTTCTCATTTGCTGTATCCCACCTTGGTTTTGTTGTCATACCAAATCCCTGTCTACCAACTGCTGTTACACCAACGATAACACTGTGCTTTAGCCTAGTCTCAGCTTCCTTAACTGCTTCCTCTGCTTTCCATTTTCTTCCTGTCCTGATCTTTACTTTGGCTCCTCTCACTTTAGCATCTTTGCTGTCTCTCAACGTCATAACCTGTCTTGTCTTTGTAACTTTATACTCTTCTGTCAATGCCTTCATTGGTAATTGTAGCTTTGTTCCTGTGCTGTACAATCCAATGCTGCTGAAACTTCTTGTGTACGACGGAAGGACAGACGGATTGAGGGGGTGTTGAATATACGACCTCATTTTCAAGTGGGCGTGTAAAAACTGTACAAATCATAAACCATGCTAAATTTAAATGAGTGAAATTCAACATACCAAGAATTCAATTGTGGATGCGTAATCTTTTAATTCAATTTGATGGCAGGTACGATTCCACCTGGATATTCCATATTCTGTAGCGACAGAAATCCGAGCCTCTATTACGGTTTCATCTACCATTCCATTTCCATAATAGGACGTACTGTGGCGACAGAAATTGGATCGGGCTTCTTCTCCTGGTATAAATCCACCCATACTGATCTGTCACTTTCTGGTATAACCCATAATGCTTCCGCGCTCCATATCAAATATATTACAGAGTTTAAAGAGAATAGAAAAATATGTTAAATACATGTTAAATATATTGCAAACAGGGCAGTAATAGATATGAGAAAAAACAAAACCCAAATTGTGTTTAGTTCAGACTAGTTCAGAGTACATCAACATTTTCAGGGCGATATCAAGATGACCGGGGGGAATTGGGTCGCTTATACTTAGCGGAAATAGTTAATCATCTAACTCATTCAAGACATTCCACGAACAGAGTTATTCTGTGGCAAAAAGTTTAACGGAGAGAAAGACAGAGAGACTGGTGGAGACACCTATTTTAATAGGCTGCTGCTTTCTTTGAAAGATGGAGTGGCAATAAAAGACAAGAGAGCTTAGGAACAAACCATCCGGGTACATATTTACACCCCTACTACATGGCACATAAACTCTCAAGCAATCTGCGATCCATCATTATTTATACAGCGCTCTTATAAAATTATCACCATATGATTAATGGTCATTCCAATACTAGGATATAGACAGTAAGTCGAATTATCTTTACATCAATTTGTAACATTTCAGATACACATGCAAATTAAAATCATCGGCAGCATGTGGTATTGTCTATACGCCTATCAAATAATGAAATGATGACGCGTCGGAATCAGGTGTATTTAGACAATTACTTTTGGGTTTTTTTGCACAAAGTTTAAATAATTACTTGCCTGTATCTCTGTCAAGCTGGTTAGAAGGGTCAATAAGGAACACCAGCTGACAGCTTTCTCGAGTGCCTTCTTGAATACTTTCTTAACCGTGGCTTCGGCTTTGGCTTTAAGATAGCACGTAACCTGTGGAAGCAATATTCTTAGTACAAAGGAGGCAACGAGTAATGGCTTGATACAGATTTGAGAAGAGTTCAAAAGTTACTACCTGAACAATGGTAAAATAAAATGAAATGGGGTTCTGCTCCGACTGGGCTAATGAAGACTAGGCTATGGGCATACAACACGTAGTGTACTATTCGTGAAATTTGTCCTGCCAATGGCGCTACTGCCTATTCTTACATCGAATTCCAACTGGCAAGGGTTATTTTACGCGCACGCCAATGTGTACACATGATCTCAGTTTTCCGTCCCTTGAATTGCCCTGCATCCTACACCACTGACGAGGGGGAACCACGCCTTAAAATTCAGATGAACTTCTCAGGTCAACATGGGATTGAACATGGCCAACGTCTTACTCACTGAGAAACTGTGGTTCCCTGAACGATCGTTGTCAGGTTATTATCATAAAAATACTTACAATAAATTCCATGACTGAAAATTATTCTGCTGCATACCATATTTGGGTATATTCCGGCAATATTCTTCCAAATCCTTTAAAAAATAACAACACATTAAAATAAATATAGGTTGCCCAGCAACAAAACATACGTCCACAGCAGCTATGTCATTAGGGGTGTCACAATCGGAACAAAATTTGGGGTCGGGTTGTTTCTGAGGCAAAATTTGTCACTGAAGACGATTATGAGATTATTTTACTTCTGTGACGTCATTTTCGGTTGGGGTTTTTCTGATTTCCAAAATGGCCGCCAGAATTTGACGAAAAATTAATTTCCAGATAGTATGGGTGATTATCACGCAAGGTATGGCTTGTAATATATCATATATAAGGTTTTTTAGTAATTGAACTGAAAAAATAATCTCTAAAACTAGTTTCCCCAAATCCAAGATGGCGGAAATTCAAAATGGCGGCCAAAATTTACCTAAAATGGCTGATTTGTCAGATAAAAGTCATTTCACTCTTTGATATGATTTATAATATGTAATTTAAAGGATTTTCAGTGTCACTAAACTTAAAATTAATCTAAATATAACGGGGTTCCAAAATCCAAGATGGCGGAAATTCAAAATGGCGGCCAGAATTTCCCTAAAATGGGCGATTTTTCGGATAATCGTCATTTTTAAGTTTGATATTGCTACCATCTTATGGAGACATAATGTGTGGTGCATTTACGGTCTTATAAATCTCTATTCTTACATAAAGAATTCTTGATTCGCACGGAAGTGTTTTAGCCGTGATCATTTTAAGTCATGCTTATGCCAAGATCTGGGTAAGTGTTAATTTAACTAGATATCAGAAAAGTACCACGTTTTCATAAATGTACTCTTTAGATAAATTGTACAATATATATCAGTTCACTAGTTACGTGTTGACCTTTAACATCACACTTAGATCCTGTACGCTTTGTGTCTTACAGTCAATACATGTCATGAAGAACTCTTTAGACATAATTTCGTTTATAATACTTTACTCGTTTCTATTGAGTTGTTTAGCAGAAGTAACCCATGACAACAATATGTTGAGACGACTACGTAACAGAATAGGACGATTCAATGTTATTAAAATGACACAATGACAATTTTAATTTTATTACCAACCCTTTCACAATATTTGAATGAAATATCTCACACAGGGTGTTAATCTGTTTTCAGTTTCTATTCCAATTCAATAAAACATTTAAAACATTTAATACATGTCTTGGCTTGATTCATTATTTACAATTTAATACGTTAATCGTGTATTTTAAATAATACAGTTCAAGAGATCAAAACATTTCTGAATTTATACATTCAACATTACACGTAGACCTAAATGTATTTTTCAAATACGTGTATAAACATTTATATGAATTATATTATAAACAGATATGCTATGACCAGCGTTGCCATTATCTTTATTATTCGACTGGAAAACTCCTGTCATTCACTCTGTCGTTCGACTGATCCATCATTCACGTTGTCATTTCCGAGTCTGAAATTTGGGGTATAGGGGTAGCTCATACCGGGGAGTAACATAGGCCAGGTGGCGTTAGTCTACCACTTCCGGTTTCAGAGTTATGACCCCCGAGCGAAGCCGGGCATTCTTCTAGTATATAAATAAATATATAAATAAATCATCTTCATGGTCATCATCATCGTCATCATCATCGTCATCATCACTATTTAACACCAATCATCGTCGCCTGACAATTACCTTATCTATTCAAAGCGCTTGTTTAGTTTTAAATACTTGTGAACTTTACTAAAACTCACTTTGTTGAACGGGTTACTTTCGTTGGTATCGCCATATAGGAACGCTTTTGTATTTATGGATTTAAATGGGAGGGTATTTAATGTTGAGATACACTGAGACGAATAATTTGGGCAGTGCAGAAAATAATGGTCGCTGTCTTCTTGAGTATGACCACAACTGCATGTCGGGTTATGTGAAATATGCATTAAAAATCTATGGAAGTTTAGAGCACTTTTACAATTACAAAGTCTGGAATGTATAATCTGAAATTTACGTTCTCCATAGTAACATCTTACTGACATCAATAAATACAAAAGTATAAAATGGCTGATTTGTCAGATAAAAGTCATTTCACTCTTTGATATGATTTATAATATGTAATTTAAAGGATTTTCAGTGTCACTAAACTTAAAATTAATCTAAATATAACGGGGTTCCAAAATCCAAGATGGCGGAAATTCAAAATGGCGGCCAGAATTTCCCTAAAATGGTCAATTTTTCGGATAATCGTCATTTTTAAGTTTGATATGGCGAGTGATATGCGATTTAAAGGGTTTTCTGTGTCACTCAACAACCTCAAAAGAAGAGTTTCCAAAATCCAAAATGGCGACCAGAATTTCCTAAAATGAACGATTTTTCAGATAATTGTCATTTTTTCGGTTTTGTATGGCTTGTAATAATGTCCTTTATTAGGTTTTCAAAGTCCACGAACTTGAAAATAACCTCAAAAATGAATTTTGAAAATGAATATTACCTCAAAAATGAATTTTGAAAATGAATATTACATCAAAAATGAATTTTGAAGATGGTAGATGATTGCTTAAAAATACAACAGGACAATCGTGAATTTTCCTATGGGATTGGCTTGTAATAGCAAAGAGTAGTAGTTATTTTGATGGTAACTGGAACTGTTATACTGGATCTCACATAAACAAGATTTAATATTATTCCAGCAAAACAGTGAGGTATATATATCCAGTTGTTAAGAATTTATCTATTGTTTATTCAGAAATGGTTCGAAATAGTGGTTCAGTGAGTAAGACTCGCTAAGAACGAGATCTGGGGTTCGATCCCTATGTTTGCTGAAAAAGTACCTTAGGATTTTCCAGTGTGGTTTCTCCTTGTCAGGATGCAGCACCGGGGGCTTCTCGAGAAACCAGGTTTATATGTACACGTTGACGTGCGCATACAAGAACCCTAGACAGTTGGAATTCGAAATAAGAGTACACCATAGTACCACTGTCTGGGCCAATTTTCCTCATAGCACACTGCTTGACGAATATCAATATTTATTAACTTTTGTTCAGAAGACTTATGTACGGAAACCGTTTGTGGTATCATCTAGACAGATGAATTCATATTTGTCAGTCATGTATTTCTTAAAGTGAAAAGTGTAAAATGAATCATCGAAGTCTCTGTGTCCGCAACTTGTGTGGTATGGTATCCACAGATCATATTCGTCTGTAATGTAATGCACACCAAGTTCTAAGTTAAAAATAATCATCACGAAAATAATTGGAAATGCATTTACGACTAGGTATCCCAAAAGTCATCCCCCACGATTTCCTCTTTTCTTATGTGTTGTTCTTACATGTAGAACTTGTTGTGAAATACAACATCTAGACTATACCACAAAAGTTACTGGACACGGAGTCTTCGATGCAAAAACGGACCACATTACCATTTCTGAACGAATAGGAGAACTTAAATTCTTAACGACTGGATATACCACAAATGATTCTCACTCCGGTAAAATGGTGCAAAGACAAAGGAGATGAAATTAAAAATGCGTCAGTTGGCCCCGTTGTATTGTTATGGGGGTTTTATGCATAAAAACAATTAAGCTACATTTATTGTGTCTTAAGGTTAAATTCTTTGAAATTCTAATTAGCTGACTGGTAAGTTCTGCACATGGTTTATTTATTGACAGGTAGATTCCTGGGTCAGGTCAAATTAAGTTGCCCTTAAAAAAGTATTACAATTTGCTATTATAAACCAATCCAAGAGAAAGATTGATGATTGTCCCTTTTTTTTCTGAAACAATCATCTTCAATTATCAAATTCAGAGAGAAAGAGAGAGAAATGGGGTTTAACGTCCACTCGGTACAAACTAGGTCATTTCGGGACTAACATATGGTTTAATTTTATTTACATAATTGGCTTGTGCGTAGGGGTCTTTAGCAGTGGGAGGAAACCAGAGGACCCGGAGAAAACCCACGAGGTTGGACAGGCGACCCTACTCCTTGCCACGTACAACCGGGGATTCAAAATCACGCCAGTCGACTCAATGACAGACTTTATGATACAGCACGCGCATGCTAACCATTCAGCCATGCAACCCCCCTATCAAATTCAGTGACTCTGAAAACTTAATAGAGGACATATTACAAGCCATATCAAAACAGAAAATTGACGATTATCTTAAAAATTGATCAATTTAGAGAAAATCTGGCCGCCATTTTTTAAATTTCCGCCATCTTGGATTTTGGAAACTCTATTTTAGATTGATTTTAAGTTCAATGACATTGAAAACCCTTTAAATTACGTGTTACAAACCATATCAAAGAGTGAAATGACTTTATCTGACAAATCGGCCATTTTAGATAAATTTTGGTTGACATTTTGAATTTCCGCCATCTTGGATTTTGAAAACTCTTTTTTTCTTTAGATTAAGGTAGATTCCTGGGTCAGATCAAATTCAGTTGCCCTAAAAAAACTATTACAATTTGCTATTATAAACCAATCCAATAGAAAGATTGGTGATTGTCCCTTTTTTTTCTGAAACAATCATCTACAATTATCAAATTCAGTGACTCTGAAAACTTAATAGAGGACATATTACAAGCCATATCAAACAGAAAATTGACGATTATCTTAAAAATTGACCAATTTAGAGAAAATCTGGCCGCCATTTTTTAATTTCCGCCATCTTGGATTTTGGAAACTCTATTTTAGATTGATTTTAAGTTCAATGACAGTGAAAACCCTTCAGATTACATATTACAAACCAAATCAAACTGTGAAATGACTTTAATCTGACAAATCGGCCATTTTAGATAAATTTTGGTCGACATTTTGAATTTCCGCCATCTTGGATTTGGGGAAACTAGTTTTAGAGATTATTTTTCAGTTCAATTACAACAAAAACCTTATATATGATATATTACAAGCCATACCTTGCATGAAAATCACCCATCCTATCTGGAAATTCATTTTACGTCAACTTTTGGCGGCCATTTTGGAAATCAGACAAACCCCAACCGAAAATGACGTCATAGATAAAAAAATTTCTAAAAATCGTGTTCAGCTAGCAATTTCGCCTCTGGAAATTGCTGGCCTGAAATGATTTGTAAAAAAAATGTCTTATTGTGACACCCCTAATGTCATCCAAACTCCATAGGTTCACAAGGGTTGTCGCAGGTAATTGATTAAAGTCCAGCAGATCTATTTTTTGTTTCGTTTTTTTAAATACCTTTTTGATCAGACGCATAAATGAATGTTGGGGGAGGGGGGGGTCATAATCGGATAAAAATTGTGACCTCTAGAGGGTCAACAAGCTACATGTAAAATCGCAATTTTTTTGTACAATCAGGGGTCCAGGAAGTTATGGTTCGTTATGCGCGAATATCGAAAGTAACCGAAATCTTTGGGATATAAACAAGTTTAAAGTTTCATCAAAATTTGATAAAAATTGTGACCTCTAGATGGTCCACAACCTTAATATTACATACTTTAACACTATTTGCCTACAGGGAGCGGCCATTTTGTCTGGCAGTTTCGGTTCGATTTTCACGAAATTCGAACTCAACCATCATAATGGTGTAACTGTGATGTGATATATTTGAACATTTTTAAAATCAAATAAAAACTGTGACTTCTAGATGGGCCACAAGCTAAAGACGTGATTTTTCGTTCAATTAGGGGCTATAATCCAGGAAATTACGGTTTTATATGCGCGAACATCAAAAGATATCAAGATCCCTTGGTTATAAACATATATTTCAAGTTTCATCAAAATCGGATAAAAATTATGACCTTTCGAGTGTCCACAAGGTAAAATCGTGATTTTTCGTACAATCAGGGGCCATATCAATGAAGTTACGATCTGATACCTGCCAATATCGAAACGAACCAAGATCTTTGGGAGATAAACCTATATTTCAAGTTTCGTCAAAATCAGATAAAAATTGTAAACTGTAGACTGTTCACAAATTGTGGACGGACGGACAGGAGCGACAACAATATACGTCCACATAAAAACGTGGGCGTATGTTAAAAGTTAAATTAGTCAAGATCTGCTTTCCAATATTATTAGCTGCCATTAGTTTTATATTTGTGTGGGTTGTAGTTTCATAGGCTAGGACGTACATGTACCCGTAAACGTAGACAGTAGGGTGGAATAGTGTCGAAATAAAAAACGAACTGATAACTTACCATGAATTTACTTTGAATAGACCTAAAGCAATCCTCTAATTTATATCGAATTTTTCGAATGTAAAATTCAATGACGTAATCATCGTAGTACTCTGAATTGAAATCTTTTGGAAGATCACAGTATTGTTTAATGATTTCTTGTAGCGTCAGGCCTTGACACATTAATTTCAACACATATAAACTGTGTAAAGCACAAGTATTATGGCATGGATTCTGTACACGTATCAAATTATAACAAGGACTTATTATCGATTTTGGTGGTGGATCGCCGAGTGGGTCGAAATATTCGTCTATGTCATTTTCTCGAACATTCAGCACTGAACAATGATCCACTCTTTCACCGTCCGTTTGACAAACAATTAGATATTGACCTGTTGAAAACTGTGGGGCATGTTCGTTGCCGTCTAGAAGCGGTTGATCTAATAGCGGTTGATCAACAGGTTGTCGGTAATATAATACTCGTTTTATTCTTATTTCTTCAGAATTAGCCAGAATCACATCTTCAAGCTCAAACCGTGTGGTTGGGTTGCTTTTGTAGTCGTCTTTTGATTTACCTAAAATATGCTGTGAACTGTTAGTATCCGGATTTGACACTGGGTCTGGACAGGCATGAGAAGACACAGGGTTTGGACAGAATTCTTTGTTGATTATTACATCATCATCATGGATGGATAATTTAGCAAACGACTTGATAAGTATTTCATAAAATAGAGATGATGCGAAGTGTGACTGGAATTGAGAATACACAGAGTTTGGATAGAATTTCGATGAAATTCCAGAATTGTTCAACAACTGAACATGCTGTGAACTGTTCGTTACTGGTTGCTTTTGTGCTGCGAACATTTTATGATATTTATGGCTGAAAAATATAAAATAAAACAAAGGTTGTTAGGCAATGAAACCCAACCCAACCAGCAGCTAAGTCGTCCAAGCAGTTATCAACTTAACACAAATTTCCAAAAGACCGAATCGTAGTTGGCGTCTCAAAGGTGATAACAAGATTTGAAACAAAGGTGAATAGGCTCAGGGTTTTCTCCGGGTCCTCCAGTTTCCTCCCACTGCTAAAGACCCGTACGCGCATCGAATTATTGAAATAAAAATTGAACCATGTTAGTCCCGAAATGACCTAGTTTGTGTCGAGTGGACGATAAACCCCATTTCTCTCTGTCTCTCTTCTGTATTTCAGTGAGCAGTTGCCATGAAAAATATGCCGAGATGGACGGAAAACTGAAACCAGTGGCTGCCAGACAGGATATGCCCACATTTTGCAAGAGATGGATAGAGAACAAACTAAAAACAAAGGCGATTTTTTGTACAATCAGTGGCAATAATCCAGAAAGTTATGGTCTGAAATGCGCAAATATCGAAAGGGACTGAGATCTTTGGGATATAAAGATATGTTTTAAGTTTCATTAAAATCGGATAAAAATTGTGACCTCTTGAGGCTCCACAACCTTCGTATTACATACTTTTACACAAGTTGCGTACAAAGAGCGGCCATTTTGTTCAGCAGTTTCATTTCTATTTTCACGAAATTTGAATTCAACCTTCATTATGGTGGAATGGTGATATATTTAAAGTTTTTAAAATCGGAAAAAAAATTGTGACCCCTAGAGAATCCGCAAGCTAAAAAGCTAAAAAGGCGATTTTTCGAACAATCAGGGGCTATAATCCAGGAAGTTATGTTCGGATATACACGATTAACAAAAAGAACCAAGATCTTAGTGTGTAACGGTGATATATTCACAAGTTTTTTTTTAAAATCAGATAAAAATTGTGACTTCTAAAGGTACCACAAGCTAAAAATGGGATTTTTTGTACAATCAAGGGCCATAATTCAGGAAGTTACAAATCCATATGCGCGAATGTCGACAGGAACAAAGATCTTTGGGTTATAAACATGTATTTCAAGTTTCATCAAAATCGGATCAAAATTGTGACCTCTAGAGGGTCCACAACCTTGATATACCAGATGTTTACACTATTTGCGTACGAGGGGTGGCCATTCTGTCAGGCAGTTTTGGCCTGATTTTCACGAGATTTGAACTCAACCAACATTCCGGTGTATGGGTGATAAATTCAAACGCTTTTCTTAAATCGAATAATACATGACCTCTAGAGGGACCACAAGCTAGAAACACGATTTTTCGTACAATCAGGGGCCATAATTAAGGAAGTTACGATCTGATATGCGTGAAAATCGACAGGAACCAAGATCTTTGAGATATAAACATGCATTTCAAGTTTCATCAAAATCGGATCAAAATTGTGACCTCTAGATCGTCCACAACCTTGATATACCAGATGTTTACACTATTTGTGTACAAGGGACTGCCATTTTGTCTGTCAGTTTTGGTCCGATTTTCACAAAATTCGAACTCAACCAACATTATTGTGTAACGGTGATATATTCATACTGTTTTAAATCGCATAATAATTGTGACCTCTAGAGGGACCACAAGCTAAAAATGCAATTTTTTGTACATTCAGGGGCCATAATTCAGGAAGTTATGATCCGATATATGCACGAATATCGAAAGGAACTAAGATCTTTGGGTTATAAACATGCATTTCAAGTTTCATCAAAATCGGGTGAAAATTGTGACCTCTAGTGTGTCCACAAGCTAAAAACATGATTTTTCTTACAATCAGAGGCCATAATCCATGAAGTTATGGTCTGATACATGCCAATATCAAAAGGAACCGAGACCTTTGGGAGATAGACTTATATTTTAAGTTTCGTCAAAATCGGATAAAAATTGTGACCTGTAGGTGTCTACAAATTGTGGACGGACGTCCGGACAAACAGGGGCGACGGCATAATACGTCTACATGAAAATGTGGGCTTATAAAAATTGGTAGGGCTAATCCTCTAATTGTTTCAATCCTTCACACGAAAAAACTCTGTTAAATACTGCAGTCTTTATTTTATTCAGAAGGTCTTTTGGAAAAAGCGGGTATTATGGAAGATTAGATAAAGAGCTGGCAGTTCTCACTAAAGTAGTTAAAATCTAGATAATGTAAAGGGAATTTGCTAAAATTTTCAGTTGAATTGATCCACTCTGAACCGAGATATTAGCTTTTCAATTTTAGGCCTAGCCTCGATCATCATTACTAAAAACATAATCTCGATTATACATGTACATGTATGGATTTAATCATCCCTGAGCTTTGAGCAGCAGATCGGATTAAAATCAAGTAACTATCGTAGGCTAGCGATGACATCGAGAGTTGATTTGTAATACTATAGGGGTTATTTTAGTTCTAAGAAAGGTTAATTAATGTTTAATTAATAATTTAGATAACATTTCAGGCCTAAATAAAGACCTGCAATAGGTAGATGTAGCTCTTGCATAATGTATTTTTTTTTTGTTAGAACTAAAGTTATCGTGTATTCTTACGCTATTTGAGAACGAACAACGGCCATTTTGTCTGTCAATTTTGGGCCGATTTTCACGACATTCGAACTCAGTCGTCCTTAGGGTGTAACGGTGATATAACAATACGTTTTTTTAAATCGGATAAAAATTATGACCTCTATAGGGTCCACAAGCTAAAAACGCAATTTTTTGTACAATCAGGGGCCATAATTCATGAAGTTACGGTCCGATATGTGCGAATATCAAAGGACCTAGTTTGTGTCGAGTGGACGATAAACCCCATTTCTCTCTGTCTCTCTTCTGTATTTCAGTGAGCAGTTGCCATGAAAAATATGCCGAGATGGACGGAAAACTGAAACCAGCGGCAGGATATGCCCACAATTTGCAAGAGATGGATAGAGAACAAACTAAAGCGATTTTTTGTACAATCAGTGGCAATAAACCAGAAAGTTATGGTCTGAAATACGCAAATATCAAAAGGGACCGAGATCTTTGGAATATAAAGATATGTTTTAAGTTTCATTAAAATCGGATAAAAATTGTGACCTCTTGAGGCTTCACAACCTTCGTATTACATACTTTTACACAAGTTGCATACAAAGAGCGGTCATTTTGTTCAGCAGTTTCATTTCTATTTTCCCGAAATTTGAATTCAACCTTCATTATGGTGGAATGGTGATATATTTAAAGTTTTTAAAATCGGAAAAAAAATTGTGACCCCTAGAGAATCCGCAAGCTAAAAAGCTAAAAAGGAGATTTTTCGAACAATCAGGGGCTATAATCCAGGAAGTTATGTTCGGATATACACGATTAACAAAAGGAACCAAGATCTTAGTGTGTAACGGTGATATATTCACAAGTTTTTTTTAAAATCAGATAAAAATTGTGACCTCTAAAGGTACCACAAGCTAAAAATGGGATTTTTTGTACAATCAAGGGCCATAATTCAGGAAGTTACAATCCCATAGGCGCGAATGTCGACAGGAACAAAGATCTTTGGGTTATAAACATGTATTTCAAGTTTCATCAAAATCGGATCAAAATTGTGACCTCTAGAGGGTCCACAACCTTGATATACCAGATGTTTACACTATTTGCGTACGAGGGGTGGCCATTTTGTCAGGCAGTTTTGGCCAGATTTTCACGAGATTTGAACTCAACCAACATTACGGTGTATGGGTGATAAATTCAAACGCTTTTTTTAAATCGAATAATACATGACCTCTAGAGGGACCACAAGCTAGAAACGCGATTTTTCGTACAATCAGGGGCCATGGCAGTTACGATCTGATATGCGTGAAAATCGAAAGGAACCAAGATCTTTGAGATATAAACATGCATTTCAAGTTTCATCAAAATCAGATCAAAATTGTGACCTCTAGATCGTCCATAACCTTGATATACCAGATGTTTACACTATTTGTGTACAAGGGACTGCCATTTTGTCTGTCAGTTTTGGTCCGATTTTCACAAAATTCGAACTCAACCAACATTATTGTGTAACGGTGATATATTCATACGTTTTTTTAAATCGCATAATAATTGTGACCTCTAGAGGGACCACAAGCTAAAAACGCAATTTTTTGTACATTCAGGGGCCATAATTCAGGAAGTTATGATCCGATATATGCGCGAATATCGAAAGGAACTAAGATCTTTGGGTTATAAACATGCATTTCAAGTTTCATCAAAATCGGGTGAAAATTGTGACCTCCAGTGTGTCCACAAGCTAAAAACATGATTTTTCGTACAATCAGAGGCCATAATCCATGAAGTTATGGTCTGATACATGCCAATATCGAAAGGAACCGAGACCTTTGGGAGATAGACCTATATTTTAAGTTTCGTCAAAATCGGATAAAAATTGTGACCTGTAGGTGTCTACAAACAAATTGTGGACGGACGTCCGGACAAACAGGGGCGACGGCATAATACGTCTACATGAAAATGTGGGCTTATAAAAATTGGTAGGGCTAATCCTCTAATTGTCTCAATGCTTCACACGAAAAAACTCTGTTAAATACTGCAGTCTTTATTTTATTCAGAAGGTCTTTTGGAAAAAGCGGGTATTATGGAAGATTAGATAAAGAGCTGGCAGTTCTCACTAAAGTAGTTAAAATCTAGATAATGTAAAGGGAATTTGCTAAAATTTTCAGTTGAATTGATCCACTGTGAACCGAGATATTAGCTTTTCAATTTTAGGCCTAGCCTCGATCATCATTACTAAAAACATAATCTCGATTATACATGTACATGTATGGATTTAATCATCCCTGAGCTTTGAGCAGCAGATCGGATTAAAATCCAGTAACTATCGTAGGCTAGCGATGACATCGAGAGTTGATTTGTAATACTATAGGGGTTATTTTAGTTCTAAGAAAGGTTAATTAATGTTTAATTAATAATTTAGATAACATTTCAGGCCTAAATAAAGACCTGCAATAGGTAGATGTAGCTCTTGCATAATGTATTTTTTTTTTGTTAGAACTAAAGTTATCGTGTCCCAACAAAACACCAATGAAATTGTTTATCTCTGCTTACCCTAACTCCATCAAGGCATTCACCTAATAAACACCTACACCAAGTTTGAACATTCTAGATCAATTAACTGGCGGCTGCCAGGCAGGATACGCCCACATTTTCGAGAGATGGATAGAGAACAAGCTAACAAGAAAGTGATTTTTCCTACTATCAAGGGCCATAATTCAGGAAATTACAATTCAATATGTGCGAATATTGAAAAGAACTGAGATCTTTGAGTTATAAACTTACATTTCAAGTTTCAACAAAATCGGATAAAAATTGTGACCTCTATAGGGCCCACAACCTTGATATACCATATTTTTACGCTATTAGAGAACGAACGGCGGCCATTTTGTCTGTCAATTTTGGGCTGATTTTCACGAAATTCGAATTCAGTCGTCCTTAGGGTGTAACAGTGATATAATAATACAGTTTTTTAAATCGGATAAAAATTATGACCTCTATAGAGTCCACAAGCTAAAAACGCGATTTTTCGCACAATCAGGGGCCATAATTCAGGAAGTTATGGTCCGATATACGCGAATATCGAAAGGAACCGAGATCTTTGGGTTATAAACTTACATTTCAAGTTTCAACAAAATCGGATAAAAATTGTGATGTCTATAGGATCCACAACCTTGATATACCATATTTTTAAGCTATTTGAGAACAAATGGCGGCCATTTTGTCTGACAATTTTCACGAAATTCAAACTCCGTAATCCTTAGGGTGTAACGGTGATATAATAATATGGTTTTTTAAATCGGATAAAAATTATGACTTCTATAGGGTCCACAAGCTAAAAACGCGATTTTTCGTACAATCAGGGGCCATAATTAAGGAAGTGGGTTTTCTTCGGGCCCTCCTGTTTCCTCCCACTGCCAGTGACGGCAATAGCCGTCAGTAGTTGGAGGGTCAAAGCGGGGGCAAAATCCACGGTTAAGGGGGCAAATCAGCAGGGCTGTCGGTAATTTTTCACAGTTGATTAGCAGCACTGCTAATCAAAAAGTCCAATTTTGCCAAATTTGATTTGCAAATTTAAAAATTGATTAGCAGTTTTTCAGTTTCAACATAAAAACTTAAATAACAAGATATTACTTTAGTTCATAACAAATATGATTAGATTCCATTCTTACTATTCTTAGATTTTTTTAGCACTGCCACAAGTACTTGTGACAGTTTGTGAATGTGATGTAGACATTTAGTTAGGTCTTATGTCTGAATCCAATTCTTAACAGTGACTTCCAAGGCCCCAATCATTTTAATTGTTATTTTTCGTTACGTTAGAAATCTTCGTTAGAAAACAATTTCGTCTGCTTTTTATCGTGTATTGCTATTTTTGTTCAATCGGGCGCACCTCGATTAACTAGACACATGCGATATTTTACGGGAATTTTTACTTTGATTTATCATTTTACAATACGTTAACATATATTTATTTTTTTTATATTTTATTTACAATACGTGAGGGATACACTGGCTTTATTTCTTTCAAAATGAATATAATATAATTACTTGATGTCTCGCAACGTGAGTGGTACTACTTGATTCCCTATTTCCGGTTTAATAGTCCCTATTCATAGAGTTATGTCCATTTATTATATAGTACCGTATAATGAATTGTGTCTGGGTAGTTCGAGAAAAAAATGTCACACGGAGAATTCAGTTTTGTTTATAAAATTTTATTCAACATTTTACACACGTTGAAAGTGTTCAGAAAGCCTTCTAGTCTTCAAATGTGGATTATCCTTCTGTCAATATCCAAAATGACAGGCATATTAATGATTCGCAGTTACTGCGAATCAAAAACTTTAGATTTTAATTTCTGATTAGCAACGGACAAAATATGTATCGCAAATTGCGCTGCGATACTGGTTGTCGGCAGCCCTGCAAATCGGGCTGCTGGAAATGCAGCCTGGCAGTATTTCAGGCACTGATCGTTGAAGTAAAGTGTCAAACGAACAGACTTGCGAACATCGACGAAGCTCACTCCCGAGCACCAAAGTAGGGAGCCCTTACGGAGGGTATGAGCGACCTCTCCCAGAAAATTTTGAAAAATAGACTGCCAGAAATGCTGTCTGACCGTATTCAGTCAGGCACCGATCGTCGAGATAAATAAAGCTGACCTGATACCATCCGTCGCCTGATCACTAGTTTATAAATCCGACCAGAGAACAAAATGTCAAACGAACGGACTTGCGAACTTCAACGAAGTCAGCTTGTGAGCGCCAAAGTAGCGAGTCCTTATGGGGGGTATTGGGGACCTCTCCCAGAAAATTTTGAAAAATAGACTGTCGGAAATGCTGTCTGACAGTATTCAGGCACCAATTGTCGAGATAAATAAAGCTGACCTGATACTGTTCGTCCCCTGATCACTCGTCTATCCGACCCCAGAGAGGAAAGTGTCAAATGAGTGACTCAAAGTGAATGAATATTTTCACCATGATATTTTGTAAATAGACTGCCGGAAATGCAGCCGGGCAGTATTTCAGAAATAGAGCTGACCAGATACTGTTCGTCGCCAAATCACCAGCTTATCCGAACAAAGAGAGAGGTGTCAAACAAACGGAGTGGTTGTATCAAGTGAATGCATATTCCGCCACGTTGAACCTATACCCAAAAACTTTGAGGATCGTAAAAAACACTTCTCAAGTGGTTCAGGTGTTATTGTTTACAGCAGGATGGGCTTGGTAAGAAATCACTCAGACTCTACATGCAAGTCTATGACTGAGTGGGAATGTGGGATTTAATCACCGTAGAAGGTATTGATTACCAAAACGTACCACTTTATTTTCTAAAATTATTGCTGGGGGGGAGGGGGGCAAACAGAGGGCAGACCCTTGCACACCCCTCCCTTGGCACCGCCACTGCCCACTGCTAGAGACCCGTACACACAAGCAAATTATTTAAATAAAATTGAGCCAAATGTTAGTCCCTAAATGACCTGGTTTGTGTCGAGTGGACCTTAAACCCCATATCTCTCTCTCTCATAATACGTCTATGTCCACATTATGAATGTCGACCTGTTTAAAAATGTAGTATGAACGTGTACATTGATCTCTATATGTGTGCTATACATTTCATTTAACTAAACTATAATATATAGCAACCTCAACACATTGGCCTACTCCATTTTGTTTGATTGGGCGGAGATAAATATAGAGCGCGAAATTTGATAACGGATTTTATCAATACTGCGTGGTATTTCTCTTACAGGTTTAATTTTGGAATGAGAATGCTTTAGGCCCTAATTAACATGTTCTTTCACTGAAATGTTAATGTCCTTTTTAATGGAGCAAAGGTGGCAAGATATCCGATGTCGACTACTACATGTGTGCTGTACACATTTCTTAAAATGAAAGTGAAAGAACAATTTTATCGGTAACCATGGAGGCTCTACATCGCTACATTTCACATGAATATAATTCATTTTCATGAAATCATGAGCGACAGATATTAACTGAAAGGTGTCCTATATCAGATTTTAAAATAAACTGAGTGAAAGTACAACGTCAACTTCATTTAAATGATTGATTGAATGATATATCATAAGGTCCATGATGATATTACGCCATTGCGACAGCATATTACATGGGTAGACCGACATGCACACACAAAAATTAATCTTTTAACAGTGATAGTATGATTTAAAAGTGAAGATGATTACATAAATAAAGTCTATACCACTCCTAGTTGTGAATTAACAAACTATTAATTATCGCTTAATTCACAAGTTTGATATTTTGTCAATAAATCCGATGTCACAATGCACCTACCTCCGCCCTTTGCTAACTTGTAATAAGAAATAAAGTTATTATGAGGTTGCCGCTGTATATAGTGTGTGACACGTGACATGTTACTATTTTTCTGAGAAATATTGATTAAAATTTACAGAAATATTTGTGTGTTTTTATTTCTAACGCTTATAATTTTAAAAAACACAGTAAAATCATTGATATTCCCTATAACCGACATTCATATATAATATCTAATTTGCCTATACTATTCGGATTATTTCATGCGTAGTAATTTCTGTCGATTAATATTATTATGAATTTCTAAAAAGTTTCTGGAATGATCTTCTGTTAAATTAACTGACATAATGCCTTACTCGGGCTATATCTATTTGATAAGGCCAGCTCAATTTATGTCAAAGTCGCTGAGATGTAATCATGTAAATAAGGTTAGGACACGTTGGCGAGATTGTGGTTCAGGGTTTAGGTAAGCATTAGGTTCAGGGTTAAGTCTTGGATTACCGCTAGCCCTGTTTACATTTCGTGACCTTTGACCAAACTTGAAGTTGGCCTTATCAAATAGATTTAATTACTATAGCCCACTATTCAGGTGCATTGTATGCGTAGTAATTTGTGTATAATATATTATTTTCTCGAAGTTTCTTGAATATTCTTTAAATTTCTACCCCAACATAAAGAATTAAAGGTTGCAATTCTATAAAATGGGCTAATTTGCAGGAAAATCACTTAATTACACAAGAAATTTTGGAGAATTCTTTAGATATATAGATATTCACCTGCTTAGAGTAAGAATTCCTCGTCTTCTTCTTACACCAGGTGACTGCTTAGATAACTTTGTTAAACAGATTAACATTGCGCAACTGCATGTGAAATAGCTTTATTTAACGTATACCTACGAACAACAACAATTTTAATGGTTATTATGATTAAGAATCCCCATGATATTAATTAAACGAATATTATTGATTAACAGCGTTTTATTTATCGAAAACAACATTTTATATGCCGATATTTTGATAAATACATAATAAAATTATTATTTAAATTAACTTTGATTTATATGAATATAAATACCAATAAAGATAGTTATAACATAAATTATCTCCCCTTGTGCGCATTCTGATATCCCAGAAAACCTTGTAGTAGTAAAATCGTATGAAATGGGGTCAGATCAATTTCAGAAGGTCACCTGTAAATTTCCCCAAGGTCACGAGATTTTATTTCAATAATTCGCTTGCGCGTAGGGGTCTTTAGCAGTGGGAGGAAACCGGAGGACCAGGATAAAAAAAACCTGTCACGTACAATCGGGGAATCGAAACGCCGCCAATTGACTCAATGACAGACTGTATTATACAGCGCGCGCTCTAACCATTCGGCCATCCAACCCTCCTGTAATATTAAGCTTTTTTCTTAATGTCTAAAAAGACCTAATTTTAAGATGTCGAAGTTTCCGCATTCGGTTACATACACACCAATGTTTTCTTTTAACCAATTTCTATTTGATTAGTGTATGAAGGTCACATCAGACAAATATTCTGTATATGGCTGTTTTCAGATATATTACATGAAACCGAAATACTGTTTATTATACATACTGCTGTAAAGGAAGCAAATTTCGGTTCCAAATTATGACTGGTCAATAGTCCAATTAACAACCAATAGCCAACTGCGTTACATTACGCTTTCAACAAAGCTCCAAATCGGACCAAAACGTTTATGTAACGTTACGTCATGACTCACGATTTTATTATGCCCAATTAACCAGTGGATAGCAGAGTATTGTAGAAAAACTAATTGCGTGACAAACGAGGCTATCCACCCGGATACAATGTAAACAAAGCTGCTTGGAGCCGAACAATAGTTTCGCCGTTTTTAATACCTTAAATCACTGTCCAAAGTTTTAGGGAAGACACCAGATTAAACGAAGGACTGTCACGTTGCTGTACTTGGGATAGATTTGATTGAAGGGAAAGAATGGACACACTCCCTCAAAAGCTCAAGTATTAGAAGTCATTCTCGGGCCTTTGCATCAGGAATATGATCATACATACTCCTCGGAGTGTTTCTTTTGATTAGACTTAATCTCGGGCCATTGCTGCAGGAATATGTATATCATATAGACATCATAAACCAATGTAATATACACTCGTGATGATCTATCTTATAGACCAGTAGGAACAATAAGACACTTATTAAGCCATTGGAGGGGTGGAGCGGAATATTGTCTGCGATATCACCTCGGTGGAAGCGGACGTAAAATACAACTAACTCACACACGGAGCGGAATATCAGGAGTATTCATATCTATAGTTGTACTGACACCAGTACGAATCAACATTATTTTCCAGAACCTTATGCTACTCAGTTATTAAACATACATTATGCAAGAGCTAAATCTGTCTATTGCAGGTCTTTCTTTAGGCCTAAAATGTTATCTAAATTATTAATTAGACATTAATTAACCTATCCAGACCATAATCAACTCTAGATTGCATCGCTAGCCTACGATCTTAAGTGGATTATGAGCCGATTTACTGCATAACTTTCCTTCACGATTTAACGATTAAATGGATAATCGAGACTATGCTGTTTATCGTACTGACTTTAGTAATGATGATAGACGCTAGGCGGAAATTTCAAACGCTTAGTTCTCGGTTCATAGTGGATCAATGTGAATGAAATTTTCAGCAAATTGCATTTACATTATCTAGTTTTTAACTATTATAGTAAGAACGAACTGCCAACTCGTTATCGAATTTCCCATAATGTATCTTGAATGGAAATAAATAAATAAAATAAAAACACTTTATGGCATAGTAATAGTATCCATATGGGTTAAACAAATACCCCCACCCTTCCCGCCCCCCCACACCCCCCCCCCACACCTTCCCGCGCCTCACCCCACCCCAACCCAAATTTTTGAACAATAAATAATAAACACTTGATCGTAGTTAATATAACACATGAAATGAAATGAAATGGGGTTTAACGCCCTACTGTTATGCTTCTAAACTGGGCTAATGAAGACGGGCAGCCTGACAAGGACAGTTGTCTAGTCGTTCGGATGGGACGAAAAAACGAGGTCCCGTGTGCATATTGGCGTGCACGTAAAAGATCCCTTGGCAGTTGGAATTCGATATAAGAGTAGGCCGTAGCGTCGCTGCCCGGGCAAAATTTCTCTCATAGTTAATATGACACAACCAAGGCAATAGAAGGCAAGTAATGGTATCCATGTAGGTGAGTCATTCCACGAGAAAACCATGCAGAAGGTGGGGATCGGCAGATCGCGTTCATCTCGAGGGGATTTGATGGACCCCTCCAGACTACTTAAATATTTATACATAACGATACAATATTACCACATTCCTCGTCCACTTTTGAAATTGTCCTTAAACCCGCAAGGATTTACAGTTGTCTAGAGGCATTGATCATATTTCCCGCCAATTATAGGCATTTACCCCCCCCCCCCCCACTTACCCCTCACGCACACCACCCCCACAAAGCAAACCAGTTCTCCAATGGCACCTTATCGACTATGTCATAGATCCACATTGCTAGAAATTAATATTTTACTAATCTAAAAGTCGATCATCAGACAAATTTCGAACCATATGGTTTTTGTCCCAAAAGGTTTATTTTGGACCCCACTCTAAAATATTTCACGCCAATTTTTGGCATTGCACCTTACCCGCAATGAAATGAAATGAAATGGGGTTTAACATCCCACCGTTCTGCTCCTGGTCGGGATAATGAAGACGGGCATACGCCATACAGTGTGCTATGAGGGGAATTTTGCAGAGACAGCGGCACTACCGTCTACTCTTATATCGAATTCCAACTGCCTAAGGATCTTTAACTTGCACACCAATGTGTAGACGGAACCTCGGTTTTTCGTTCCATCCGAACGACTAGACAGCTGTCCTTGTCAGGCTATCCGTCATGCATCACTGACAAGTGGGAACCACGACAGAAAATCTGGATGAACTTTATCAGCCAATGCAAGGATCGAACATCCAACCTCCAGGCTAGCGAGCCAAAGCCTTGTTTTACCCGCCTAGATACCGTGCCCCCCCCCCCCCCACACACACACACACAACCACAACCCCTCACAGAGCAAACAAAGGCATTATATACACTTCATAATAGATGTACAGAGCTATAAATTAAGGGTTTACTAATCCATGCGATGATCATCATTTATATCAACATTATCATAGTCCCCTCCATCTCCGAGTCCCTACACTAAACAAAGAGGTTGTCCAAGAGGGTCCTATAACGGCTATATACTTATTTACAGATGTAAAGTGCTATAAAAAGATAACCAACATTATCACATTTCCACCCAATTTAAGATATTGAAGATCTAAGATTCCCGCCCATGTTATATTTACTCCTGGGCCGCCTGATTGGTTAAACTGGTCCAGTTCAAGACCAGAGTAGGGATGGGGTTGGGGAGGGCAGTTAAGTACAGCTAATAATCTTGAAGGCAAATGACCCTTTTCCGTGGATGTTTTGACGATTCTAAGTGCCAGTTCATTAGACAGGTAACCATATCCTAATCTCCGCTGTACCCTGTGAGTCAATTGGAAAACTATACACAAAATTATATACAACGAAATGTTTTGAAAATTTTTATTGATGGGAATCAGATCATTTTCCTGTTGGTTGTTGCTGTTGCTGTAGCTGTAAGATAAAATATAATATGTATTGTAGAATTAGAACTCTGTAATTCTTATGGTATTAGAAATGATCTTGCCCAACAGGTTTACATAGGTATTCGTCTACTTTTTATGATAATAAAATAAAACCAAGTACGAACAATCCAAACCATAAGACAGAATTCGAAGTCC
This sequence comes from Patella vulgata, assembly GCF_932274485.2. Lineage (NCBI taxonomy): Eukaryota > Metazoa > Mollusca > Gastropoda > Patellidae > Patella > Patella vulgata. The sequence goes on from NC_065880.2 coordinate 90,891,574, forward strand.
TAAAAAACGTTATAGGCAAAATAGTGTATTCAAGCAAAATAGTGTAATCAGCAAATGGACTGCTCCTCGTGTACAAAATACACGACAAACAGTGGTAACAGGTGTCCGGAAGAGTAAGCTTACCCTGCCTAAGCTAAAAACTATCTGGTTCAAACTCTCTCACTGTGATGTTTTCCAATTTAAACACTGGTCACAATGTTCTAGTATATTGGTTGGGAGACATCAAATAGTTATTTTTTATTTCTTTAATATTTTTTTTAACCCTAAAATCAATAACAGTAAGGCGGGGGGGGGGGGAGGTGTATTTAGCCACCAAGAAAACAACTACAGAGGATATATTACATTTACATGCACGAGTGGTATTACTGGAATTGTTATAATGCGCAGGGTTAGGGTTAGCGGAACAATAACCTGTAAGCTACAAGAGTATGATGGAAAGTAGACGAATGCTAAGATATACAAATGCTAGGACATTTAAATAACTGTTACAAATTCAGTTGATAAGACAATAAAAAGCTATTATCTATTTCTTACTTTACCTGGAGGTCGGGTGGCTAAGTGGGTAAGACGCTGGCTCGCTAGCCTGGAGGTCTGGTGTTCGATCCCTGCATTGGCCGAGAAAGTTCATCCAGATTTTCCGGCGTGGTTCCCCCTTGTCAGTGATGCAGGACGGAGGGCCTGATAAAGAAAGCTGTCTAGTCCTTCGGATGAGACGAAAAACCGAGGTCCCGTGTATACATTGGAATGCACGTAAAAGATCCCAACAGTCCCAACATGTTCTCTCTTTTACTAACGATTTTTCACAAAAATAACATCTACAACTCATAGAATTGACAGCGCGGGAATCACGTGGCTAAGTGGGTAAGACGCTAGCTCGCTAGCCTGGAGGTCGGGTGTTCGATCCCTGCATTGGCCGAGAAAGTTCATCCAGATTTTTCGGCGTGGTTCTCCCTTGTCAGTGATGCAGGACGGAGGGCCTGACAAGGAAAGCTGTCTAGTCCTTCGGATGAGACGAAAAACCGAGGTCCCGTGTATACATTGGAATGCACGTAAAAGATCCCTTGGCAGTTGGAATTCGATATAAGAGTAGGCGATAGTGCCGCTGCCCGGGCAAAATTTCCCTCATAGCACACTGTATGGCGTATGCCCGTCTTCATTAGGCCAGGTTAGGAGCAGAACTGTAGGACGTTAAACCACATTTCATTTCATTTCATTTTTTCTTACTTTTTGAAGCTGTGCAATATATTCCTCTAAAGTTACTATCTCATCGCCTGTAAATAAATAGAGATCACATCAAAATAAAATTTCTAGATATCTCTAATTTATAGCTAAACTTCAGGTGTAAAACTAAATTAAAATACAATTTTTAAATAATATATGGCATTACTGGATTATTTCGTGAGACCAATCGAACAGCCGTCAAATCAAGTAAAATGTCAATTTCTGGCCATTCTTGCTTCTATCCTAATAGATTCCGGGACGCCAAGACAACGATTGCTCCACTATATTGCAAATTGAAGACAAGTATGGCGACTGTTTAGGGCATCAATATTTGTTATTTTATTATTTCTGTAGTTTTGTAACCGGAGTTCAGTTTCAAACCCCCTTGGGGATCACGTGGCTAAGTGGGTAAGACGCTAGCTCGCTAGCCTGGAGGTCGGGTGTTCGATCCCTGCATTGGCCGAGAAAGTTCATCCCGATTTTCCGGTGTGGTTTCCCCTTGTCAGTGGTGCAGGACGGAGGCCCTGACAAGGACAATTGTCTAATCGTTCGGATGAGACGAAAAACCGAGGTCCCGTGTACACATTGGTGTGCACGTAAAAGATCCCTTGGCAGTTGGAATTCAATATAAGAGTAGGCCGTAGCGCCGCTGCCCGGGCAAAATTTCCCCTCATAGCACACTGTATGGCGTATGCCCGTCTTCGTTAGCCCAGGTTAGGAACAGAACAGTAGGACGTTAAACCACATTTCATTTCAATTTGTTACTGTGTTCCAGGTAATGTGTATTATTATTAGACTGTGGATTAGAAGTAGGCGTGGTCAGATATCTCTGGACCTCTGTTATTATTGTTACGGTGTTCCAGGTAATGTGTATTATTATTAGACTGTGGATTAGAAGTAGGCGTGGTCAGATATAACTGGACCTCTGTTATGATTGAAATGAAATGAAATGAAATGGGGTTTAACGTCCTACTGGTTTGCTCCGAAGACGGGCATACGCCATACAGTGTGCTATGAGGGAAATTTTGCCCGGACAGCGGCACTACGGCCTACTTTTATATCGAATTCCAACTGTCAAGGGATCTTTTACGTGCACGCCAATGTGTACACGGGACCTCGGTTTTTCGTCTCATCCGAATGACTAGACAGCTGTCCTTATCAGTCCTTCCGTCCTGCATCACTGACAATGGGGGGACCACGCCGGAAAATCTGGATGAACCTTCTCGGCCAATGCAGGGATCAAACACCCGACCTCCAGGCTAGCGAGCCAGCGTCTTACCCACTTAGCCACCGTGACCCTCTGTTATGATTGAAGTAAGAAACTTACCATTAGCATCAAACACATCAAAATGACTTTTTAATTCAGTCTTATCAATTTTTCCGTCTTTATTTGTGTCGTACATTTTAAATACAGCTTCGGCTTCAGCTTTATTCATATCAGTTTTCTTTTTATGCTCCGCCCGGGTAACTTCATCGTTACCTTAAGAAAAAGATTTAAGTAGAGAAATGAGGTTTAACGTCCACTCGACATAAACTAGATCATTTCGGGACTAACATATCGTTCTATTTTATTTCATAAGGTCATAAGGTCTGTCACTGACTCAAATGGCGTTGTTTCGATCTCAAACTTGAACGCGACACACAGTAGCATCGCATGTCCAGCCTCGTGTGGGTGTGGTGGGGAGGGGAGGGGGATCCCAGCAGGTTCCTCCAACTGCTAAACACACAGTATCATATGTTATTCCCGAAATGACATAGTTTGTGTCGACTGGACATTAAACCACCCTCTCTTTGTTAGTCCCAAAATGACATAAATAATTCATATATTTACAGTAGGCCAACATGACGTACCGGTACTTGAACATGGTTTCAAATTAACACCGTTTTATCGGGTTTGTATGTGTCAGGAATCAGTTGAACAGTAACCATACATGATCTGGGGTTTATCTGCAGTTTATGGGATGATAAACTCAAATTTCTGCGTCATTAAAATCAATGTGTTTAGAAAACAACCCCCAATTATTTCAACTAGAAATAGTACATACCATCCAAATCATACGCATTAATTTCACCGTGTTTACCTTAGACCCCCACCCGAATTATTTCAACTAGAATTAGTATATACCATTCATATCAAACGTAGCAAAGTAACCTTCCAATTCAGCATATGTCAATTTCGTATCATTATTTTGGTCCATAGATGAGAATTTTTGGCCATAACTGAAACTACATAGAGAATATGTACTCATATAAACATCTTTCAATCAAAACAATGTGGTAAAAAACACAATTTATTAAATTTTCATCTTTTTAATATTATTAGAGATAACCTATGACTGTAAAGCAAACTAAAGGTGTCGCCATAATATCTTGTTGTAGAAATAGGCATCAACTGTGTCCGCACCGTCTACGAGAATTGCTGATCGTTTGATTGACAGATAACTCCACCCACAAATTCTCGATTCTCAATGACTACTATACCCTCGCTTGGCAGGCCTTGATTTTGAGCTTGTCATGTAAATAAAGGTCTAATTTATAATATCTAAAACATCTAAAGCCTAAATAAAGACTTGCAATAAGTAGATTTAGCTCTTGAATAATGTATGTTAAAATACAGAAGATAACCTATTAACCCATGTCGCATGTTATACAATAAACCCAAGAAAATACCCCGTGTCGTAATAATATAGTGTTGTAGAGTACACCAAAGAACTAATCTCAAGAAAATACCCCGTATCGTAATAATATAGTGTTGATGGGTACGCTAAAGAAGATAACTGAAGTCGCAATAATATATTGTTTTACAGTGGTAAACATATAACATCATACCTCACAAGACACAGAGAAAACACAATAGCTGTAACTATGATACTCATCTTGATCTTTAGCTGGAAATATTCAATATATATTGATATGAACTACGGGACATTAATTCAAATCATTACAAATACAGCCAATACAACACGTCATTCCCTGCATTGTTCAAATATCTCATACTGTCGGTAGGTTCGATAGTTGGAGGTTCCGATAGTTCGAAACAAACATTTGTCCGACGCCATAATAAATAAATGTGTGGATTTATTAAGAAGAAGGAACATGACAAGAATAGGTTGTTATCTATTGGCATAGAGAGATAAAATTGGATTGGTTGGGGAGGGGGGGGGGGTATTGGATCGAAACACCCCGTTATTTTAGGACTGTCGTATCTTTCAAACTTGGTGCGAAACATTACGACTTTCTGTTCCATAATTACCCCCACCCCCTTTCTGAAAACCTTGTGAACGCAACAGTGACATCAGTTTGAAGCAAGGGGGTAGGAGGAGATGGATCCTGCAGATATTCAGCATTTTAGCTGATGTATAGGTGTGTTTCCTGCACGGCCGACATATCCACACCTGTTTTAAAACGCATATTACCCAATGTTAATTAACAACTGAAAAATGCACCCAATTTTTGCGAGATGAAGCACCCCTTATCGGTTATGCAGATGGAAGGAATCTGCGGTAGAAAATAGACCTCGGCCTTATAAATATTCCACAAACCCAGGAATGTATGGTGCATTTCGCTGTAATAAAAATGGTACTTTACCCGATTGCTGTACCCATGCCACCCCACCCCGACCAAACAATAAATATATCTTACCTATGAAATAATTCTTTCAATCAGTGATTTGAATAAAGTATCAATGGTATCTTTATATATACTACTAGATCAAGATGAGTCATAGTCTGTAACAGATGAACATGTATATTTTTTTTATCATATTACATTAAAGGGGCATCATGTCGACTTGTGGAAATGGGAATTCAATATCAGAAAAAAAAGGGTTGGTGTATTTTATAAATGCGGTTGTGTGGGGATTAATTAATTTTTGCGGGGGGGGGGGGGGTGCGTGGAAGTAGGGGGATTCAAATATTACTTTTATTTATTTTTTTTTGCTGAAGGCGTGTGGGGCGGGGTGTTATTTAAGGAATGTGTTTAGTATGGTCTGTTAACTATTCATTTCAGGTCCCCAGCATTTATATCTGAAGTTTGAATGCTCATACATTTCTGAGACAATTAATTAAAGGACAACCTGGATAATATTTTGGAGAATAAAACTGCTTAATTTTGTGTTAAAAGCACTTAAAATCCTCTACCTTAGGGCCGAGCAACTAACTCAATATACGTGATCCGTCTGGAAATGGAGACCGGTGTCCCAAGCTGTACTATACGGTGTCTGGATAAAACTAGACTTTTATTTTATAAAAAAAAACCTGCAGGTGAAATTTATCTTTCGTTATTACGAAAATTAATTGGTGGCTAGCTTTTTTTTCGCACGTATACAGTGAATGGCCATTTTGCTCAGTAATCCCAGCAAGAATTTGGCTATTTTCTAAATTTGCGTTAAAGTTTAAAATATTTGTTTTAGAACTGAAACACATTAACTATTAGTCAATCCCAACGCCAAAAACATCAACAGAATTGATTGTGTATATCTGAAATAGACCCGACCGACGCACAAAATAGTCCAATATGACGGCCTCTATGAACAACCCTCGCAGACGCTGTCATTGAAATGAAATGAAATGGGGTTTAACGTCCTACTGTTCTGCTCCTAAACTGGGCTAATGAAGACGGGCATACGCCATACAGTGTGCTATGAGGGAAATTTTGCCCGGACAGCTGCACTACGGCCTACTCTTATATCGAATTCCAACTGCCAAGGGATCTTTTACGTGCACGCCAAAGTGTACACGGGACCTCGGTTTTTCGTCCTATCCGAACGACTAGACAGCTTTCCTTGTCAGGCCCTCCGTCCTGCATCACTGACAAGGGAGAACCACGCCGGAAAATCTGGATGAACTTTCTCGGCCAATGCAGGGATCGAACACCCGACCTCCAGGCTAGCGAGCTAGCGTCTTACCCACTTAGCCACGTGATTCCCGCGCTGTCAATTCTATGAGTTGTAGATGTTATTTTTGTGAAAAATCGTTAGTAAAAGAGAGAACATGTTGGGACTGTACGAATTATATAGTCTTTATGGGTGCAACGGACACAATGCTGAAGATAAACCTATTGTTTACAATGTTGACCTCATGACCCATTGACGTCAATGTCATGACCTGTGATGTGTAGATCACGTGATATGGATATTATGGCTATTGACTTTGTCTGAGATACTTCTCCGCAGGTAGCGTGTCTCAGATGTTCAGAATGGGGTCATGCACTGTTTAGACCTCTAAAGGAATGGCAATCGATTATCAGGTAACCCAACGGAAAAAATGACCCGAAATATTAAAAGGGTTTTGACGTTCACGTCCAAACGACTGGATATTGTGAGCTGAAGTTTTGAGACAAGGTAAATACACCATTCCTCTATATTGTGGCGCTAAACTTTCATACGTACACTGACTTTTATTTTTGAGAAACTGTTCAAATCGGGATAGTCCCTTCAATGGACAGTCCAAGTGGGCACAGAAGGTCAAAACAAAACTTATTTAACACTTCATAAATTGTTTAAAACGTCAAAACGATTCAAATTACAAACCATCTCGCCATTAATTTATATGTTGTTGTGACGGGGGCGGTGCACGAGGCGGGGGGTAGGCTCACGTAATACCTACCACTGATTTCTACTTTTTACATTACTAATAATTAATGGAGAGACCAACTGTTGTATAATACATTTCGAACCCGGTAGGAGAGACCCCCCAACCCATATAGTGTCGGAACCGCATAGGCGTACGGGGAACTTTTTGACTGGGGGGGGGGGGGCGGTGGTGATTGGTGCCCAAAAAATGAAGTTAGGTACTTAGTATGTTACATAATAATAATAAATTCGCTGTTAAATTGGACACATTCAAGAACACAATATCTTTTTTTATACAACTTTTACAAAATACAATTGTGTGCCCAAATTTTCCCAGCATTTGGTGCCCAAAATGGGGGGGGGGGTGGCCGCCCCCCACTGCCCCCCCCCCCCCCAGCTCGTACGCCTATGCGGAACCCTTAACGGAGCAAGGATCGAGACCCGTAGTCCGTCCCTGGTATATTATAGACGGATAGTAAGAACAGGTTCATATATAAAAATAGACATTTAAAGGAGCTAAGTCGCTATCGTTTGGTACCTAGAATGGACACAAATGGGTAACAACGCACATAATAATGTAATATGAATGTATATTAACCGATTTACATTCAATCGTTTCTGTTTTTACTGTAATATCTAATCAGTTACCTTCGTCAAAAATACGCGAAGAGTCCGAATTGAATAGTAGTCTTTGGCGTCTGGGTTTTCCAGTCTACACTGGTAGTATTCTCCTACATGGAGTTTGTTTAGACTCGTTCATCGAGTCACTTCATACAAATGGCCCTCATTTTGTTTTAAATATTGGATATCATCAGAAGCCCATCTTTTCACAGTAAGATAACAACATCAATGTTGATTTAAATTGACCAATAAGTCGTGTTTACAATTTCAAAGACTGTGGATGATATTGAGTTGAAGACTTTGCTCCTTTAAACATCATTTAAATATGGCCTAAAACCTGTAACACTTTCCCCTCCAACTTAAAATAAATTGTGTATTGGAATTTTCGATAAAACCTGAAACGTTTGTTCCACAGAGGAATTAGTTTAGAATGACAAATACAATTTGTAGAACCAGATATTTGATGTAAGTGAACCCATTTGTTTCCGGGACACCCATTTCACACAAAATCTTATTTTCTATCCAGGCAGACCTTCCATATAATAATCTATCTGCAAATAAATTTTAAATATGGTCTACCACCTGTAGCACATGCCTTTGACCTAAAAATAAATTGTTTATTGGAATTTTCGATTAAACGTAAAATTACTTGTACTTGTACAATTCTCGACTAATACACCAGTTGTTAATTTGTAACACGTTTGACATCATATCGGCCCACTTCGGAGCAGAACAGTAGGGCGTTAACCCCCATTTCATTTCATTTCATTTTAACATCATATCTTACTACGTGAATTAACAATAAACTGTTCATTTGATAAAACGGAAACATGTTCTTTATACCTGTAAAATAAATACCAATTGTTTTTATGCTAAGTTAACGTCTACTATAGAATATGGAAATTTGCAACAGGTTTGAACACCGTATCTTTCTATAGGACCAAACATTACACGGCATACCAATAAATTGTTCATTGACTGCAATAACTGTAAAATAATAATATACGATATATCATTTCATACGGCGTATTTTTACAGGTAATTGAGTTATCAAGTAATGCGGTAAATTCACGTCCTGTCTTTCCCTCCATTTTCATGGATAGGCTGAAAACTGGTATGGTAGTTAATTGTCTTGCGTAGTCATTAATTTACGTCGATTTTCATGAATTTTAAAGATAAACATGCATAAACTAATAACACCAAGATATACTCTATAGAGTCGACTTTTTTTTCAAAAGAAATGAAATGAAATGAAATGGAGTTTAACGTGCTACTGTTCTCCTCCGAACTGGGCTAATGAAGAAGGACATACGCCAAACAGTGTGCTATGAGGGAAATTTGGCACCGCGGCCTATTCTTATATCGAATTTTAACTGTCAAGATCTTTTACGTGTACACGGGACCTCGGTTTTTCGTCCCATACGAACGACTAGACAGCTGTACTTGTCAGGCCCTCCGTCCTGCATTACGGACAAGGGAGAACCACGCCGGATAATATTTCAAATGAAATTTTGAGTCTGGAGAGAACCACGTCATTCCCCACACGGAGCAAAAATCAGCCCATCCCTGGTTTATAAGGTATGTATGTATTGTCTAATGTCCATTGCAGGTGAAAACAGTACGACCGTGACAATTGCATGAACTTGTGAAATGAATGACAAACAGAAACGAACCTAGCTATTTACTTTCTCACTTTAATAGTTAAAAACTAGATAATTTAAAGGTAATTTGCTGAAAATTTCATTCAAATTGATCCACTAAGAACCGAGAATTAAGCGGTTGAAATTTCCGCCTAGCCTCGATCATCATTACTAAAGTCAGTACGATAAACAGCATAGTCTCGATTATCTATTTAATCATTAAATCGGAAAGTTATGTAGTAAATCGGCTCATAATCCACTAAAGATCACAGGCTAGCGATGCCATTGAGAGTTGATAATGATCTGGATAGGTTAATTAATGTCTAATTAATAATTTAGATAACATTTCCGACCTAAAGAAAGACCTGCAATACACAGATTTAGCTCTTGCATAATGTATGTTTAATTAACTGTGTTTGTTCAGTATAACTGCTAACATTATTTATTTCATTATTTTGGGGGGAGAGAGAGAGAGAGAGAGAGAGAGAGAGAGAGAGAGAGAGAGATTGGGTTTAACGTCCACTCGACATAAACTAGGTCATTTCGGGACTAACATATGGTTTTTCAATTTTATTTCAATAATTCGCTTGCGCAAGTTCAAATAGGTTCAAACGCACAATTGTCAACACATATCATTACAGTTTGCAGTCATTGACCAAGGCCCACACAAGTACGCGCCGAAGTCGCGTCACAAGCGCGTCCGAGGGGGTGTCGGGGGTCCTCCCCCCAGAAAAAAATTTGAAAATTGACAACTGCAAACCCATTTTCCAAGCATTTCAGACCAAAGCAGAATTCTTATCTTTTCTTTCTCCTTTCCTCTCCTTCCTTTCTTTCCCCCCCTTCTCTTTTCTTTTTTCTTTCTCTTTTTTCTTTTTTCTTTATAGGCTCAGGCCCACTTTTTTTTAATGAGCTTAGGTCCAAGGTCACGGACAGGTGGACAGATGGGCCCAGTCCGGCACTGACAGTTTGTATTGGAATAAGTAATAGTGAAGACTGGACCACTAAAATAGTTACTGAACAGTTTTTCTTTGTGGTAATGGGTTCTACATTTACATAGCGATGTTTCTTATAATGACGTAATACGCAAGCCGCCATGACACCGGCCAGTTGAAATTTCGCGTAGCTGTTGGGTTTCATCAAATCATATAATTATGCGGTAAGGCGTCACCTTTATTTCAATGGGAATTGATTAATTATATGTTAAGCTAGGTGCAGTACTGTTTTGGGTCAGTTTATGTGTAAATTAAAGGAGCTATAGGCCAGTAACCTTTTTGTAGTCATTTGACTAAGAAACTTGCGCAAAGGAACTCCGTAGGACGAGCCACTACTGTGGCTGGAGTAAGGCGGAAGACATCAGTAGTGGAACCATTTCTAGGTTACTGCCGTCTCCAATATCCAGATATTACGGGAGCACATATTGTGATGTACAATATTATAAAAGGGACCAGTTATTATACATTTAGTATGCGATATGGACACTACACCCTTCGTCCTTTTAGAGTAAATCTCCATGCTATAAAATTAAACAAATTATTATTATGGAGCGAACATGACAACTCTGGATAAGTGTCAATTATAATATTAATGCCATTCTGAATAATGAATTGAAAATAAACTTCGTGATAAGCATTAACTATTCAGTCATTCATAATTAGAAGTAGAGTGTTGGTAATACAAAATACACTTATTCATATTACACTGTAAAACACATTGTTCAAAATGTTGAAATGAAATGAAATGGGGTTTAACGTCCTACTGTTCTGCTCCTGAACTGGGCTGATGAAGACGGGCATACGCCATACAGTGTGCTATGTGGGAAATTTTGCCCGGGCAGCGGCGCTACGGCCTATTCTTACATCGAATTCCAACTGACCTCGGTTTTTCGTCCCATCCGAAAGACTAGACAGTTGTCCTTGTCAGGTCCTCCGTTCTACATCACTGACAAAGGGAAACCAAGCCGGAAAATCTGGATGGACTTTCTCGACCAACGCAGGGATCGAACACCCGACCTCCAGGCTAGCGAGCCAGCGTCTTAACTACTTAGCCACCGTGATCCCCTCAACATGTTGAACACACTTAAGACAATACATAGTCATTCAGGTAACGCGGTCTAACATGGTGTCTTCTTGATCTTCTGTACAGTTGATGTGGGTTGTTGCGATTAAATTGATTATCGATGGGTCCCAGTTCATCATTATTCAACTCAATATAATCAGCGGTTGGTGGATATTGCGTGGGGCCATGATATTCGCCTTAAACATACGTTATGCAAGAGCTAAATCTGCCAATTGCACGTCTTTCTTTAGGCCTAAAATGTTATCTAAATTATTAATTCCACATTAATTAACTTATCCACACCATAGTCAACTCTCGATGACATCGCTAGTCTGTGATATTTACTGGATTAGAATCCTATCGGCTGCTTAACGTCAATTAATAATTAAATCAAAAAGTGGATAATCGAGACTATGTTTTTTATCGTACTGACTTTAGCAATGATGATCGAGGCTAGGCTTAGAATTCAATCGCTAAAATCTCGGTTCAAAGTGGATCAATTTGACTGAAATTTTCAGCATTTTCCTTTCACATTATTTAGTTTTTAACTATTGTAACTAAAACTGCCAGCTCTTTATCTAATCTCCCATAACGTATCTTTAACTGCGAGCTGTTCCTGGCAAACATTTTACCATTTGGCGCTTTTAGTAAGACCATGGATCCTTTGGTATCTATCTCAACAGAAGCATGACGAGTAAAGGGCGTTGATAATTTATTTGTCTTTGCCTGCTTGATCAATGCAAAAAAACTTTGGCTCAATGAAGATGGTTTTGAAGAAGATGGTTTTGCTCTGTTGTTCTTATCAGCATGTAACTTCTTCCTTTTACATCTTTTATCATTTTCACGAGCAAAGTTATTTAGTTTATCCTTGCAATCTAGTGCGGAAGGTGGATTCTCTGATAATTTGGTTTTAATTGGGCGGTTGAATAACAGTTCAGCTGGCGATACACCAGTGTTCTCACTCCGTTCTACTCCACTATACCCTTGGTTAATCCATAGGGTTTCCACGATTTCAAATTATCTGCCCTAGCCTTGATTGTAGATAAAGTCTACGAACCAATCAAAAAACAGTTTACAAACCAGTCGTTTCGCCCTCGATTTTATAAGGGTAGATAACCATATTCATGTCCATTTACGGAATGATTTATGTAAATAATGGATATATTTCTAATTCATTTATAATTAACCGTATTATCAAAATCTGAAGTATGTTTCGCTGATTTCAAATATGTATACCATCCATATGTTTCACTTTTGTTATTATTATTACTATTCGTTCTTTGTCTGAAATGTTTCATTCTGTTATGTTTATTATTATTGAACTTTATACTTAGCAATTTAGTGTTCACAATAACTTGTCTACGATATCATGTAGACGTAAAACTCCGGGAACGAACAAACGATTCCCAATAAAATTCTTGACCCTTCATAGTTATAAACGTCCGGTTTTCATTAATAATATAATTTGTTGCTAATAAATACCAACTAGAATTGTTCGACGAGAGTTACATCCCTTTGCCAACTTCCTTTACTAATAACGATGTATGGAACTGGTAAATAAAAAAAGCGCAATCATCAGGGGCGGATAATTTGAAAACATGTCTCCCCCATAGATTAATCCAGGGGTTAGTGGAGTAGAACGAATGAAACCACTGGGGATACCGAGGATGAAGGTGAAATAGTCAGATATTATCAAAGGAACAAATAGGACGCACTCACAGGGTAGGACCCAAAGGGTCTGGTAATGTACGTGGTTTTATAGTACGTTTTATTATAAGTTATAGAGATCGTGCATCAGTATATGGCAACAAACGTAATCCAAAATCCTACAAACTAACCAATAATTCAATGGTATATGTGAATGAAGCTCTGACAAAAACACGATCACTACTCTATAAAAGAACAAGAGAACTGTTCAAGCTGAAAAAAGTTTAAAATTGCTGGAAATATGATGGCCGAATTTATGTTAAGCCACTTACAGGTGACAGAAGTCTTGTCATCAACTCGGAAGAAGATTTGAGTCAGTTTATTCTGTCTGATGGACATCAATTAATCCAACTAGTATTATACATAACACACGGATCAAACAAGCCAGACCAAATGTTACATCACGGACTCTCTGTTAACACCCGCACCTCATCAAAAATCACTATTTAATGTTAGAATACTAACGGCTACACCCCCGAAACACAAATAACCCCGTCCCAGCACCTAACATCAATTATGAAATTGACACTGATCCAGAAGTTTGATTTGTCTGACAACGATTAAATAAGCTGACCGGCGATTCTGTTCTGATTACCCTAAGCACTACAACAAGAGCCCATCAAATCATTGTGAATAAAGCATTATGATCATATTTTTTTTTATTAAAAAACGTTGCATTTACTATGAAATTGTATGTGGGATCACGGTATATTTATTTTAATACTTCCGCCCTTTACTGCTCACATAGACTGTCTCTTTTTAAAATATACGTAGATATATAGTTCGTTTTATTTTATATCTGAATTTTATCATTAAATATTATTTTTGTCGATCTATTTAGGACATAACTGCGTAAATCACCGTGACAACATATTTATACTGCATTGTACTTTTTTTTGTTTTCGGTTGATTTATGAATGGGCATGTTTATTAAACAAGTTTTCAAAACTGTTTTTGATTTACGATAAACATTACCCTGGGCGATATTACAAAATTGAGGATGACTGACATCGATATAACTATTATTTGATACGGGGATGTTCAAAAATGACTGTTTTTATAGTAGCTTCCGCTTCTGAAATCCTGATAAATTGAGGTATGTGTAATTATAGGTGTTGTCAATTCATTAATTGTTACTCGACCGTCCCCCCCCCCCATTCACCTTCACCCCGTGATATAAATCAAAACAAGTCGACGAAAATACAGCATCAGATGCTAGGAATTGAACATCACAAGTGTCTGGTTCGCTGTCTTAACCCAATCGAGCCATATCTGAGTTTAACTATTAGCGGAGTCAAATCTCTTAATATTTTCTGCTTATTTTAAAAGAATTATTCTGGGGTATATGTTAATTATAGCAATATGTATAACCAAACTGACAATTATCATTTTGCTGCAAATTTAATTTTTAAGAGTCCTCGCACCCCCTCTTCATTCAAAATAATGTCTCGAAATCTGGGTATATGGCCAATCATTACATAGATTACACCATTACTCGATTGCATCATAGATCACGCGATTACATCATATATTACGCAATTACATCATAAATTACACGATTAACCATAAAATTACAAGATTAAACCATAGATTACACGATTAAACCATATATTACACGATTAAACCATATATTACACGATTTGACCATATATTACACGATTAAACCATATATTACACGATTAAGCCATAGGTTACAAGATTAAACCATAGATTACACGATTAAACCATATATTACAAGATAAAACCTTATATATAGATTACACGATTAAACCATATATTACACGATTAAACCATTGATTACACGATTAAACCATAGATTACACGATTAAACCATAGATTACACTATAAAAGTAGAAAAAGCAACACTAGGAAACACAATTATGTAATAATTCGCACAATTTGTCTAGTTTAAAGTTAACTAAAACTGATCTTTCTTCACGCCCTAAAATAGAGAATACATATCATATAGAAAAGTTCCTATACAGAATTTATATTTTTAATATAATATGTTTGTTTTAACAATTCACATCTTATAAACAGTTTTTAAACCCACCAGCTCTTAATTAGAATTATGAAATGGTGTTTAAAGTTCCACTTGTCGGTACCAACCGGACAAAAGAAGAAGGGAGGTTTTTGTTATCACAGAAATCTAAGATATAAAATAAAAAAAAAGAATACTTACTATCGGATTTTTACTGAAATATAAAAAAATATATTATTCATAATAATGCAATTAGTCATTAAACATTTTAAAAACACCAAATTTAACCAATTTGTCACCAGTTTTCTGTTTAAACACCTTACCGTAACACTATCGTACCCTTTTTAAAAAAAGGTGTGTTGGGGACAAAAAAACTATTTTAATACAGTAAACAATGTACAATTTGTTTTAATTACCTCTTCAAGTTATTTCGAACAATCAGCAGTACCGCGACTACAAATACTGTTACAACTACGGTTACCGGCACTACGATAGCGATCCAGAGATAACTGACTGGCGTAGAGTTGTCATCTGTTAAAAAAGAAAGAAATAACATCCATGAAGCGATACCAAAACTTTATATAATATAATAGACCGTAGGTTTAGTGAGGGGGGGGGGTCTCAAATGCGCAAGAAACCAGACCAAACCTTTCTATAGTAAACTTTTGCGTAGAATAAGTTTCCGAGTGGTAATCAGTTCGCCGTTGCAGTGTTTTCGAGATATTCGGGGCAAATGGTAAAATGATGCCATTTGCACTGACAATTAATGCACATCCATTCATGTATCATGAAAACATGCTGAAAATGATCGCAAGTAATCACTCTTTCAATAAAAATGTGAATTTGCTAAATTCACCTTTGTTCTTTGTGACCCCGGATGTCAAAAGGGCATATTTTCCGTTGATGTACTAGGGAAATTTAAAGCAATAAAATGTCAGCGTAAAATATAAAAACTAAAGCGAAGCCTGTTCTAATTAATAATAGGAACATTTAAAATGTATCTTTAGGTGGTCTTAGCACCGTACATTTACTTTGGAACGTCGAAAAAGATCTTGCATAACAGAACCAAAACACTTCGAAACCTGTTTCAAAATACGTAAATACTGTCAAATCGAAATCTCCCCGATTTAGTTTAACAACGATTGTTATAAATAATGAAACCATGCCAAAACTTAGCCTTCAGACTATAAATATAGCCTGGAATATACTAAATACAAATTGGTCCTAATTTGTAAAAAAAAAAAAATCCTATCAGGGAATAGAATTCAGTTGGGACTTTTTAAAAATTGAAGAACAGCATATTTGAAAGAGATGGCATGCCTCTTGAAAAGAGTTTTGAATGGAAACCGTGTACCCTGCACTATACGGCAACAACTATACTGCTTAAATAACAATTAAAAATTGGTCATCCTCATATAAAACTCGTAATATATTGATTATCTAAACTCATCTATAATGATAGTATCCTCCGATATGCTAAACCTATCAAAATTCTCATGGCGACGTGAGAGAGAGAGAGAGAGAAATGGGGTTTAACGTCTACTCGACACAAACTAGGTCATTTTGGGACTAACATATGGTTTAATTTTTTTTCAATAATTCGTTTGCGGGTGGGAGCAAACCGGAGGACGAGGTTGGACTCATGGCGACGTCCACAAAGGGTTTTGAATGCATACTTTATTTGGATAGGTTTATATAACTGGCCTTTTTACCATTTTGATGTTCAAGAGTCTCCTAATCGGAGGAAGTTAACGCATAGCAAATTATAAATCATCTATATTTACCGATTTTCGTAAATAAACAATCTGACAATCTGTCTGAGCCGATAAATTGTGTCATCAATCCATCTGGACAATTAAAACAAAACGTTTGTCCAATATCAGGTTGATAAGTCCCTAGTGCACAATATTCACAGATATCGTCCTCATCTTTATAATATTCTCCCGGGGAACACTCAACTATAATGGAAATTAAAATAAGTTACTTTCAGATCATAATAATTGTGAAACAATAGCTTAGTTGATAACATTGCTTCCTGGATCCCCGTGTAGTTAAATTATTTGATATAGATATTCAGAATATTTATAAAATATTGGTTTGAGGGAAAAATGCAGCTGTTAATAATAATGCAATATTAACAATTTTACAGATAAGGTATTTTAAGGCGAATAATAATATAAACTCACTCATTATTCAAAGAATACCCAGTACTTCCAAACACAGCAAAAGTGAAATGAAATGAAATGGGGTTTAACGTCCTACTGTTTTGCTCCTAAGCTGGGCTAATGAAGACGGGCATAAGCCATACAGTGTGCTATGAGGGACATTTTGCCCGGGCAGCGGCGCTACGGCCTACTCTTATATCGAATTCCAACTGCCAAGGGATCTTTTACGTGCATGCCAATTTGTACACGGGACATCGGTTTTTCGTCCATCCGAACGACTAGACAGCTGTCCTTGTCCGGCCCTCCGTCCTGCATCACTGACAAGGGGAAACCACGCCGGAAAATCTGGATGAACTTTCTCGGCCAATGCAGGGATCGAACACCCGACCTCCAGGCTAGCGAGCCAGCGTCTTAGCCACGTGATCCCCGAAACACAGCAAAATGTCGATTGATTCACTTACCAATTACAGATGTAGCTTATTGAAAGTGCTTTTTGAGAGACCCTCGGTCGTGGATGGGGGGAGTAGATACCCGCCTCCTCCCCCATCCCCTAAGAATAAGCGTAACAAGCTGTATGATTAAAACGGAAGCTCTATGTAATAAATTTGAATTCAGCGATATTTAAATAAAATCTGTATGGGTGCGCAAATCAACCAGAATTATTTTCATATGGCGTGGTTTCGATTCCAAGCTTAGCTATAATGCATTTTCAAAAACCAATCATATATTTTGACACCTACCACAAATACCATTTCCTTGAACGGTTCCAGGTGGACATTTAATAGTTCCAATAACATCCATGTCACTTGTATAGTTGACACCATTTATAATAACATTAAAGATGGCGTCATCATCTTGTATCATTTGGGATGTTCTATCCAAAGTATCTAATGCACGAGTTATATCATCTGTACCATTTCCTTTAATAACAACCAAAAATTGACATTAGTTCTCTATTCACACCTGACCCTAATATATCAAACATTATCTAAGGATATTTCCTTTCACAGCCTGTTGATTTTATTATTAAAATAGTAATACTTGGTCATTCAATTTTATTGTTTTTTGTACTTGATTGCCAGATTCTTAATCATAATTTAGGTCAACGTGATTCAATTGGATCTCATTTCTAATTGACTACATTGATCTCCGTAATCGTAGTATTATCATTATTACCTGGTTTAAAATCAATTGTTGATTGGTTAATTGGTATATTAATGGACACGCCCAGAGATAAGGTAGGAGCAGGATCTAAAACACAGCTGTTTATTGTAACATTTAACGTACAATCCGGGTTAGTAGAACATGGTAACTGATCTGTTATCTGGACAATTTGGTTCTGTACGTCATCCTGGGAATCACAGTCAGGTATTTTATACGATAATCCCAAATTAGCTTTATATTCTTCTGGGATTACAGGTTCTGTTAAATAAATTCATAGAAAGCTAAAGAATTCGTCAAGAAATATTTAAGTGAATCAAATTAGTGAAGAAAACTGTCGGAATCCAAATCTCTGAGCGCAATAATTCTAGCCCATTTTATCAAAGGGTACACTGTGAAATCCCGGACCGCCGCATTAAAAGCAACTAAAAGTAACTATTTTGTCATATCTCACGTCGAGTATTAGGCTATAATTGACAACTTTTATCTTTATGCTCTGTTTTTGTAACCCCAACCAAAAGGTTTATCACGTGATCACGCCAATCATTGTTAACTCTTTTATTTGTGAGGTACAACTCCTATCAGAGATCAGAACACTGCAAATCGTTAAGGTTCGTCCTCTTATGATATATTTGAAAACAAGATGTTAAAACTGTAGCATATCTGCTAACTTTAGAACGGACGATGTCCAGTAAGCTGAAAATCAATAGATTTCGCCCAATGCTTCACACCAAATTCGAATGTGGAGCCTCTCCTCTACCCCGCTCACATACCCCAATTGTTGGGGCAGGGAGGATCAAAAGACCGACGGAGTGGGTGACGGTATAATACACCCACACTGAAATGTGGGCGTATAAAAATACGGATTCCTGAAGTTATCTTATTAAGCAATAGGTGGGAACAAACCTAATAGGTTTTCACCTTTATAAACAAATGGCATATGGATGGGTGGGGGGTGGCCAAGCAAATAGGTCAGTGTAGCGACGGGGGGTGGGGAGCCCTTTGCTTGCAATACTAAATATAATCTAATATTATATTAGAGAGCCATTGACAAATTGTAAACAGTACTCCTGCCAGGAGACTGGTATGATTAACTGTAATAATGTCTGAAACAAGGACCATAACCTTACATCAATCTAAACATTCTGAACTGATATCCCTATATCCCACCCCGGTCAATCAAAAATACAAATTATGTTATATACTTGTGCATGGTTGTGTTTTGTTTCCAGAGAGCCATTCTCCACCATTACATTCATAGCTAGGTATAATATCCTTAAATACAAAACCAATCTGGCAAATAGATGAACATATCATATCATCCTTGTCACCAGTACATTCGGCTTTTGCTACACCATTTCCTAAAGTTAAGTTGGCTTCATGACACTCTACAAAAGAGAATCAACATTATAAGTTGGAAATATTCGAAATTTTTGATAATTTGGTATTTATATATCCATTTTGAAGTATAGTCTAGAGAAACTGAAAGCTGAAACTTGAACAATAGTAGTGCGCATAACAGATACAGACCTGAAGACAAAGTGAAATCACGACTCGGCGTCTTGCTTTCGACTATCGTTATAGACTCGAAGCCAAGAAATGAATAAGGCAAAAATGTGTCTCCTACCCCTCGAGGGATCTTTTTACGTGCAAGCCATCGTAGGCTATACACTTGACCTCTAGTTTTCTTCCATCCGATCAACCAGACGCTGTTTCTTGCAAGCCCCCCCCCCCCCCACACACACACACCCGAACACACATACACACACCGTTTTGCATTCCTGGGTCACTCAGGAAAATCCCTATAAGGAAGTTTCAAAATGGATTCAATACCACAGATATATTAGGTTGACTTGATTGCCCCTTGAGTTTTATTTCGGGTTGTCTAGTTACCTCCCAACGGATAAAAAACGAAACTATATATAGCAAATGCAATCAGACCAAAACATTGGCATTGTATCAAAATTTGTATGTAGAGATATAACACACCTAACGACTAAATAAAATATGATCTTTATAGGTGTTTGGACATTTATATGTGATAGAGTTTGATCTATTACTGCTGTGTAGGTCTCTGATATGTTTGCTTTACGCACTTAAATATGTTCAATGGTGTTTAAGAGACAATCGTTTAACCTTTACATGGTTAATTGCAAAACGAACTACATGGAACTGGAATTTACTTTAATTAGGTTGCTTCAAAGACATAATATCCTTTAGTTAAAGTTATGTTTCAAATAAAATGTTATTTACGCTGTAATAATTAATGTAATTGCAATAGTAATAAAATCATTTATTCTTGAAAGAGAATTGCTAACCTATAGACTTCCTGCATATTTTTTCAGAAATGACAGAGACAATTACTCTTCGTTTAACTGCATTTATGGTTCGTCTTTTTGACCACTTCTTTTAATCATATTTATGTTTGCCATTTTGACCAGACAAAACTTCTAGCACGTTTGAAACACACTGCTTGTATAGGCCAACATTCCACAAACATATGTTAGGCTTCATGATTATGGTTAGTTGAAACATCCAAGAAGATCCGGTATAGAGTGAATATTAGAAAAATGGAAGGGTAGTACACGTGACTACATTGTACGGCCGCATTAACTTGAGTATTTTAAATTTACGGCCTCCCACGGCAATTTATAACTTTTGAGAACAAGAATAGATATAATTTTAAACGTGTTATTAATTTATATACCAAGATATCACCGTATCGACAATTAATGTATTAGTAAACATTTCACTTCAGACTGAAAGTAACGTGATGTTACACGATTTTAAGCAATTTGGTCTCGAAAACGCAAATCAATTAAATGAGAGGCCTTTTAAACTTAGCAACCTAAATATGAAATGATTTTATTCAATAGATACGCGTTGAATTTAAGACAAGTTTTATCGGCATGTTTATTTTTCGGGAGTCACATTCGCGAATCCCGAATAACGAGCCAGCACGTTATTCGGGATTCGGGATTCAGCAATAAAACAGATGATTGCTGGAGAGGACTGTCCCATACACTCTAACAAACCAGTTATCACCCTATTCGTATAACAAACGGTCGTCTCCGTGCTAGTTGGCCACGCAACGTTCCCTTATCCCTACAGTCGGAGGTATCGAAAATAATGGTAGGATGGAAGGTAGGCCGGTCTTGTTTTACTTTCGAATCCCGAATAACGTACTGGATCTTCGTTCGGGATTCGACAATAAAACAGGTGAGTGCAGGAGAGGACTGCCCAGTGCACGCCAACAAACCAGTCAACACCCTATTCGCTCGACAAACAGTCGTCTCCTTGCTAGTCGGTCACCCAACGTTAACTTACTGCCCCGTGCACTCCAACAAACCAGTCAGCACCCTACTAGCTTGAGAAGCTGCCGTCTCCGTACTAGTCGGCCACCCGACGTTCACTTACCCCTAGGGTCAGATGGAAGGTAGACCGGTCTAGTTTATTGGCGAATAATCCCGAATAACGTGTTGGCTCGTTATTGGTTATTCATTATTGGCGAATAACGTTCCCGGCATAGTGGTAATTTATCTAAAGAGTATAGAAGGCTTCGGTCAGAAGAAGACGGGTTTCGATTTTGAAAAACGTTTTTGACGTTTTTGACGTTCCCGGCATAGTGGTAATTTATCTAAAGAGTATAGAAGGCTTCGGTCAGAAGAAGACGGTTTCGATTTTGAAAAACGTTGTCTTTTTTGTCATTCGAGAATCGTTACTATTCAGATCGTTCTTATGTTTCCGACCAATGGTTACAGTATAATTTGAAATAACAATGTCCAATCAGATATGTAGCATTCTGTATGAAGCCACAGTGGACCGACAAGAAGTTCAACTATCAAATCATTCAATTCTCTTTGGAAATAATTGTCGGCCATTTTGGTTATGTTGTCTTATTTTTTTAGACTAAGCGACACAGCAAATAATCACCACTTCGATTGATTAAAGGGTTAAACTTGCCGCCATAGGAAGGGGAATACCGAAATGATAAGCTGCGTATATGGTATTAGAGGTTGGGGCAACTTGTCTTCTAAAGCATCTAGCTAGAACCCCGCCAATGACCTATATATAGACTGCCGCCATATTGGTACACAACAATATTATGCAATATTTGATAAACGTGCATATCATAGTTAAACGACTTAATTATTTCGTTTTAACGAATTAATTATTTTGTTATATCGAATTAATATTTCGTTATAACGAATTAGTATTTCGTTATAACGAATTAGTATTTCGTTAGAACGAATTAGTATTTCGTTAGAACGAATTAGTATTTCGTGTAAAGAAAATAATTATATTAGAGTGGAATCGTGCACTTAAGGGGCTCCATAGGCCAGTGCTCTGGTTTTGGATATCTAGCTATGTGTAATGTTATTTTCAAAATGATATACATGTAATGCAATAATGACAGATTAAATATTTTCTTTTACATAGTCGTCGCGATAATATTACACTTATCTAGGTAGTAAGTAGTAAATCCCCTGATTGGTTCATATATGGATCAACAGAGATTACATTTTGTTTACGTTTCAACTCTTATTTAAGTAACAATTTTTGCGACTTCTTCCTGGCCGTGAAGACGTGTCAGACCTATCAGGTAAGATATTATTTATTTCACAAACAGTACATAAATACAGTGTATTAATAACATATTTACATAAATTATACATGTGTGGATATAATTTAACCAGGCTTGTAACCTTTGTGTTATAACCTTAATTAATCCGCGTAAACTGTTTAGTACTGTGAGTAAAATTAAACCATTCGCTAAACTTGTCTATATTTCGTCGTAAGTAGCACTCAGGGGCCTGTTTCACGAAATTTTAACTAAGATAAAATCCAAATTTTATTAATTTGATTGGATAATATTATATTGATTTTAGTGCTTAACCAATCAAAATTGAAATATCTACTAAAATTTTGATTTTATCTTTAGTATAGATTTCAAGAAACAGGGCCCAGATAGACAATTTCCTTGACTAACCGATTTGTCTTAATTTGTTTTCTATATGCTTAACGATTCTATAAATCTTCACGAATTGCCCCACGACGAGATATGCGGGCGGGCCAACCAATGTCACTTGGTTTTATGGGCGCCTCGCCAATCAATTCGTTATATATGAGGTCCCCCCCCCCCCCAAATGGTGAGGCTCCTCATAACGAATCATACCATTAACACCACATCTCGATTAATGGGGAGCCCGAAACGGAGTGATCTGTTGGGTATCTTATTTCGGAGTGGCGCCTATAATGACATGATTGGTGGGGCGCCTTATAATGACAATATATGATTGTCGAGTGGCACATTGAGATTTGATCAATGGGGCGCCCAAAACGGCATGATTGGTGGGATGCCTCATCGCGGAGGGGCGCCCATAATGCCACGACGAGAAAGCCAACTGGAGATTGTAGGAAATTGGGGATGAGATTGATTCAAGCCCGCATCAATCATGATAATCTTCAAAATTCGAACAAGTCGCACTCTAACCCGATTCCGAATTTTTATAGGTACGTTAAAGTTGTATTCTTTCCCTCAAAATATCATAATACGGCAATATCCCAAATTCAGATTCAAAATTGAAATTTTCCATCATTTTCATAGTTCCTCTCCTCTGATGCAAACCCTTATTTTCCAAAATTTGCTGACCAAGATAAAACAGTCCTTCTCTGCAACATTCCTCAATTCGAAAGAATACTAACTAATTTATCCCCACACTGATCAACAGTGAATATTCGCTAGCCTGCTACAATCACTGATAGGATGACACCGATGCGGCTTAATGAGTCCCAAATATAACTATTTTCTATCTGCAAATTAAATTCTAGAACATTTTTTCTTATGCATCAGAAAAGTAAATAAAGGTGTTTGAAATATACTTAAGTAAAAATACCTCCTATTTAGCGTAATGTGTATTTAAAACGAGTGAAGGCACCATTCTGTCCGGACCAGTAACGTCTTATGTAAACAATGTACGCGCCATTGAGCCAATGATTGACGCGATGTGATGTGATGTCATATGTTGAAAGCAGTCATCTTTTAAGAGTTATTAGAAGACGTTCGTAATCCTCGGATTTGTCCCCTGACCATTTATTTTTAAACTGATTTCCGATAACAAAACAACAGAAATAATTTAATTAAAACAAAGCTAAAATTTTTTTAGAGCAAAAGCACATTGTGGTTGACTTATGTCGTATAATCAGTAAAACAATATGGACCTGATCAGACATAATAATATTTTCAGTAAGCTGATAGCGAAAAAACGCCAATCAGTCAGTAGATAATTGATAGCCGGATCAGCTAGCCGGATGTGGACACTGTGCTTGACAAGGCCTATACTGAATGTGGTCGTGGCCTGCCTCTGTTTTTCTGCGCTGTAAGCAATCGCCATGTTTGTTCTACAAATTGAAAACAAGTAAGGCGATTGATAAGGGCGTTAACTTTTTTTTTATTTAATTTTTTCTGTAGTTTTTTAATCTTAGTTCAGCTTTAAGTGGTATTTTATGTTTATCAGGCTTCAAACATGAATAATATTATTCCTGAAGTACTTCTAGTGATCTTCGTTGTAAACACGGTTCACACTCAGACCAATTTTCAGGTAGGATTTTAACTTATGTGTCCATTTTTGAAGTTAAATGCGATTACCATATGTTTATTATTACAATTATTTTAAATACAACAGAATTGACACCGTGGAGATACCCTCTTCTTAAACATATATTATGCAAGAGCTAAATCTTCCTATTGCAAGTCTTTCTTTAGGCCTGAAATGTTATCTAAATTATTAATTTGACATTAATTAACTTATCCAGACCATACTTAACTTTTGATGTCATCGCTAGAATCCGAATTGCTGCTCAACTTTCATTCATGATTTAATCATGAAATGGATAATCGAGACCATGTTTTTATCGTACCGACTTTAGTAATGATGTTCGAGACTAGGCCGAAGATTCAATCGCTAAAATCTCGGTTCCTAGTGCATCAATTTGGCTGAAATTTTGAGCAAATTGCATTTACATAACTATTATAGTACGAAATGTCATCTCTTTATCTAATCTTACATAATGTATCTTTAATAAAAGAGTCACTCGTGGTTAGTATAGTTTATTGCATACTCCTCGCAGTGTTTCGTTTGATTAGAGCTAATCCCACTTAACATTGCAAATTTCTGTCCTAAATTATGACTGGTCAATAGTCCGATTAGCAACCAATAGCTAACTGCGTAACAACATCATTCTGCTTTAAACAGAGCTTCAAAAAGGACCAAATATGTTTACATAACGTTACGTCATGACTCACGATTTAATTATGCCCAGTTAACCAGTGCATAGCAGAATATTGCAGAAAAACTAATTGCGTGACAAACGAGGCTATCTAAAGGGATACAATGTAAACAATACTGTTTGGGGGCGAACAATACTTTCGCCGTTTTAATACCTTTAATCACTGTCCAAAGTTTTAGGGAAGATCCCAGATTAAACGAAGGGCTGTCATGTTGCTGACTGAACGGGAAGAATAGACACTCTCCCTCAAAAACCCAAGTATCAGGACCCTTATTCGCGAAAACTTAAACTAAGTTACAACCGAAATTTTAAGAAATTCTGCAACTTCATTGGATATATGCAAATTGATTTTACTGGTCAGCCAATCGAATTGCAATATTTCTTAAAATTTCGATTGTATCTTAGTTTAAGTTTTCGTGAATAAGGGCCCAGAAGACAATCCAGCATTGCTTCAGGAATATGAGTTTATTGCTATGTAATAACCATTTCAGAACTGTAAAAGAAGCCTGTTGAAGCCGTTCATGGTAACAGAATGTAAAATATTAGATGATGGCATATCGCATGCAGATGTTCTACCCAGTGGAACTGTGTGCTTGGTACGCTGTTCAGATAAAGGTTGGACTGGACATGGCTGGAGAAAATGTGTGAATGGCAACTGGGAAGGATCCCATATAAAATGTGATGGTAATTATTGCTGTACGGTAATGTATACATAACAAAATCACATTCGTGGCGCTTGTCTCAATACCCAATGTGGCAACTCGTGGCAAACGGCGCCCCCGGTGGAGCAGGAGCTCAAAATTAAGTTACTTTTGAGTTCTTTATGCCTTCTTGACAACTTGCTCATACTACAGATTCAAATTTCCAAACTTGATATTCATCCATACATGGTTACTATGTGGTAAGACATATATAGAAAAGGTCATATTATATAAAATAAATCGTGAATAAGATTTATTTTTTGGAGGCATGATATTGGGGAGATGAATACAAACGAAGAGTTGTTTTCTGTGAAATAAACAAGAGAATTAAATTTAGGATAGGCACTAACTCAATTCTACAAAATTAAATTTAGGACAGGAAACCAACTCTATTTGGGATGGGGGGAAGAGGAGAGGGCCTATGAAAATGAGACCATACAGAGTTATGAGATTTGACCGTAAGGGGATGGTTGTTCGGATGTATGGAAAATTGATTTGAGGACGCTCTATGCTGTTGCTAGGAACAGGAAGCGACTGACATAAACCTGTACGTAACACGAAGGAAAATAACCTCACCGAACCAAACAAACAACTCCCACGAATGTCAAATGTCAGAAAACCATTCCATAGTTAACGTTATGATAACCTGGTTCAGAACTGCGTTTCAACCTCAACGGATGAGGGGATTTTGGTGGTGGCAGTGTTATAGTATGGATGACCCAACACAAAAAAACGTAACATGGGAATGCCCAGACCACACACACACACACACACACACACACACACACACCACGAAAGACAATTGAATCATGTCAAAGACGATGTATTAACCACGAACTTCTGATATTGCTTAGTATGTTGTTGCCTTGCAACAAGAACCGAATGTAGTATTGTGATGATTCCATGGGTAAGCGGTAATGGTCGATCTGTCATTCATTCTGTTGGTGGTCATACATAATATATTGACAATCGAAAATTGCATGTCCCTTTTTTTTCCAAATGAATATAAAAATGTCGTTAAAGTCCCTTTTTTTGTCATTCAGGTTATCCTTAGTAAAGCTATGTTCGTTGATTGTAGGTCAAATTTCTGTTCGTCGCCAACTTTCAAGACGAAAACGTGGAAGGCAGTGTAGAGGGTGGGGGTGGGGAAAGAAATGTGTATATGTTCCGGATAGTGGATGGATAAGTTGCAAAGGGTGGAATTGGTGGAGGAAATGTAAGGCTGTTTATCCACGTATGTTATTATTATACATTAACTCATTTATTGTTACCTTATAGTTTATATCGGACGTTCAGTACGCTCACTAGAACTCTATGGTATTATATGTCGTTGGGATGGGAAGATACCCGAAGTCATGTTTACAAATAATGACGTACGAGGGTTAGGGTTAGAGTTGGGTTAGTAGCTGAAAATCCAGATGTCCGGGCAACAACCCCTCTCCATTCCTCACTTAAACATAAATTACCATGCAGAAAGGAGGGCCTAACAAGGACAGCTGTCTAGTCGTTCGGATGGCACGAAAAACCAAGGTCCCGTGTACACATTGGCGTGCACGTATTGTTCAATTTTATTTCAATAATTCGCATGCGTGTATGGGTCTTTAGCAGTGGGAGGAAACCTGAGGACACGGAGAAAACCCAAGAGGTTGGACAGGCGACCCAACTCCTTGTCACGTACAACCGGGAATCGAAACCGCGTCAGTTGACTCAATGACCGACCTTATGATACAGCACGCACCTGATTACCATACGGCCATCCAACCCCCTCTGATAAGATCTAGTATGTCCAGCGGACGAATCTCGACGATATATTTTTATACACCTTTATTTCAGTATTGGGCGTAGTATGTCATCACCGTGTCCGTAGGTACATCAACAGTTAGCTCGTGAAGGCGACAGCGGCTAGAGTTTTATACGGATTATGTTCGTGGTCATGAGAGGGCGAACCCTATCGATTTACCCCCCCCCCCACCCACACACCTACCTTTGCCGAAAACCTTTTCAATTTGGTTGGGGAAATTAAGGTCATGAGAGGGTGAACCTTATTGATTTTCCGTTTTCCACGATTGTCCATCCAGATGGAGTTAACCTCCTTTGGCGAAAACCTTGTGAACGCGACACAAGCTATAGTGTTTACAGGTCTGCAATCCGAGACTATCTACTATCAATTGGGGAGCATCCACTGAGTTTCCTGGTAACAGGAGCAGTTCTGTAAAACGATTTCGACTTCTTACGGTGTATGTGAACTATGTGAACTCACAAATGAGAAGTGTTGTTAGGTGATTTAGAACAAATAAGCATATTATGTTTCATGCCATGTTGATACGATTACATATGTATTGTGGTCCATAAATATAGCTTCTATGCATTTTTTCGTTTCAGCGCCTTATATACAATGTCCAGGCTCTAAGACGGTTAAGACTGACGAAGGACAAACTTCGAAGTATGTTACCTGGCCATCGGCCACAGCTTCACATGGAAAACCCCCGCTAAGGTCTGTGTTAATGTCTTTAAAATTCAAAGAAATATTGAAATATTTTCGCTCACGAGTGTTATAATATTAGTTCCTTGAATTGGTTCTGGATAACAACATTGGTTTAACTTCAAACGTTACTTTTATTATTCTTCAAACATGTCGAGTACAAACCATGGTCCTAGCTTGGCTTGGCACAGGGTTCCAACTGACCGCTGTCCGGTCTTAATTGGAGACCTGTCGGTCCCAAGTTAATTTCTAGACGCCCGCGTCTAATCTGCCCTGATCTCCTTTGGGATCCTTTTTATGATACCTTTTAGGGACAAAGTATCTCACAAGATTACACATCTGATTCTGCATTATACATTTTACATATGTGTTCTTTAGCACAAATCCCGCCATCCATATTACTACAAATACCAGGGTAAGCCTTCAGTACGGATTGCTTTTTAAAACAAAGGGCGTTAGATAACACGAGTCAGCCATACGTTTATATTATGTTAATGACTAATGAATGTCATCAGGACAACCATGGTTGTCAATCGCCGACATAAGAATTCCGCGTTCATGTTTCAAGATGGCACGATAGCGTACCTATAACATCTGTCATCATGTAACACGGGTGTAGTACTACGGACGCCTTTATTTGTTGTGTTTCCTTGTGATCGTAAATAATACTACAGCAATAATAGTTTCTCAACTTTATTGGTAAACTGGAAATAACTTTGCAGGTTCCTCGTTCTCAAATATATAATGGCTTCTTGGAATGATCTGGTGAGAGTCTAGTTAAAACTCACTTCAACCCTTACGTAAAATACAACTAACCCATCATCATTCAATTTATACCCGTCTCATTTCGGCAGGTCCTTGGTACTTTTCCATTGAAAATACATAATAAACTTGTCTATTTCCCACCACTAACAGAGATAGATATTATCTTATTTGGTCTAACAGCCATAGGTCAATAAACAGCCAGAATTTGATGACTATTTTGACAATGATTATAATTTAACCAAAATATCACTGTTTTTTACTAATAACTATATCCACGTTCCTTAAGTACGTGTGATTTGACTTTATAGACAAAATTGAAGAGACAATTTTATAAAGACCCCAAATTGTCTCAAGGGCCAAAATGCTACACGGGCTCAGGGTAGACTGGTGACCATGTCACCTTCAATCGTAAGATCGAACAAATAATGCGACCTAATATCTAACCACAACGCCATTGTCTACACTAAATGTAAGGGATACATATTTTAAGAAGCTCGGAAAGTTTAAAAATTATATTTTATCAATTTTACCCTATTTATATATTTGTCCGTAGTCTATTGATTCTGCCTTTCGTTTTACGGATTCCGTGTCTTTAATTACGTCCTGTTTATTTATTCGGTATCATTATAGTGTATCACAGAATCGTGGCCCTGGAAAAGGTACTTTTCAGTCTGGTACAAGTTTCACTATTGGATATAAAGTCTTGGATTCTTCTGGAGAAACCAGAACATGTTCCTTTACAATTACAGTAGATGGTGAGTAAATAATAGATAACTTTAATTTTTCGAGTGTGCGAATACTTCATCGCAGGTTATACTCTTTGCCTCATATACATGTTCATATAGATGTTTACGGGAGATCAATACATCAACATTAAGAACTGACAAGGGCGATGCTTTGTTTGTTTGTTTTTTTTAAGTCAAAAAGTGGCCGACAAGGAAAGATGTGTTTATTCCGTGTAAGCTATAGTTCTTCCTTCAATTATCCATAATTGTGACAATTGTTTATGGAATCATTTTAATTTTTGATATGATATGTAGAATATAGCCTACATATTTTTGCAATGAACCCTTTTCGCTTCTTGTCAGTGCTCCGTAGGTACCATCTCATCTGATACACAAAAATCCATAAGTTACCTATCTCTCCGGGGCGACTTCAGATGTTACAGTCTTTTAATGATAGCTCTCAAGACAACTCCACTTGGCACCAACGATTCTATGTCTCTACTTCAACGATGTTCAGTGATGGTGAGTTTGACGTTGAATACAGAGAAATGTGTTCTTTACACAGGACCAGTGAATCCACTAAAGATCTTCGTGTCAAAGGTTTCGTGCACATAGATCACGTTTAAAGTCAAGGTTAGTAGTCGATAGTGTCAAACATAGTGTGGCGTGTATAGAATGTTTTTATTTTGTATTTCTCTGAAAATAATTTTACAGTTCATAAATGTGATTATCCTGTTCGACCTTCAAATGGAGATGTAACATGTAAAACATACCAAAATAATGTAATATGGGGCTATGGGTGTGAGTTTACCTGTGACCACGGTTACATCTTACGAGGATCTTCAAAAATTACCTGTCAACAAAATCATGGCTATACCGATGATGTGCCATCATGTCAACGTAAGTCAAATTTTAATTCACACATGCAAGGATAGTATACACTAAGATTCAGTAGTCTGAAACCTATAAGACTATCCATTAGTTAGTTCCCTTTGGGTGCGTTCGATTACTAGCGCTGCGCTTACTCGCGTCTCCACGAGTGCGTTCAGGTTTCCGAGGACGTCATTTAGAAGGAGCCGGTTACATCGGGAAGTGTCCGATAATCCAATCAACTTTTTGATCGAAGTTATATTTTCAGATTAAGTTTATATTTCCACCACATACTAGTGTTGTGTTTATTTTAGTGATTTTACATCTTGGTGCAAAGACAAAGGCACGTTCTATCGCAGAACTGAAACGTTTCTTAAATCTTTTTTGATTACGGGTCAATCTTCCAAAATCATTGTGTGGAGTCATAAGCCATGGCTGAAGAGGGTTTCTTCCTCCTGAAATTTAGTATCTGGTTGGAGTAAAATACAAGAATTATTCCCCAAAACCCAAACGTCATGTGTAGACCAAGACCAGCCGGTGTAAACAT
The DNA here is from genome assembly GCF_932274485.2 of Patella vulgata. Classification (NCBI taxonomy): domain Eukaryota; kingdom Metazoa; phylum Mollusca; class Gastropoda; family Patellidae; genus Patella; species Patella vulgata. The sequence continues at coordinate 90,923,077 of NC_065880.2, forward strand.
GAGTAAATCGAATTCAATGATCACATACAGCCTGGAGTACGATCCAGTGAAATGTTTTTGCGGTTGGTGTATGATATTCGATTGTCCTTCATCTTGGATTTGACAGCCACAGATTGTTCCGGGAAATTTACAATATTCAGACATTTCTTGACGTCGTTGGAGTAATGGCCATTGAATAGTGGTTTTCATTAAAAACTCTGCGGCATATACAAAGGGAAATGAAACGAAATTGGGTTTATCGTCCTACTGTTCTGCTCCGACTGGGTTAACGAAGATGGGCATATGTCATACAGTGTGCTATGGCCTACTCATGTATCGAATTCCAACTGCCAAGGGATTTTTTACGTGCAATAAAATGTATACACGGGACCTCGGATGTTCGTCCCATCCGAACGACTAGACAGCCCTCCGTCCTGCACCACTGACAAGGGGAAATCACCCCTGAAAATACCGGAGAACTTACTCGACCAATGCAGGGATCGAGAGCCAGCGTTTTACCCACTTAGCCACCGTGGCCCCTGTGGCATATACAGTGCGTTGTTGATTTAGATATTCTAAATTTATCGGAGAGTCAGCTAAATGCATCTGGGGTAGCAATATTATGCAACAGAAACACCATTAATTGTTTTGGAATTGTAACTGGTGTGCGACCATAGCCTTGCTTTCCTAACTGCAATTCTGGCAACCCATGGAGCTCGTTAACGAAGTTATCAAATGTTACATTGGTTAAACGAAAGTGTGATTTAAAGTCTTCTAAGGATTGTAGAGCCGGACTGTATGTTCTGCATAACATTCTATCATTGGGGCTTTATTTCTATCCAGATATCGCAGTTCCAATAAGATGCCAATGAAAAAGTCATTATTAATTAAAGTTTGTTGTTGGATTATTGTCTGCTCGTCGTTATTTATCTGGACACCGAGCATGATGATTGGTTGGTGTCGTTTATGTTCCATTTTAATTACCCGTTCCCACTGCGCATGTCCATGTCGAGTAATCGAATGCGATATTTATTGGTTAGATCAGAGTAACTTCCCTTATGTAGTATTGATTGTCTAAGTTGGCCCCAGATCACCAACTTTAGACAACATGCAAACAGAAAAATCACATATCAGTATTCTTCCCCCTAAACCTGTCACCGATTGAATCAATCTAATCTCTGGTTGCAGAACTAACATTACCAAAGGAATCTGTCTAACAGCTATGTTTCTCCAGCCATGACTAACATATGTACATATAAACTAAAATATGAACAATCAATATAAATTATGGTTCAAAATAGGCCTTCGTAAATGAAACAAGCCAACAGTGAGGCTGATGTCCCCCGCCGAAATAGGAAAATAATTAGAGGACACATATAAAAATCAAATTGCGTATCGCTCTGCTTACCCTGAGCAGAAAATGCTCATTATCAAACTTAGTCAAGGTATTACTGTAATGAAACTATACACCAAGTTTCATCAATCTCACTTAATTAGAACTAAAGTTATCGTGTCCCAAAGCATCAACCAATCAAATTGCTTATCTCTGCTTACCCTAAGCGGAAAATGCTCATTTTCGAACTCCATCAAGGCATTGACCTAATCAACACATACACTAAGTTTGAACATTCTAGCTCAATTAGGAAGAGAGTTATCGTGCCCCAAAGTATCAACCAATCAAATTGCTTATCTCTGCTTACCCTAAGCGGAAAATGCTCATCTTCGAACTCCATCAAGGCATTGACCTAATAAACACATACACCAAGTTTGAACATTCTAGCTCAATTAGGAAGAGAGTTATTGTGTCCCAAAAAGTGTGACGGACAGACAGACGGACGGACAGACAGACGGACGAACCCATTTTAATAGTCCCCTGCTTTCTTCGAAAGGCGGGGGACAAAAAAAATGCCATATTTGGTGGATACCCTTCGCTAACAAAAGGGCAACAGAATGCACAATGTTCACAAATTTGGGAATATTTCAATGTTTCCAGCATCTCAAACCTCAGAGGTGATTGATCCGCATTTTGCAAATTTTCAATTCATCAAAAACTGAAAGGAATTTAATAATTTTTGGACTGATGTTCCTTATAGAGGTTCAACAATAGCCATATCGTAATTTGCAGGGAAATAACAATCCCTCACAAATGACGTGTGATTTATTTTTAGCCAAGCCATGCGATCAACTGAAAGAAACGATCCAATATGGAAGATTTGAATGTCCAATAAGTCCACACTATGAAAATACATGTACATTAATTTGTGAAGATGGCTTTATCAAAGACGGATCTGACCCGCCCACTTGTGGACCTGATGGAAAATGGAAACCCCACAATCTCAGATGTAAAGGTAAATCAATGGTATATCAGTGTATGTAAATTTGCCTTTTTTGAATTAAGAGATATATTCTTATAGTGAGGTGTGAGCAAATATTTGGTACACATTTCTTCCTTAAATTACAGCCTAATCACTACCTGGAATGTTCTGGCATGCAAGTACCACGAACCATATCGAAATTCGTATTGTTAACAAAATCTCAAATTACGGGTTTATTTAGCGGTTTACAATCAGACTTGTGAGATCTTCTGAACATGATATGATTCTTATTCGTGGATTCTAATTACTTAGTTCTAATGTCTTCATTTGTAATATAGAAAAGGTACGGCCCTATAATATATGAACGTCGTGTTTAGGCCAGAAGTCAAGAATTGGAAAGATTTAAAAAGAGCGGAAATGTTTAATTCTAAGATTCATTATTATTAAAGTGTTACTTTTTTTTGTTGCAGACATAAAGCACCCTAAATTTAGCAATTGTCCGAAAAAAAAAATCGTATATGCAGACAAAAATGAAAAAACCGCTGTTCTAACATGGGATAAATTAGAGGCAACAGATAACTCCGGTACGGTATCTGTTCAGCAAGTATCTGGTACTCCGAAAGGAACAAGAGTATTACGTGGAACGTATCCCATTACGTTTACTGCCAAAGATGCAGCAGGGTTGGACGATCATTGCAATTTCACAATAATCGTTGAAGGTGAGCTGTGTTGATGAAAAAATGTTTTAAAACCGTTTTTACAATTAGGTATTGCCTCAAAATACCTGTATTGATAGCAGGAACTATTATCAAGGTAGATAAAATATGACACTGACTGAATTGGTTAGGTTGAGTCTTAGATTGTACACTGTCAGGTAAAAACGGTTTTACCTTTTTTTTCGTAGATTGTTTCCCTTGTTGTGCATTTGTTTTCATTTTGAGTGAAGTCACCACATTACTGGATACAACATATTCTTGAAGCAACGACGTGAAGGGCTTGATAAAATATAGGGCTTTAAAGCGAGATAGAGACTTGACATCCAAATGGACGCTAACAGCTGTTTGTCGCTTGTTATATCCATGTGTTGTCTGATGGGGTTTTGTTTGTGTGTGGAGTGATTTTCTATGATGATAGTATATCGATAAATACAAATTTTGATCTCTACAGAAGCAATTTAATCTGTTTAAGTTCTTATTTACCCGTCTTCATTAGCCAAGTCGGTTCAGAAAAGTAGAAAGTTTAACCACATTTCATTTCATTTCATTTTACTTTGTATTTAGTACTTTATTGCCTCCCTCCCGATCTGGATGACACTCTGATGACCTACAACTGTGAAGGCCACCAATATGGTAACAAGTGTGATCTTTCCTGTAAACTTGATCAACCGTTGCTTGGAGATGCATCAATAACATGTGACAAGGGTCACAGCCTCAATGCTATGGCGTTTTGGAATTATGACCAGAGCCCCAATTGCAAAGGTACGAATGACTTCATATAGTTTCACTCCACACTGGGGTTTGTCTGAGGTTTATCGTGTGGTCATTGTGGGTGCCCGTCTTCTTTTGTCGTACACAATTTACTTCTTAATCCTAAAGTAAACAAAATTTGTTGACATACATTGGCCAGTTTTGTTTTTTGAAAATGGTGTAATCGTCCGATGTAATGGTTACTTTGTCCAATCATTTGTTAACGCCAAGCTCCGCTAGAGAACAGACACTAAGCTAGTTAACCGACATTTTAAGTCTTAAATCGATGATTTTAGTCAAACACACTAAGTATACTTCCACGAATTTTGTTGAGTATTTATTCTGCTTCCATTTAATAAAATTGAAAACGTTTATCTAGTCTTTGTGGGTATCGGTATTCAGGGATTCACCCACCCCTCCGTTCTGGAGCGATACAAGGCTGCTGTGTGTGCGTATTTCCATGCCTTGTCTGCCTATCTTCGTAACTTTTTGTAGCTTAATCAACTGACATAATTCTGACATGATTTTATACTTAAGATTTACTCTTATTGTACATAGAGAAAAATGAGCTCTAATATTTTTCTCCTGGTATTTTGGCAAAAACGTTTGCGGTAGAAGATAGTTCTTTGTAACGAAAATTGGACATGTTCCATTTGTAGGATTGTTAAGAAAAGATGTCACGGTTGAACTGATCAGTTATCTATAATTATACTCTATTAATGCTTCTTTCACACATATTTGGGTCGAGTCTGTTTCAGCAACCAAGGACATAATAACCGCACTGTACTGAAAACTATATCACACATATTTATCTTCAGCTACATCGTGTTCTGATTTCTTGCCACCTTTAAATGGAGCTTCTGCTTGTGATAAATGGGTAGGGGGAGCAATATGTTCTATTCTTTGTAATGAAAAATACGATGTTCCCAGAGGTCTTAGCGGTTCCAAGAATACTTTTGTGTGCAGTTACACGACTGGTAATTGGACTCCGTCAATTGTTCCTAATTGCGCAAGTAAGTTGATATTGTCACACATTGTAGAAAAAATAGAAATGAAACGCATTAATTTTGCTTGTAATTGACATATTGTGATAAAACTTGATAAGTATCTTTATTATCACAGACGCTAGCATCTGTTCAAAAAAACTTTATCATGCTTCAATCGGATTTGTCGATACTGTTAAATATCATAGTTTCAGTTCTAGTGAACAAATATTAGCTAAAATAAGTTCAATATTCAAATAAAGGTAAAACGACATTTTGATAAGAAGACTGAAATCTGACAGTACGATTATGTGAATGGAATTGAATACTTCATATAGAATTGAAACAATAACACAGTTAAAAGATGGCAATAATAAATAGATCATTTTAACAATAAATTAATAATTTAAATTGTTGTTTTAACTTTTGCCATTTTTATACTGACCTCTGATAGATGGAAGTGCGTCAAAACATTGTGTGTTGTTTTCACTGTAACTGATAACTATATATGGTAAGGCCTTAGAGTGTCTGGTCAGTTGTAACTCATGACTATATATGGTAAAGCCTTAACGTGTGTGTTGTTTTCACTGTAACTGATAACTATATATGGTAAGGCCTTAGAGTGTCTGGTCAGTTGTAACTCATGACTATATATGGTAAAGCCTTAACGTGTGTGTTGTTTTCACTGTAACTGATAACTATATATGGTAAGGCCTTAGAGTGTCTGGTCAGTTGTAACTCATGACTATATATGGTAAAGGTAAAGCCTTAACGTGTGTGTTGTTTTCACTGTAACTGATAACTATATATGGTAAGGCCTTAGAGTGTCTGGTCAGTTGTAACTCATGACTATATATGGTAAGGCCTTAAAGTATGTGTCTGCACAATTGATGTTTCCTGTATTAAAACCAAACTTCTGACCACACTATTAATGTACTGATGACTTTGATATGATGACATATTTCCAAATTATCAATAAGATCTTTTCTTTGTTGACAAAAATTCGTGGTAAAACTATTTTTCTCTCTTCTCTCTTACTTTTCATTTCAGAAAAGCGACACTCGTCTGGAATTAAATTACCAGTGGAAGTATATCTATATTATGGCGGAAACTGTGAAGTTGTAAAAGATGAAATTAGTCAGAAATTCATCGACAAACTAAAACACATGGATTCAGGGAGGTACCGTGCGTTTTGTGATCCATATGACGAGTGTAAGGCTGAAAATGTGGAGGTGAAATGTGGTAAAACAGAACGAAAAAGGGTAATATTTGTTTATTGAGAACTTATGAGATGGCCCTGTCCACCAACCCTTCATCTCATATTGAATACAGGAGATGTATCTTCAAACTGATGTTATATGAAACAATTCAATATGAAATATCTAGATACCATTATTTATACAATGTCGAAGAATTTTTGTTGCGTATCGTTCTCTGAAGCTAAGTGATCATTATTCATAGAAATAAACAAAAAAGTCAGTCTTCATGTCATTGGCCACAGGTGCCTGGATAACCATAATTATCTACTGGCAAACAGGTTCTGTTTAGTATGGTCTGGATAACCATAATTATCTAAACGCGTGCCATAAGTTGATTTTCAAACTCGCGTAGGGTTTAGTCACGTTTGCAGTACTAGTCAGCAGAATTTATTTCCAACTATAAGGCATTCATTTACGAGCACGCCGACTTTTTCATACCATCCGATTATGATTTTCTCTATTGTAAGCAGGGGGGTTGGATGGCCGAATGGTTACCACTTGCGCGCTGTATCATAAAACCTGTCATTGAGTCAACTGGCGTGGTTTCGAATCTCGGGTTGTACGTGACAAGGAGTAGGGTCGCCTGTCCAACCTCGTGGGTTTTCTCCGGGTCCTCCGGTTTCCTCCCACTGCTAAAGACCCCTACGCGCAAGCGAATTATTGAAATAAAATTAAAACCATATATCAGTCCCGAAATGACCTGGTTTGTGTCGAGTGGACGTTAAACCCCATTTCTCTCTCTCTCTATTGTAAGCAACTTGTGGACTTTTGTATGTTGGTAAAAAGCCTTCCAATTAGATGGTTTAGTTACATTAGAGGTCTTAATTTATCTGTTTGTTTTTAAGTCTTTGGTTCGTCGGGATACTGAAAACCAGGTATCCGTAACTTGGGACTTTACTTCAAATTTTACACTGATCAATGGTACATTCGATGCATCACGTACATTTTATGAAAGTAAGCTTAACTCGATGGCAGATGTCGTTAAAGAAGCGATAAATCAGGGTGAATTTGATCAACTGATTCCTGGATTACAAACTGTCAATGACTCCTTTAATGTCGGATACATTGATTTTATATGTGGAGAGGGCTTGAAACCCAATTATGATACTGGAACATGTCGTAAGTTCAATTTTAATTTTCATTATGAATTTTTATAACGGAATCCCTAATTGACAGCCATGATAAGATCTATATTAAAGTCCCTTATTGACAGCCATGATAAGATCTATATTAAAATCTTTGTGCGTGATTTGAATTTTTCGGAATATATAAAATTTTCCCAGTTTTAATCCATGCTAGAATGTACTCAAATGGATTGAACAGGTGCCCATTAAAAACGCTGGTGCATAGACGAAACGGCCCCGGTCAAAACGAAGATATTAACTATTAGTCAAGACGACGATAGACTGGTTTAGTTTAATAGTAAGATACCATTCTAGGCCTGGGTTTACTTATTCGTGACAACTGTGGCACTTTTGTTTAAATGTTTTGTCCAAAATAAGAAATTAAATGAAGTTATATAAAACCTGAATGTTTTAGGAGCTTGTCCGGCTGGAAGTAAATATGATAAGACAAGCGATACTTGTAAACCGTGTCCACTTGGTACTTATCAACAAGATGAAGCTTCATCATCTGACTGCACGGAATGTCCACCAGAAAAAACAACAGTTCAAATAGCTTCAACACACATAGACAACTGCACAGGTAGGTCTATAACAAAACATGAACATGTGGTTCCGATTGTGAATATATAAAAACGATAACATAAAAAGTCCAGTCCACGAATGAATAAATGTCCACGGTGAACGATTTAAGTAAGATCGCAACCCATACCTTTGTACTAGATTCGCCGATGGGTATTACTTTGTCATTTAATTATAGCATTAACAAAATGTAATTATGGCTTTAACAAAGTTTAACCAGGACCGACGTATATTTTTATGGACCACCTATGTTGGCCTTCAACATCAAACGAACATTCATCACCAGCAACACATTGATTAGAAAATAATTCAGTTTTCCACGTAATTAAACTGGTTTCCTTTCTCCTGCCTGTTTTAAAATCTGATTAAAATACATATTTATATTTCGTTTCGTTTGTTTTTTATAGTTTCGATGGCCTACACTACATTAAGATCTGAGCGGTTGTACTGAAAGGTCGCGTCAAAAGTCATACGAGCGGCTTTTAACCCTATGCCGCCAGACATTGATTAATGAACCAGCGTTGACGTTTCTAGTGGTTTACCCACAGTTCCGTGCACAGTACGCCAAGAAATCGCATTAACAGACCGCTTCATTGGCTAACCCCTCACATTAACCAGAACAGGGTTTATATACTTTTCAAAAAAGTAGGGGATATTAAGGAACGCCCGAATCTGTCATGCTGTCTGACGTTAACGTTAGCATAACGCTCATTTACATGCCTCCAAATGCGAGCACGCCTATCGGTGAAATCCAGAGTAAATCTGGACTCATCTGAGAACATTAAATGTTGCCTACACCATTTACGCCTGTTTGCCATGTGCTGGTGAGTTAATGGAGGCAAACACGCAGTCGTCACGCATGCAAATGGGCGGCATGTAGCAGATTTGTAATCGTTTGGCGTGTAACTCGAATTCCTGTAACTTGGTACAAGTTTACAGAAAGCTGATTGGCCGTTTGTCCTCGATTTCGCAGGACCTGTGTACGAATGTATCTTTCCTGGGCATGTGTAGTGACTCTAGGACGATCTGAACGAAGTCTATCATCAACATTATGTGTTGTTGGTACCTGTTCCACAGTCAGCTGATCACAGACTGTGACACATTAAGCATGATGGCTACTTCTCGCTGTGTAGAATCCATTTGAAGCATGTCAATAGCACGTAGACGTTCATAATGTTGAAGGCATCTCATTGCAAATTAAACGAACACACTAAAGCAAAGATACGCTAAACAGTAAATTTTACGCAAGAACCGATAGGAAAGCAAACATGGATAGGATAAACCAGCACGCGGCAGTTTTCATCAACCCTTCCTTGGAGTGTCAAATCTGACAATGAACCCCTCCCACGTGTATGGCGCTATTGCGTGTCGCATGTGCAGCTCAGTGGTTCTGTTGGGGCGATAGGTTCTTTATCTGTGAACATACTCTCAAAGCAAGACAAATGTCCATGACTATTTATCATATTACAACCTGCATAGGTATTTGCATTTCAATATCCCCTATTTTTTTAAGAGTATATAACAACTCTTCCAGATCCTAATGTAATGAAGACAAGTAAAACGAAATTTTGAACTGTAAAAAACGAAACGTAATAGGATCTGTGTTTATTTAACATGATTTTATTTTTAGTTTTATATAATAATATGTATTTACATCTTTATAGATCAGTATAATTATGGCGTATTTGAAATATTTGTAATTTACGTATATTTAATATGTCTGAAATTTTATATAGAGATGTGTGTAGCTGGTAAATATTCTAGAACTGGGGTTGAACCTTGTACACCTTGTTCTCAGGGAACATATCAACCAAATATTAATTCTACAGACTGTTTAACATGTCCCGTTGGTTTAATAACATCTTCCATTGGAGCAACCGATTTATCTAGTTGTACAGGTAGGCGAAATACGTCATTCAAAGGATATTTGAAAACAAGACACAAACAGCTTGATTTTTAAAAAGGGAAATACAAATATTTATGTGTCGGTACAACACATGGTACATAGTGTGAAATACAATCACCATTTATTTTGTACGACATTTCGACAAGAATGGTCGTTTGCTTGAAAAAGACTGATTTATACTGGTCGAATTGAAATGAAAAGAAATAGGGTTCTGCTCCGACTGGGCCAATGAAGTTCGGCATACGCCCTACAGTATGCTATGAGCGAAATTTTGCTCGACTCTTATATTCGATTCCAACTGCCAAAGAATTTTTACGTGCGCGCCAATGTATACATGAGATCTCGGTTTTCCGTCCCATCCGAACGACAAGACAGTTATCCTTGTCAGGCCCTCCGTTTGATTGAACGTGAAGAATCGACACCCCCCTCAAATGCTCAAGTATCTTAAGTCAATCCAGCAATGGCCAGAGGGGGATTTCTCGGGCTATTGCGTCAGGAATATGCATGATCTGTAGTATTGTCGTCTGTAGTATAGTCTCCAGCTCATTCAAGAGCGAGAGAGAGAAATGGGGTTTAACGTCCACTCGACACAAACTAGGTCATTTCGGGATTAACATATGGTTTAATTTTATTTACATAATAATTCGCTTGCGCGTAGGGGTCTTTAGCAGTGGGAGGAAACCGGAGGCCCCGGAGAAAACCCACGAGGTTGGACAGGCGACCCTACTCCTTGCCACGTACAACCGGGGATTCGAAACCACGCCAGTCGACTCAATGACAGATTTTATGATACAGCGTGCGCACGCTAACCATTCAGCCCCCCACCCCCCCAGCTTGATATCATTTACTATTAGAAAAACTCGGATGTTCTCTAAATATTTCCAACATATTTTTGTAAATCTATTTACAGGTATACAGTATAATATGTTATAATTAAGTAGTTTCAGACGATTCACCTGGAAACAGAACAGCAGCTGGATTAAGGACATTAGGATGTTTCCAACAGTTATTAGTTGGGTGTAGTACTCGTACTTCATATTAATTGCTTAATGATTTTGTTTTAGCGTTTGATTTGTTGATAAGTGAAAGACAGTGGATTGAATCGACACCAGTTTCATCTTCAACAACGTTTGACCAGTATACCATACTAGGTATATTGAAGATTACTAAAATAGCTGACGTTGGAATATACATACAGTTGAATCATCCTGATGTAGACAATATAGTTAATTACACAGTTGACGAGAATTCAATTAATATTAATGGGTAATTAATTTTAGTTTCTACTGGCATATTTGGGGGATATCTAGAACTGTGGGTCTTAAACGGACATAGACGAAGCTTGATACTTTCTTATTACATGGATAATTAGAGCTTTATTTACGGGCATCATGAAGACCAACCGTAAAACTAAGCCCAGTCGTCCATGTATGCGTTTCTGCACAGTCTAATGCAGATTTACAAGAAATCTCTACAATATCACTATTGTAGAATCAGGCGTTAAACACCAACTAGCAAGCAGCGTTTGTCAATTATTTTATTACATCATTTAAATTTTGGATTATGATTCATACATACAACATACCTTTCCTTGTCGATTTTTACCGGATATTATTAGGACCGCACATGGCAAATCGCGTCCTTAAACAGTAGGGGTTTATCTTTTCAAGCTTTTATTGCTACCATGATGTTTTTTCCTTTGGATTTGAATTATCTATTTCAGTAACAACATGTTAGTAACTTTAACCGGAGACTGGATTTATTTATTAATTTCTGTAAATCAATCTGGAACTGATATACAAGTATTTTCATCGTCCAGGTTAATTGCATCCCATACTGTAAATATTACTTCTGTAATAGTAAATGGAACAAGTCTTAGACTAACAACGAATGGGGATTGTAGTAAGTAGCTAACAAGTATATCAAATACTTTTTTAAATTTCAAATATGTAATGAAAAAAATACTTTTAGTGAATGATAAAATATATATATTTTAGTTTACCAAGCTTTCACTTCTCCAATATTGTTGCAATTGACAAGTTTATATAACTATCACACTGGCGAAATAAAACAATGTTTTGATGTTGATGCTGGCCTGAAATGATCTTGATTGACAAAGACAAGTATAGCTATTGAGTTACATATCAAACGAGACCAGTTTGGTGGAGTCGGAAATGAAATGAAATCGGGTTTAACGTCGTACTGTTCTGCTTCGACTGGGCAAATGTGTTATGAGAAACATTTTGCCCGGGCAGTGGCACTATGACCTACTCTTATATCGAATTCCAACTGCCAAGGGATCCTTTACGTACACGCCAATGTATACGCGGGGAAACCACGTCGGAAAATCCCGATGAACTTTCTTGGCCAATGCAGGGATTGAACGAGCCAGCGTCTTACCCACTTACCCACCGTGGCTACTGGTGGAGTCGGTCCACATTAATAAAGCATAGATTTTCAACGAGCATCTGTAACACTATTTTAGTGAAAACTGACATCAGTTTCGTAAATATATGTTTATTTACATCGGAACAGAATCTAACACATCTACATACAAAACAATACAGGAACTTAAACTAATATACAGGAACTAGACTACACCGGGAACAGGAACTAGACTACATCGGGAACTAGACTACAACAGGAACATATAACAATATTGAATCCACCATTCCGCCCCTCTGCCAAGGCAGTGGCTGAACTCGTTCAAGCCTCCCCCCCCCCCTCTCTGTCTGTCTAACTGTCGGCAAACTCCTCGTTATATACCCTCGGACAATATATAAGACCCATGATCATGCTTGCAATTGTCTCTTTTATCTCGTCATGGTATGCTTACTGACCAGTGCATATTCCTTTAAAGTCATGTGGAGCTTGTACACAGATCATATGTAGTTTGTAAATGACATATGAGATTAATTACATGTTTAATTAGATCATAGCCAGTCGTGCTTTAACAGAAGTTTATACAGAGTTGAAAAGTCAATATAATATTAATTTATATTAAATTAATATAATATTAATTTATAGTTACACATTTGCGACGAACATGACGGGAGTAAACAGCAAAACATCTTTCAAACTATAACTCTTGTAGAAATTATAAACTCATTTCGTAAAGGACAGATCAAGAAAATCCAGCATATTGCTGAGATGAACTGTTAAGGAAACTGTTGTATGTTCTATGTGTTATTGATAGTGTAATTAAATGGTAAAATTACATTATCGTACCGTACAAACGACGACCATATGAATGTCTTACAGGTTTGATAGTAAGGTCACTCCGAATATTTGGAAGTCCCATACCCGAAGATGAACTAACGAAACAACTGGAGACATGTGATATTACCATTAAAGGCGATCCAATCCTGTCATTTGATAACCTTGATTCTCTTCAATCATCAGATATCGAAATAACCATACCAAGTTCATGTGATGGTTTGTATTTGATATTGTTTTCACACGCTGACTATTTATGAATATAAAATTTTACGGTGTTTGTTAATAGCATGTGATTATTTTGCTGTTTTGTGTATTCACACTTTTAAATTTCTTAAGACATTACATATTACAAATGGTGCCGTCATAATAAACTCTCCAGATCAACGAGATATTGGGAAGCTTAGAGAATGTCCATATCTTCGTTAAACGTTAAAATGGAAAACGAGACTTTGTTTATTATCGTAGCAATTGTACTTGACAATCGAAACTATTTACGCTATTTCTTGTCAAAACAGTCATAACTTCGATGAGAATAAAGTAATGTGACTGAAATTTTCAATATATTCATTTTCATTATCTTTTTTTAAACTTTAGCAAGAATGGCCAGCTCTTTATTTAAATTTTACATAATGGCATACAATATGAGAAATCAATAGTTCAATTAACGATTAGAAATCAATAGTTCAATTAACGATTAGAAATCAATAGTTCAATTAACGATTAGAAATCAATAGTTCAATTAACGATTAGAAATCAATAGGCTATTTAACGATTAGAAATGTTTCGAATAAAAACGGATGCTATACAAGTAATAATCGTACGTTTATTAATGAACAATATAATATTTCAGCGTATGACGACTGTTTATCATCACCATGTAATAATCATACCTGTATTAATGAACAAGGTAGCTTTACGTGTCAATGTAAAGGTGGTTATACAGGAACAACGTGTAATATTCCACCAGATTACTGTCTAAATAATTTGTGTGAAAATGATGCCATTTGTCATAATTCTCTAATAACAAAGAATTATACCTGCAACTGTAAGCCAGGATACAAAGGAAGACTGTGCTCTTATAAAATTGGTAAGTACGATATTTTATTAGCTCATGGGTATAATCATATCTCACCAATTCAAAGGAAATAATTCCAGCGGGCGTGCCACGGGGCTGTGTTCTAGGTCCTCTTCCTTTTCTCATCTACATCAATGAATGTTAGATTCATCGGTGGCGATACTTTCCTCAGTTTGTAAACTGATGACCCTACAAAATGCGCATACAAAATGCGCAAATATACTAAACAGTGACCTGAAAAAAAATTAACTCATGAGCTGAAACGTGGCAAGTATTATTTAACCTACTGAAGACGTAAGCACTAGAACTGATAACAAACAAAATCCTATTTCATCTACCCTTACTCTAAATAGTGTTCCTGTCAAGGAGGTCCCCCATCACAAACATTTAGGCTTGACTTTTCAACAAAATTGCAAATGAACAAACATATTAACGACATTATCGAAAAACCCCAGCAAATCTGTCAATTGTTTAAGATCCCTTAAATACAGACTTAAGCTTATATCCTTACAACCCATCTATACTTCATTCATTCTACCTCATTTTGGTTATTTGATCATCTGGGACCAACTAGCTAACAAATTAGCTCATCTACAACTAGACGCACCTACATCCAGTGGTGCTGTAAGGGGTGCTAGGCATAGACTGTTCTATAAAGAAACCGGTTTTATTACCAAGAGTGATGCAGAAGACATAAACCCAAATGTATTTATAGAATTATTAACGGCCTTTCTCCAACATATCTCCGTGATTTAATCACAACAAAAAGCGCATATTTCAGTCTCCTTAAAAACAAATTAAGTTTAGACACTAAAAATTCAACATCTTTAAATATTTTCAATTCGGAAATGGTGATTTAAGATCAAACACCTCCCTAAATCATTATGATTTGGATTCAGGGTAAACCAGACCATTCATTGTAAACTTTGTTTCTCTTCTATCTATCTGAAAGGACATCAATTTTCACCTCATATTTCTAATAATTCAACCGGTAAATGAGGTCACCAATTTGAAGATACTGAACACTATTTCTTGAATTACTCCTTATATTCAGATACTCGTAAAGTACAGTAAGCATTTTTCGAGCTACCCATTCGTATTTCAAATTCCCACTACAGTTCATATAATTGTAAATAAATCGCCGTAGTAATCAAGCTCCATGGGCCAATTTTCCCCACTTTGTATAAACTAAAAATTTATTTTTTGTAAGTTAATGGTGGATGGAGTGATTGGAGTGAGTGGTCTCAATGTTCTGTAACATGTAATGGTGGAAATAAAACTAGACAAAGGACGTGTACCAATCCATCACCTGATGAAGATGGTTTAAACTGTACAGGAGGATCTATGGAACTACTAGATTGTAATACACAACCTTGTCCAGGTCTGGTGAATCTTTTCATGTCCCTGTGGCATTATACTGACATTTATATCAATAGATTGTTATATATTGTAAGTATGACGTCATATAGGGGTTTCAAAAACAGAATTGAGTTGCTCCAAAACATACATGGAAGTGAAGTGTATACACATTTTAGGTCGAGGCGTCAGTCCAATTGATTCAAAATGACGGAGAATTGTCGCCCTTAGCAAATATTTTATATTTGATGTGTTGGCCTTTCTGTAAGGTTTCTGAATTATGTAAGTGAACTTAACTGTTTGGAAGATATTTCTTTATTTTAAACAGTTGGATTACGACAGTTGTCTTTGAAAACCAACAAGTACCCTATAATTGTGAAGGGAAGCCAATAAACCTTGACATTTGGGTCCACCATGAGTTAACAAGATATAATCAGTGCGTAGCCAAGAAATTGAGACATATCTTTGCCTTATTCGTTTCTTGGCTTCGGGTTTATAACGGGAAATCGAAAGCAAGACGCCGAGTCATGATTTCACTTTGTCTTCCGGTTTGTATCTGTCATGCGCACTACTATTGTTCAAGTTTCAGCTTTCAGTTTCTCTAGACTATACTTCAAAATTGATATATAAACACCAATTTATCAAAAATTTCGAATATTTCCAACTTATAATGTTGATTCTCTTTTGTAGAGTGTCATGAAGCCAACTTAACTTTAGGAAATGGTGTAGCAAAAGCAGAATGTACTGGTGATAAGGATGATATGATATGTTCACCTATTTGCCAGATTGGTTTTGTATTTAAGGATATTATACCTAGCTATGAATGTAAAGGTGGAGAATGGCTCTCTGGAAACAAAACACAACCATGCACAAGTATATAACATTATTTGTATTTTTGATTGACCGGGGTGGGGTATAGGGATATCAGTTCAGAATGTTTAGCTTGATGTAAGGCCATGGTCCTTGTTTCAGACATTATTACAGTTAATCATACCAGTCTCCTGGCAGGAGTACTGTTTACATTTTGTCAATGGCTCTCTAATATAATATTAGATTATATTTAGTATTGCAAGCAAAGGGCTCCCCCCCCCCCCCCGTCGCTACACTGACCTATTTGCTTGGCCAACCCCCACCCATCCGTATGCCATGTTTTTATAAAGGTGAAAACCTATTAGGTTTGTTGCCCCCTATTGCTTTATAAGATAACTTTAGGAATCAATATTTTTATTCGCCCACATTTCAGTGTGGGTGTATTATATCGTCACCCGGTCCGTTGGTCTGTCCGTCTTCCCTCAACAATTGGCTTGTGAACGCGATAGATTTTGATTTTCAGCTTTCTGGAGATCGTCCGTTCTAAAGTTAGCAGAAATGCTGCAGTTTTAACATATCTTGTTTTCAAGTATGGTGTGAACCAGTTTTGGCATAAGAGGACGATCTCTGATCTCACAAATGAAAGAGTTAACAATGATTGACTCGATCACGTGATAAACATTTTGGTTGGGGTTACAAAAACAGAGCATAAAGATAAAAGTTGTCAATTGTAGCCTAATACTCGACGTGAGATATGACAAAATAGTTACTTTTAGTTGCTTTTAATGCGGTGGTCCGGGATTTCACAGTGTACCCTTTGATAAAATGGGCTAGAATTATTGCGCTCAGAGATTTGGATTCCGACAGTTTTCTTCACTAATTTGATTCACTTAAATATTTCTTGACGAATTCTTTAACTTTCTATGAATTTTATTTAACAGAACCTGTAATCCCAGAAGAATATAAAGCTAATTTGGGATTATCGTATAAAATACCTGACTGTGATTCCCAGGATGACGTACAGAACCAAATTGTCCAGATAACAGATCAGTTACCATGTTCTACTAACCCGGATTGTACGTTAAATGTTACAATAAACAGCTGTGTTTTAGATCCTGCTCCTACCTTATCTCTGGGCGTGTCCATTAATATACCAATTAACCAATCAACAATTGATTTTAAACCAGGTAATAATGATAATACTACGATTAGGGAGATCAATGTAGTCAATTAGAAATAAGATCCAATGGATCCCATTGTCACGTTAGCATGTTGAATCACATTGACCTAAATTATGTTTAAGAATCGCTCAATCAAGTACAAAAAAACAATAAAATTGAATTACCAAGTATTACTATTTTAATAATAAAATCAACAAGCAGTGAAAGGAAATATCCTTAGATAATGTTTGATATATAAGGGTCAGGTGTGAATAGAGAATTAATGTCAGTTTTTGGTTGTTATTAAAGGAAATGGTACAGATGATATCACTCGTGCGTTAGATACTTTGGATAAAACATCTCAGATGATACAAGATGATGACGCCATTTTTAATGTTATTATTAATGGTGTCAACTATACAAGTGACATGGATGTTATTGGAACCATTAAATGTCCACCTGGAACTGTTCATGGAAATGGTATTTGTGGTAGGTGTCAAAATATATGATTGGTTTTTGAAAATGCATTATAGGTATGGATACAAACCACGCCACTTGAAACAACCCCTCCGCCGGTAATATGAAAAGAATTATGTCAAATTTATTAGATAGAGCTTCTGTTTTAATCATACAGCTTGTTGCCGTTATTCTTAGGGGAGAGTGATGGGGGCGGATGCGGGTATCTACTCCCCCCATCCACGACCGATGGGCTCTCAAAAAGCACTTTCAATATGATACATCTATAAAAGCTAAGTGAATCAATCGACATACTTGTGTTCTGAGAAGTACTGGGTATTCTTTGAATAATGATTGAGTTTATATTATATTATTACTGCTGTTTTGAGAAGTACAGGCTACTCTTTGTATGATGAGTGAGTTTATATTATCATTCGCGTTAAACACTGTTAAAACAAAGTAGGGGATATTCAGAAACAAAACAAAACTGCGGCAATGCACTGCTGTTTTTATTAGAGGTGACCAGTGTATGTTAATAACAGGACAATTGCCCACACATGAACATAAACAGTTCATATGGGCGGCTTATCTGACCGACCCATTTCACTCGCAAAGAGATGCACTGTCAAAAGTGAAAATTGACGTTTTTGATTTTTGTCTTAATAATGAGTAATTTTTCCACCAATCCTCAGGCATTCAGCAATTCGTCGTGGCATGCTCCTAATCAACCGTCCAATCACGATTTGGAGCAATCTGACCCACTTCTCTTGCAGTGCCTGACGGCCAATTCATGCAGTGTTGTCGGTTGACGTTGACGTTGACTAACACGTCTCCTGATCAAATTAAACGTAGCACACTAAAGCAAATAACACTAAACAGTAAATCTTATGGAAGAACCGATATGAAAGCAAACAGCACGCGACAGTTTTCCTCAACCCTTCCTTGAAGTGTCAAATTTGACAATGAACCCCTCCCACGTGTATTGCGCTATTGCGTATCGGACATGCAGCTAGGTGGTTCTGTTGGGGCGATAAGTGTCAAGTGTCCATGACTATTTATCATATCACAACCTGCATAGGTATTTGCATTTCAATATCCCCTACTTTTTTGAAGAGTATATCTTTGTAAAATTCTTAATATTGCAAATATTATTAACAGCTGCATTTTCCCCTCAAACCAATATTTTATAAATATTCTGAATATCTGTAGATATTTTCTGCATTTTCCCCTCAAACCACTATTTTATAAATATTTTGAATATCTGTAGATATGTATCACATAATTTAACTACACGGGGAAACAGGAAGCAATGTTATCAACTAAGCTATTGTTTCACAATTATTACGATCTGAAAGTAACTTATTTTAATTTCCATTATAGTTGAGTGTTCCCCAGGAGAATATTATAAAGAAAACGATGATATTTGTGAATATTGTGCAGTAGGGACTTATCAACCTGATATTGGACAAACGTTTTGTTTTAATTGTCCAGATGGATTGATGACACAATTTATCGGCTCAGACAGATTGTCAGATTGTTTATTTACGAAAATTGGTAAATATAGATGATTTATAATGTGCTATGCGTTAACTTCCTCCGATTAGGCGACTCTTGAACATCAAAATGGTAAAAAGGCCAGTTATATATACCTATCCAAATAAAGTATGCATTCAAAACGCTTTATGGACGTCGTCATGGGAATGTTGATAGGTTTAGCATATCGGAGGATACAGTCATTATAGATGTGTTTATATAATCAATATATTACGAGTTTTATATGAGCATGACTCATTTTTAATTGTTATGTAAGCAGTAGTTGTGACCGTATAGTGCAGGGTACATGATGTCCATTCCATCCTCTTTTCAAGAGACATGTCATCTCTTTCAAATGTGCTGTTCTTCAATTTTTAAAAAGTCCAACTGAATTCTATTCCCTTATAGGATTTTTTTTTTTTTTACAAATTAGGACCAATTTGTATTTAGTATATCCCAGGCTATATTTAAAGCCTGAAGGCTCAGTGCAGGGGGTGGGGATGGTTAAACATGGTTTCGTTATGTATAACAATCGTGGTTAAATTAAATCAGGAAGATTTCGATTTGACCATTTTTATGTATATTTGAAACAGGTTTCGGAGTGTTTTGGTTCTGTTATGCAAGATCTTTTTCGACGTTCCAAAGTCAATGTACGGTGCTAAGACCACCTAAAGATAAATTTTAAATGTTCCTATTATTAATTAGAACAGGTTTCGTTTTATTTTTTATATTTTACGCTGACATTTTATTGCTTTAAATTCTCCTAGTGCAACAACGGCAAATATGCCCTTTTGACATCCGGGTCGCAAAGAACGAAGGTGAATTTAGCAAGTTTACATTTTTATTGAAAGAGTGATTACTTTCGATCATTTTCAATGTGTTTTCATGATACATGAATGGCTGTGCATTAACTTTCAGTGCAAATGGCATCATTTTACCATTGACCCCGAATATATCGAAAACACCCCAACGGCGAACTGATTACCACTCGGCAACGTATTCTACGCACAAAGGTTGGGTCTGGTTTCGTGCGCATTTGATGCCCCCCCCCCCGCACTGAGCATCCGGTCTATTGTATTATATGAGGTTCCGTTGGATTTTTTGGTATCGCTTCATGGATGTTATTTCTTTCTTTTTAACAGATGACAACTCTACACCAGTCAGTTATCTCTGGATCGCTATTGTAGTGCCGGTAACCGTAGTTGTAACAGTATTTGTAGTCGCGGTACTGCTGATTGTTCGAAATAACTTGAAGAGGTAATTAAAACAAATTGTCCCCAACACCCCAATTTTTAAAAAGAGTACGATAGTGTTACGGTAAGCTGTTTAAATAGAAAAAAATTGGTGTTTTTAAAATGTTTAATGACTAATTGCATTATATTTTTTTTATATTTCAGTAAAAATCCGATAGTAAGTATTCGTTTTTTTGTATTTTATATCCCAGATTTCTGTGATAACATATACGTCCCGTCTTCTTTTGTCCGGTTGGTAGGCGTATCGACAAGTGGGACTTTAAACCCCATTTCATAATTCTAATTAAGAGCTGGGTATAAAAACTGTTTATAAGATGTGACTTGTTGAAACAAACATATTATATTAGAAATGTAAATTATGTACAGGAACTATTCTATAAAATGTGTTCTCTATTTTAGGGCGTGAAGAAAGAACAGTTTTAGTTAACTTTACAGTAGACATAGTGTGCGAATTATTACATAATTGTGATTCCTAGTGTTGCTTTTTCTAATTTTATAGTGTAATCATTGGTTTAATCGTGTAATCTATGGTTTAATCTTGTAATCAATGGTTTAATCGTGTAATCAATGGTTTAATCGTGTAATCAATGGTTTAATCGTGTAATATATGGTTTGATTGTGTAATATATGGTTTAATCGTGTAATATATGGTTTAATTGTGTAATATATGGTTTAATCGTGTAATATATGGTTTAATCGTGTAAAAATGGTTTAATCGTGTAATATATTGTTTAATCGTGTAATATATGGTTTGATCGTGTAATATATGGTTTAATTGTGTAATCAATGGTTTAATCGTGTAATCTATGGTTTAATCGTATAATCTACGGTTTAATTGTGTATATATGGTTTAATCGTGTAATCTATGGTTTAATCTTGTAATCTATGGTTTAATCTTGTAATCTATGGTTTAATCGTGTAATCTATGGTTTAATCCTATAATATATGGTTTGATTGTGTAATATATGGTTTAATCGTGTAATCTATGGTTTGATTGTGTAATCTATGGTTTAATTGTGTAATATACGGGATAATCGCGTAATCTATGATGTACTCGCTTAATCCATGATGTAATCGTGTAATCTAAGATGCAATCTTGTAATGGTGTAATCTATGTAATGATTGGTCATATATTTAGATTTCCAGACATTACATTGAATGACGAGGGGCGTGAGGATTCTTTATAAATTAAATTTGCTGCAAAATGATAATTGTCGGTTTGATTATACATATTGCTATAATTTACATATACCCCAGAATAATTCTTTTGTAATAAGCAGAAATTATTAGGAGATTTGACTCCACTGATAGTCAAATTCAGACATGGCTTGATGGTTCAAGAAAGCGAACTTAACAAGTGACCGTTTTGCCAAGCAACCATTGTCACATTTCTCTTGACTGGTGGACGATTGTTTTTTTGACAAGCATTCAGTAGGAAGGTTCCTGAACGTACAGGGCGAGTGTAATGAGACCT
Organism: Patella vulgata; assembly: GCF_932274485.2. Lineage (NCBI taxonomy): Eukaryota > Metazoa > Mollusca > Gastropoda > Patellidae > Patella > Patella vulgata. Next base: position 90,945,024 of record NC_065880.2, read on the forward strand.
ACGTTCAGAGCTGAACTATAGCGCGATGTAAACAAACCACGATTTTTCAAGAGAGGGAGGTTATATAGCTTGATCTGAAATTGGTTCCCTCGTGTAAGAAAGTAATGGGATTGCAATTCAAGTATGTCACTAAGTTTTAGCCGCTTTTATTAAAAATTGATAAAATGGCAAGCAATTTTCGTGTCGTTGTGTCACCTGGATCAGACAGTAGCAGACGAACATAAAGCCATTAACTTAACGTTTACCCTAGAGGAAATGAATAAAGGTTTAGGCTTCAAAACTGACTCGGCGACTGGCGAAGATCAAATAAAATAAAGCATGTTAAGAAAACTCTCAGGGTCATTACGTAATTTACTTCTAGAATTATTCAATAAATCATGGTCAGTTCCGACAAGCTGGAAAACAGCAACGATAACCACATTGAATAACCCATTAAAAGATAAAAATCAAACCAGTTGTTACAGGCCGATAAGTTTGACCTCTAATTGTGCAAAACACTTGAGACTATGATAAATAATAGGCTAAGATATTATTGTGAAAGTAATGGATTAATTAGTCTAAACCAAAGTGAATATAAACAGCAGCGCTCCACTATTGATCATATTGTAAGGTTATAACATGAAATCATGACTTTACTGTGTAAAAAGAACAATTATCTATGTGCATTTGACTTAGTGTGGGTGGATGGCCTACTTAAAAAAGCACATGGACTAGCGATAACAGGACGAATGTTCCATTGGATCGAGGATTTTCTAAACAATAGGCAAATACAAGTTAATGTAGGTCTCTCAATAAGCAATAAATATGAACTGGAAAATGGCACACCCTAGGGTTCTGTTATAAGCCCGACACTTTTCAATATCATGATTAATGAACATCAGTCTAATAAGTACATCAAGAAACTTATTGACGTAGCGGTTTATGCAGAAGGCAGTTCAATCTATCATGCAACGAATAACTACGGTACGGTTAGAACGAGAATGCAGGAAGCTTTTGACAAATTGTCAAAATAGTCTAATGATTGGGGATTTCGGTTATCTGAATGTAAAACAGTAGGTAAGAATCATAAGGGAAGTGGCGTATATGAAACTAGAATTGAACAATACCCGAAATGAATTTAAAGATCAGGCAAAGCTTTTAGGGGTAACCTTTGATCGCAAAATGAATTTCATACCACATATTGAAAATGTTGTTAAAAGAGGACAGAAAGTTTTGAATGTAATGGGATGCCTGACGGGCATATCCTGGGGAGCCAATAAAACCACCCTGCTCATGATATATAAGTCCATGATAAGATTAATATGTGACTATGGCTGTGCTGCTTTTGCGAGTGCAAATAAAACAGCTCTTGCGAAATTAGATAGTTTACAATACCAAGCAATAAAGAAATGAAATGGGGTTTAACGCCCTACTGTTCTGCTCCTATACTGGGCTAATGAAGACGGGCATACGCCATACAGTGTGCTATGAGGGAAATTTTTCCCGGGCGGCGGCACTATCGCCTACTCTTATATCGAATTTTAACTGCCAGGGGATCTTTTATGTGCATTCCAATATATACACGGGACCTCGGTTTTTCGTCTCATCCGAAAGACTAGACAGCTGTCCTTATCAGGCCCTCCGTCCTGCATCACTGACAAGGGGGAACCATAAGCAATAAAGATAGTGATAAAAGTCTCATTTGGTACAAAAAGGGAAAGTCTATTGCAGGAAGTAAGTGAAATGTCATTCGAATTGAGGCGCAAGTTACAGTATCTAGGAGACATTTGTCCAACATTCAAGTGTACAAAATCATCAAGGAAGAAATTTAAAAGAAATGTGAAATCGGAGACTCAACCGTTCGGTCACAGAGCAAATGATTTATTAAAAGATCTAGGATTAGACCACTATCAAATCACTGACAGGGTATTTTCTTATCAAGCTCCCTGGACTTTACTGGATTCAAACCATAATACAAGCCTAAATAATGTTAGGAAAAACGAAAATCCACAACAAGCTCAAATGCTCTCAAATGGCCATAGCATGTGAATATATACACGGTTGAATCTCACGACCCTAGTATAAACAGAACTGCGTTAGGTGTCAGCATTCCCGAATTCAATGTTAATATACTATTCAAAAAAAGTAGGGGATATTTGATTTTGGGGGCATAATACTAAAATATGCAAATGACTACGAAAAAAGTCACTATAGAACCTAACAGAAGAAACATTTCCAGTTACATGTGACGCCCAAACGCACCAATAGCTACCGCATGGAATGCAGGTGATGCTTGGGATCATCATGGGGGTCCAACCCAAGATTTGAAAGACTCTGACTTTGAATGTTACAGTCATTGTGGCATTGAATTCCAGGGTGGAAACATCAGTTTAATTGTTTTAGTGACCAGAAAACAAATTTTGATATGCGTCGGCTTACCCAAAATGAAAGGTTACGTGCCCTTGGCATGCTACAGATCGGCACAACACAGGCGGTTGTGGCGCGGACGATGAATGTTTCTCAGTCTGTCATAAGCAGGCTATGGTCCAGATACCGTGATACACAATCTGTACAGGACAGACCACGCTCAGGTCGACCAAGGGCGACAACTCAAGCCCAGGATCGATTTATCCGTACCTTGGCCTTGAGAAATCGTGTCATCACAGCAAATCAGAACAGCGCTCGTCTTCAAACAGACACTGGTGTGAGAGGGAGTGGCCAGACGATTCGGAATCGACTGCATAGGGGTCACCTTCGTGCCCGACGTCCTCGCGTGATCCCTTGTTTTAGAGATCATCACATTCAGGCAAGACGTCGTTGGTGTAGGGATCGTCAACACTGGGATAATCGACGCTGGAGCAATGTGGTGTTTTCAGATGAGTCAAGGTTCACTGTTAATTTTTTGGACAGACGTAGGAGGGTGTGGCGTCGTCGAAACGAGCGCTTCCAAGACGTTAACGTCATCAGACATGATCGATTTGGGGGTGGTTCTGTTATGGTGTGGGGAGGCATCACTGTTGCTGGAAGAACGGCTTTACATGTTGTTGCAGGGCGTGTTACAGGCCAGTACTACCGGGACAACATCTTGGCAGTCCATGTTGTGCCGTTCGCACGACGTCATGGCCGCCGTTTCATCTTCCAGGATGACAACGCAAGATGTCACAGGGCCAGGATCGTTACAGGTTACCTCCAACAACAGCACATCACCACATTACCTTGGCCAGCACTGAGTCCCGACCTCTCCCCCATCGAGCATGTCTGGGACATGCTTGGACAGAGGTTACGTCAACGTCAACAACGTCATGCCAATGTCCAAGAACTTGCTGCTGCGTTGCAACAGGAATGGGACAATCTGGACCAAAATGACCTTAGACGTCTCATTAGGAGTATGCCACGTCGGATCAATGCTTGTTTGGCAAACAGAGGAGGATTTACCCGTTACTGACTTGGTTGTGATGCTGTGGTAACTTTGCTGTTTGACCCCGGGTATCATTTTACCCTTATAATGGTCAGTCTGTGCCTTACTTAGTCTAACGATCATTTGGAATAAATCGATGAATGTGAACTTCATTTCATTTTGTCATTTGTTTCTTCGTCAGTTTCATTAGGTGACTTTAATAACACTTAAAAATCAAATATCCCCTACTTTTTTTGAATAGTATATATCAAAAAGGTTACCAGATGGATGTTCCATCTATACAACAGAATTAACGGCAATATCGACAGCTCTTGAGTGACTTGTGTCATGCACCGTTCAAAAAGCAGTCATCGTGTCAGACTCCCTTCGCAGTATAGAGTCAATAAAACACGACCAAACAGCACCTAGACCAGAAATTGTTCACAACATTCGTGCAAATGTTAACTCCCTCCAAAACAAAAATAGAATCGTAGAATTTGCATGGATACCATCTCATGTCGGCATAGTAGGAAATGAGACTGCAGACACTCTGGCTCGCAACTGCGAAACTGAAGACTTAAAATACAGCGTTCAGGAATTTATTAGCATTTTTAAAAGTAAAATTAAATCAGAATGGAAAACTGTGTTGGCCAAAGCAAATACTTTTAGATTCAAATTAAATAAAGACCTTGTTGTAAAAACGGAGAACAATCACCCATCGCGCAAAATTTGTGGGTTAATCACAAGACATAGAATTAAAGATTTAATTACCGATCATAAATATAAGCCAGTGAAATGCGAATGCGGTCAAATTTTGGCCGTTAATCATGTCATCATTACATGCAATAAATTGGAAGATAAAAGACTACCTGTAATAAGTTTAATGGAAGATGCCAAACCTTAATATACACTCCAAAATGTCCTCTTCCCCAATCGGAATATGTCATATAAAATTTATCAAACGATCTCAAAATTCATAGAAGAATCGGGAATTAACTGTTACGTTAAATTGTGGAAAAGAGCACTAATTATGGAAAGATAACTGGTTGAGTAGACCAGGTTGGCGGCAAAGCTACCGGGATGCTATAATAATATCGGAATAGGTTGACATTAAGATAGGGAACTACATAGTTACAAAGGAAGGAAATGTTGTTGTAGGACAGTATGGCGGTTCAGCCTATTGCATGATTCAATATAATAATATAATCGAATGACAATAGGAATAAGGATCTACACAACATTTTATTAAAAATAGCAGTGCATATAAATCTATATAATTTGTATTTAGTGTAATGTACTATTCTTATAAATGTTTAAATTGTTCTGTTCTGTGTTGCTGTTGGCCCTCCTTACCCTTTCAGGTAACTTTTATCGGAGAAGAATCACACACAAAGAAATATGTTCGTGTACTACCTCAAATTTTATCACATCAATCATATCAATTGAGAAACTCTGACAATATTAAACAAATACACTGCAGAACCTCACACTATCAAAACTCTTTTTTCCGTCAGTAATCAAAGATTGGAATAATCTTGCTAGCGACATACGATAATCACGAACGCTATCACAATTTAAATCAAAGCTTTAGCAAAATAATTCTGTACAGCCAGCTATAGAGGATTGTGAAAACTTTTTCTTTCATTGTGGAAATACTGTAGAGGATTGTGAACACTTTTTCTTTCATTTCCCTAGATTTCTAAAAGCTAGAAAAGAAACAATTGATAAACTTCCGATGAAAAACAAAAACAGCTAATTCTTACTAACAAAAAATTATAAATTTTAGTATAATATGTTTTATACTGTATATTTGAGTTGATATTGTGACTCTCAGTTGCGATTTTATATAAGCCGATAAAGCTTGTCATCGTATCCTATATTTATTATATAAATTTTGTAAATTTAAATCAATAAAATATTGTTTAAATAAAACAAAATAATTGCTTGGATGACCTTGAGCATGGTGGGATCAGGGTTGGTTGATTCTTGGATTTGGTGAAAAGTGAGTGACTTTGGTACAGCATGATCAGCTATATAGTTAATGTATTCATCAGCTTTTCCACGATCAAAAACTGACTGATGAGGTTGTGGGTGCCAGGACAAAACAATCTGCAACATTGGTAGCTCCAGGACGATACACAACTTCCATGGTATAAGACTGTAAACGTAGTTGTCACCTTTCGATCCGAGGCGGAGTTCTAGAGAGCCGTTTGTTAAATAACGTTTCCAGGGGCTTGTGATCACGGCGAAAGGCTTTCCGTAATCATACAAATGAAAACGCTCAGATGCCCATACAATTGCGAGTGCCTCACGTTCTATCTGTGAATAAAGGTGTTCTGCAGCAGTGAGTGTTCTGCTAGCATAACTCAAAATGAGTATTATCACCGTCTATCTGGGTAAGAATAACTCCAGCTCCCATTTAGTACATTTCTTGGTTAGGTCTTTAAGGGGATCAGTGATGATGGAATGATTTGGACAAAAAAATTAGTCATTCCAAGTAGACTATGTACTGTTGCTGCATCTCGTGGTACGGGAGCTTGTTGAATGGCAATTACCTGGAATGGGCCAGGTGAGACACTTTTACTGGAGAGAGAGAGAGAAATGGGGTTTAACGTCCACTCGACACAAACTAGGTCATTTCGGGACTAACATATGGTTTAATTTTATTTCAATAACTCGCTTGCGCGTAGGGGTCTTTAGCAGTGGGAGGAAACGGGAGGAAACCCAGGAGGTTGGACAGGCGACCCTACTCCTTGTCACGTACAACCGGGGATTCGAAACCACGCCAGTTGACTCAATGACAGGTCTTATGATACAGCACGCACGTGCTAACCATTCGGCCATCCAACCCCCACTTTTACTGGAGAAAGTGAATCCGCAAAAGACACCTTTCAATGTTGATAGTCAGATTTTTTCTGGTAGACGACAGAATACTCTACGTAAAGAGGTGTCGTGTTCTTCGGTAGATTTGCCAAACAATATGATATCATCTGAGATATTTTTAACTCCAGGTATGCCATCAAGTAACTGTTAGATATGTGCTGAAGTCTCTTGTAACGCCGCAATCCAATATGTGTGGCAAAAGTTGTCAGGTATCGTGTCGATGGGTGCAATTCTATCTAGCGTTAGCCTTGTCTGAGGTCTAATTTCGAAAAGTCAGATGCGTCAATGAGATCATGGGTGGCAGCTTTATTAGGCGATCGCATGTTAAAGGCTCAATACCACTCTTGTTGTAACAGAATAATATGTCCCAATCTTTATTCTGGTCAACAAATTGTACTTTTTTGCAGTATTCCAATTAATTGGTGATACAAATTTCATCTTAACACACCTAATTTAAACAAATTGGAAACATTCAACTCAAAGATTTGAAAAGCCTAACGTAAACCTTTTTAAATGTGACTTGGATTTAAAAATATTTTCGAGCCCTCTGGAAAAGTAAAATAGGATGTAATGGATAATTTACACAACAGGTAGGATACTTAAACATCTAATACTTAGAATAAGGCTAATATTTATTTACTGGAGCTGTCAAGCCAGCAAGAGTGTTATTGTCCCTTAAACACAAATGTGTACAGACTTCCTATCCTTCTTTGGGACGATAACAATGGGCAAAACCCAAGGTGTTGGCCCGTCCACTTCTTCGATAGTGTTATCAGCTTGAAGTTTGGTTAGTTCAGCTTGGACTTGTTTCCTAGTGTGGAAAGGAATTTTTCTAACTGGTTGTGCTGTAGGCTTAACAGTTTCGTCGATGTGGATTTTAAATTGGTAGTCTTTCAATTAGCCAATTCTTTGAAAAATATCTTGGAATTCTTTGATGACTGGTGAAAACTGTTGTGCAGACAACGCCTGGTATGGTTATGAGGCCAAGTTTTTGTGAGGTTTCATAACCTAGTAAGGAGCCAGAATCCTGATCGGTGACATGAAAGAGTGAATTGCATTGCTGGGTAGCTACATTGATTGTGGGTTTGTAAGTCCCCAAAACTGATAATGGTGTGTGGTACAAATAACCAAAATATAATGGTTTGGATTGTTCGTACTTGGTTTTATTTTATTTTTATATCCGAACCATAAATTGCTGTGGTTGGCATCGAGAGATCTGGGGTTTAACGTCCACTCGACACAAACTAGGCCATTTCGGGTCTAACATATGGTTTTATTTTATTCCCATAATTCGCTTGCGCGTCGGGGTCTTTAGCAGTGGGAGGACCCGGAGAAAACCCACGTGGTTGGACAGGCGACCCTACTCCATGTCACGTACAACCGGGGATTCGAAACCACGCCAATTGACTCAATGACAGGCCTTACTAGAGGTATCTGCAAAGGTTACAGAGGTAAACGATCGTTTACATGATTCATGTGACAATACTTTAAATACATAGTCGTCGTCAGATGAGGGTCGCTCATCAATGATTTGTTTAAACATACATTATGCAACAGCTAAATCTGCATATTGATGTTCTTTCTTTACAACTGAAATGTTATATAAATTATTAATTAGACATTTATTAATATAATCAAGTCCGATTTTAAGTAGATTAGAACGGTTCAGCCATTTAATGTTTTAAACTGAAAATGGTGAAACAAGACTAAGCCTTGAACAGGTTACAATCAGTGCACACATCTTGTCAAACCTTTACAGGCTAATATCTTCGCTCACCTACTTTTGTATCGAATTCCAACTGTCAAGGGATCTTTTACGTGCACGCCAATGTGTACACGAGACCTCGGTTTTTCGTCCCATCCGAACGACTAAACAGCTGTTCTGTCCTGCATCACTGACAAAGGAGAACCACGCCGGAAAATCTGGATAAACTTTCTCGGCAAATGCAGGGATCAAACACGCGACTTCCATGCTAGCGAGCCAGTGCCTTACCCATTTAGCCATCGTGACCCCCCCCCCCCCCTTCCCTCGCCCCCCCCCCCTGCGCTGTATCAGAAGGCCTGTCATTGAGTCAGCTAGCGTGGTTTTGATTCCCCGGTTGCACGTGACAAGGAGGTTTGCTAAAGACCCCTACGCACAAGCGAATTATTGAAATATTGTTAGCCCCGAAATGACCTAGTTTGTGTCGAGTGGACGTTAAACCCTTTCTCCTTCTCTCTCTCTCTCTCTCTCTCTCTCATTTCATTTAAAACAATTGAATGGAGGCTGGAAGAAGGTATCTATCGTTGATAGTTTTGAATAAATTTAATGTGTTGTTGTTTGGGCAGCGAGAAACATAGGCCTATTGTCGATTTGTAGCATATCTACATCCATGCATATTGACTCTGGTTGGGCATTATAATCTTGAAAACCGCACTAATACCATTTCTGCTTTATTTGACAGACGTCGCAAAAACTGTAAACCCATGTTTAAAGCCGATTCTATCATAGTATATTTCGTGAATTATCCAGCGTCACAATATATAAGGGAAATAACTCCAATTATACTTATAGACTTCTAAAAAGTATAGATATCAGATTACAGGAATTTTAATTATATCAGGAGTTTATAAAACTAATTAAAATTTTGAAAATAAAATGTTATACCTCTGACTAAAATACCGTTCAATTTACGCACAAATTAAATTTAATAACACTATATTTTTAATGTCGTTTCACCACGCGTAAAAATAGTTCATCTTTGTAGTACATCGATTATCTCGCCCGCTTTCGTTAACCTCCTCCGCAAGCCGGTTGTTGACAATAGCAAACTAGGCACTCAGGTAGGTGAAATCAACCCATGGCTATCAGCAAGTATTCGAGGAATTATTTCACGTAATACCAAAATAGTCACGGACAATAATTATGGCAATAAATCAAGCATACAGTAATACTGTCGTCACGGGAAAAGTCTGAGATATTATATAATATATAAAGCCCAAGACGGAAAAAATATCCGTTTTTACGGTTACTGAGCCTCTCAAAGTAGGGCCGGTCGGAAAATCTTTTATTCTTTTTCAATTTATTTTATTTTCATGGGGCTTGTAGGCCTATTACCTATTAACCATCTCCGAGCATTTCTATACATTGTTCCTTGCCAGGCCCTCTGCCCCGCAACATTGACGGAATTAAATCCCGATGAACTTTCTCGGTCAACGCAGGGATCGAATACGGGGCTGCATCAGGTTCAAGTTTTACTGATCTAATCACCAAAAACCGAACCTAATTAGTAGGCCTAATAAAGTAAATAACCGCTAAGTCTAGTGTCAATTTTATTCAACACAGAGTACAATTTTATACGGGAGCCACGGTGGCTATGTGGGTATTGGAGTCTTGTTATTGGGGTCTAAATTATAAATAGTAAATGCAGACATAAGAGACACGCTACCCGTAAAGTACGGATCTCGCTGCCATTTAATTTTCGAACGTTAGTTACGCACGTGCAGTGACGTCATAGATGTGACGTGAATTGACGTCATAATGACGTCAACGAGTAAGTGAGACGGTGGTCATCGGGGAAAGACGTACAGCTCTAGCAATCAAAACTGAAAGGTCTGTAAAGTAACCAATAATGAAAGGAATCATCTAATATTTGTATGCGGCCATCTCTACGACCTAGGGAAGTGGTAGAGGTGCGAAAGTGTAACAGCGCCCTCTCCCAAAAAGTTCAATAGCAACGGAATATATTCGGGAAACCAGCAGTTTTAAAATGGCCGCCCATGATTACTTTGTGGTGTTAATTACAGACAATTCCCAAGATGCATTGCGCGTCGCAGTGTTACTTAGGCCTACTACTAGTACTAATATGTAACAGGCATTGCCTGAGTAGAGCGAAGCTGGTTATTGTCAAATATAAAACCTTCATAATTAATTTTCTCAAGTGATACAAAAAATATTAAATAATTTAGTTTTTATTGAGATCTAAATTTTATACATTAATTTTGTTTTTAAAAAAAGAACAAAAAAGTGTGAGAATTATTTTCATTGACGTAAAAAATATGTGACGTCATTGATTAGACGCGTCATAGAAATAGTTCTATGAGGCGCGTAATCTCGCTTGGGCGAGATTTGGTGGATAGAATTATTTTTGTTAGTTACGTGATCTCGCTTGGACGAGATTTGGTAAGTTGACATGCGCATTGCCTGTTTTGCCCAGTGTATCCGGTTCCGGCTGAATTTTTATTTAATCAACAGTCTGTGGGTGACATTTTCAGTTACGCTCCTGTGTTACCGGAAAAGAGCTTTGCTCAAGCACCGCGCTTCGCGCGGTGCTTTAGAGCTTCGCTCTATACTACTACTAGCAAGTAGTGTTAGGTGCCACCCTGGTTATTTTTATTCTGTGATATGGGCCTACAATTCGGGACAAATATTGTTTTAATCTATAGGCCTATTTCCCAAGCGTTGGTTGGTGTTCATTTGATTTATCAAGTTGGTGGATACACTATTACACTGTAACAGTATAGGGTATATGTGTGTAATTTCGACCACTTTAGATTTGACGCCATATATTTCGCCAACAACGCTTACCGTTAACAAGTATTAACTTGCTTGGCATTACTCGATTATCCAGGCTTAATTTGGAATTGAAACATCTGACCAAATTCGCCTCTTTTACAAAAAAACGGCATTTAAATGGAGTAACCCCCCTTGGTGTTAATTCGACCACGTTTGGGGGAAATTCGACCGCCATCAATTTGTAATTTACCGACTTGGGGGGAAATTCGACCACCTGACCAAATTAATCAAAATTCAAACCTTACGTATAATAAATGGCAAGCTCTCTGTTTTGGTATATATATTTTAAAAATAATACTCGCAGGTCCGCTTGTCCGTTCTAAGAATTTTCATCCTGTTCCTAATTAAACAGTAATTGTAAAGTATAAATAGAACTTATAGGTCTCGTGTACTGGTTATAAAAATAATAATTTTATTGTGTACTAAATATTGGATTCAAGGATCCAAAATAAAAAAAAAGACGTGAAAACTATGGTATGGTTGGAAAATCCTGAATGTCGGTGAACTTTGTATAAAACTCGTTGCTGTAAAATTTAATTTCGGTTTTTGGTAACTCTGTATAATAATATATATTCATTTATTGTATTGATGCTTATAATTATGCCATGCCGAGAAATATATTATATATCATTATGTGCACGCTTTTATAATCGAGCTTAAATCCCACAAAAATGAAATGAAATGGGGTTTAAGGTTCTACTGTTCTGCTCCGAACTGGGCTAATGAAGACGGGCATACGCCATACAGTGTGCTATGAGGGAAATTTTGTCCGGACAGCGGCAATATGGCCTACTCTTATATCGAATTCCAACTGTCAAGGGATCTTTTACATGCATGCCAATGTGTACACAGGACCTCGGGTTTTCGCCCCACCCGAACGACTAGACAACTGTCCTTTTCAGGCCCCCCGTTCTGCATCACTGACATTACAAGGGGGAACCGCGCTGGAAAATTTCGATGAACTTTATCGGCCAATGCAGGGATCGAACCAATCCCACAATGAATCAAGTTTTAACCAGAAGTATCAAAGTCAACATCAGTTAATTCGTTTAGGGACCAATTTAATCCATTTCATATCATCAACATTTGGGAATATACGTTCATTTAATCAAAAGGCTATATTAAGGAATGTATAAATTACGAATATATACAATAAATTTAAAAATTAAAAATACACATTTCATTTGATTTATATCTTGGAATCAGTAAGTTAAAATTCATTTTGAAATTTATAAACACACAGTTAATTTTCTTGACGAAATACTAATAAATTAGGGAGAACATTCACGGGGATCAAATGTTTATAACCAGAAGTATCAAAGTCAACATCAGTTAATTCGTTTAGGGACCAATTTAATCCATTTCATATCATCAACATTTGGGAATATACGTTCATTTAATCAAAAGGCTATATTAAGGAATGAATAAATTACGAATATATACAATAAATTTAAAAATTAAAAAAAAACCACATTTCATTTAATCATATTTTGGAATCAATAAGTTAAAATTCATTTTGAAATTTATAAACACACAGTTCATTTCACTGACAAGATACAATTTATAATTAGGGAGAACATTCATGGCAATAAAATGGTACATCAAGATCAAAATCATTTTCGTGTGTTGTTGGGACACAATCTTGGTGCATCCAGCGAAAACATTTATCGCAGCCAATCCAGTCAGGTTCGTTATCTGGACTGTCGTCGTCGTACTCAATGAGACAAATAAAACATTCATTTTCATTAAATGACTTGGACATGGGTTTGCATTTAGCTTTTAGTTGTTTTTCTCGGTTTCTTTTCTCCTTTTCCTGTTCTTTTAGAATTTTTTTTTCTTTCCTTTCATCCCTTTCTTTTTCTTTTCTCAACTTTTCTTTTAATGCGTCTGTTTTATTCTGTAACACCTGGTCTGACGTAAGAAGCCTATGACAGGTAATTTGTTTAGATTTATTCTTTTTGGGTACAGATGGTCCACAAGATGGTATGTTAAATATGTTTGAAAGGGTTTCTTCCCACGTTGTTGGCATCTCGGTTTCGTCATCAGATATTAAATGATTCAATAACGACTGCGCATTTAATTCCTTTGGTTGTTGGTTTGTTGGAATTGGAACTGTGTCATCAATTTGAATAAAACCTTCCATCATGGTTGACATCGCACTGTCGAAAGACAGGTTTATAATGGGGGGATCAGCTGTGTTTATGTTTGCCGAATTATTAATATCTGTTGTTGATTCTGTTGCATTGGTTGGTGTATCTGGTATTGGCTTGTTGTATACCTCTGATGGCATATACAACTTGTCGGACAAAATACTTGGATTGAACGGTGAAATGCCCGTGGACCGAAATGAGCTTAATATATTAGTTGGTGTCATGGTCTTATTCCAGGAAGCATTAATGATTCTCGGCCAGGTAGTTTTGTCTATTATATGATTTGGATGGTCGGCCATGAATTCCGTACATAATTTATTATAAGTATTTTGTAAGGGTCCGAATATGCCCTTGTCCAATGGCTGAAGGTGGTGTGTGGTATGTGGGCAAATATGTAAATATCATTTGCTCTAGCCTTTACTAGTAATTCTGTGACTTCGTGGGAGCCATGTGAATCTAGAGGCCGCTCTGGACCACAGTGTTTAAGGAAGACATTACTGAACCACTCCTGGCCTAGGATATCATTCATCCAGGCCCTCTCCTGGTATGTCCAAATAGTACCATCAGGTGCGTCTAGGGTAGCAAACCCGTTTAAACATCTGTTTGTTTTGCCCTTTACAATGAACATAGGCGGCATACATGCCCCTTCCGCGTTTATACAGGCTAAAACAGTTATGTTCTCCCTGTTGTTCGTGGTTCTCCCCGGTAAATTTTTTGTCCCCTTCCTGGCAACCACCTTGACCGGGTCATGCTCATATGACATGCCCATCTCGTCACAATTCCATATTCTGCATGGATGTTCTTTCAGGTTGATATCCGAAATTATTGCTCCAAGGTCTTGGAAATATTTATTAACTACTACTTTATTGAGCATTCGAGACCTAGATGTTGAAAGCTTTTCAGGTTTCCGTAAAGTCACCTCTGGGAAGCGGCTTTTAAACCCCCTCCACCAGTCATTACCCGGAATACCTTTAGTAAATGGCGTTTTTGTATTTGTTTGTCGGACGTACCGTGCAACTTTCAGCAGGAGTTGCTTTTTTGTCACTCCGAAACCCTTTTTAGAAGCATCCAAAACTTTTTTTACTATTTCCTCTTCAATTTTCCGGGGGGGGGGGGGCAGGGCAGTTGGTTTACCTGGCACTGCATTCGGGCAAATCCTGCCTGACACATGGTCAATTATTGTCGTTTTGGGGATATTAAATTTTTTGCTGGCCTTTCGGTATGATAGGCCGTTTCTTACTGATGTTACGGCGTCTTCTAGGGACTTTGAATCGTATCTCATATAAATATTTTTAGACTTGTGGGGCATCCTGAAAAGTAAAACAAATGTTTATTTATTATCTATTAACCTTTGCCTATAGGCCTATATAAATTTTATTAATAGCTTACACATAAATTATTAATAAATGTCTTTTATTTTCTAATTCATTTAAGGATTATTTTCCTCAAGAGTAGATTAATAATAAATAAATATTTTACATATTATTAATATTATTTCCCCAAAATTCCTAAATTAATATTCAAAATACACTATAATTATAATATAATATTTGTTTTCTGGGGCGAAAAACATTGTTCTTCGATAATTCGGTCGGGGCTGAAAAGGAAAACGTTTTTTTCGGTCGGGGACCGGTCCATTTCCAAAATGGTGGACAAAATGGCCGCCAAAATACAATTTTTCCAAGTTTTTTGGAGTTATTCGTTAATATTTTAATGTAATATGTCGATTTATAGATTTTCTGGGATGCTGAATCCGAAAATGTGGTTTTCTGTTTGTTCTGACATAATTCGGCCATCTTGATTTTCAAAATGGCGGACAAAATGGACGCTAAAATGCATATTTTCAATGTTGTTTGGCTTTCTCTATAATATTATCGCGTAGTATTTCGATCTATAGGATTTGGGGGTCGATGAACCGGAAATTGTGATTTTCTGTTTGATTCGACAAAGTTCCGCTATCTTGATTTTCAAAATGGCGGACAAAATGGCCACCAAACTGACCTTCCTACGTTGTGATTGGTGAGGAATCCGAAAATACAATTATTTATTCCATACGACAGAAATCCACCACATAGAATTTCCAAAAGACAGACAAAATGGCCACAAAAAATTTTCAAAATTCAATGTTGTTTGGCGTTTTCTCAGATAATTATCGCATAGCACAGGTGTATGTTGATCTGTGCGTTTCGGGTTTGCCTTTCATTCACCTTTACCGTACGTATATAGCAGAATATCAGTCCCATGTTTTTACGTCAACCAAAATATCTGTCCTATGTCCGGGAATGTCTCATGTAAATGCACTGATGTCACAATTTATGATGTCATATCTACGTTGCCATGGAGAGCTGTTTAGACTTCCACAAGAATGTATATCCGATGAATGAGCGTGCCGTAGCCAAACGGATAAAAAATGACTATGAGAACTTTATCGAGCTGCGTAAAATCGAAAACGATAAAGGCAAAGGGCATAGGAAACAGTGGATCGAGAAAGCAAAACGTTTTAATGATAATATGTCTAGAAATGCCTACGACATTCGATGTGAGAATGCAAACTACGAGAAGGTACAAGAAGAGAAATACGGTGTAAGAATGACGACAGATGACATCGCTTTCTATGAAGATAACTGTATGGGGGAATATAAAGCAATATGCACGCAGACTGTACCGACAAATTGGTTGAAGCAAAAAAGAGGACAGAAGAACGACAGTATTCAATGGAAGTCAAAAGAACAAAGATGATTGAAGCAGAAAAAGAACAGTTGAGCCTACAACAAGAGGAACTTCGCAATGTCCTTGAAAATATAGATCTGAACGATGATGATTTGGATTTCCAAAGTGATATAAAGTCTGCGGTTGATCCAAGTTTGAAACGTAATGTAACAAGATCAGGCAAAAACAACAGTGATCCATCATTCCGACAAATACCAATACGAGTCGGAAGAAAAACAATCAACGAAACTATAATGCGATGTTTGATGCAATGTCTGTCACAGTACAAAGTAACCTGCGGCGATCTAGTCGGAATAACTGTTCAAGTTGCCAACACAATATTCAGTCAGTCTTGGCGCACAACATCAGCATATGATAGTGATAGCATAAACAAGACTGACGTAGAAACAGACTCAGATGATTCAACCAGCGACGAACAGACAACCTCAACCAGATCATTGAAAAGAAAGCGCGAGTCGGGTGATCTGACGTTCGTCATGCCGAGTCGGAGGACTATAATGAATTACCTTGAGGACGCTTCCTATCTCAATCTTCAATTGGTTGCCAAAGAATTGCTCAATAAAAATGACACAGTGGTTAGTGTAGGACTTGATGACACAACAAAAGCCGCGGGACATCGTCTCCTTGATGTAAAACCTGATTGTGTGACAGTGTGTGGACCAGACAGACTGAGACAATCATTCACAACCGGCTTCATTGAGAACATTTCGCATACTGGTAAAGATGCTGCAGATGCATACAACTTCAAGTTGAAATGTCTTGCCATTCTGTCACAGAGCTCTTTGGAGGACATAAAAAGCCAAATTGACTTTTGGATGAGCGACAGGGCGTCCGACTGCAAAACTATGTTGGAAAACCTGGATATCAGTTCTGACAAAATCCTGAAATGCTGTGCACATATTATTCTGGGTGTCGACCATGCCGCGGATAAAATGTTCAGAGAAGCCGAACAGAAGGTAGGACTGCATAATTTGATTGACTGTCAGAAGATATTAAAACCAGCATCTTCGAGTGTACACACTGTCGGATTAATTGCAATAACCAAATTACTATCACCATCTCACAATTCACACTGTTTCGTTGTACAGCGATTTTATGCAGTGGTGTGAAATGAAAGGTCACGATACAAGTGGATTCAAAGGATTCACTTCAAATCGGTTCGGAAGGATAGCTGAACTAGCCAAAGAATACCTTAAAAGACGAGAGACTATTTTAGAATTCTTCGATGACTTTGTCGATGTGAACTCGAATAAACTCTGTCTCGCTGTATCCACATTCATAAATAATGAATGGTTTCTCTGCTGCACAGAAGTATATTCGCTGATCGGAGATCTGATAATATTCCCATTGATGGATATTCTTGGAATTGATAACGCATCTCAACGCGATGATAGAAACTGGTTCGGTATCAGGAAGTTTTTCAATGAAAAAGTCGACAAACTGAGAAAACTCAGTGCAGACTTCTCCAGAACATCAACTGGTAAAGGGAAACTGATAGGTGCTGTGTTAGAGGAAGTGCTAGTTACCATCAACAGGCAATTGAGTGAAATGGACTTCTTCGATTGCGAGCTAGAAACTGAATTCGTCGATTTTGATAAATTGAAATACGCGCCACTCACGAACTTAGGGTGCGAATCGCAGTTTGCCAAACTTGATAACAAAGTCAAGGCATCAGGAGGTATGACCAGTGTGAACACTTATTCTCGGAAAATCATTGTCAACAAACGGTTTCCTGGTACGAGCAGACTTTGTGGAATGTAGTTCAGTCGACCGCCAGTCTAAATGGAAATGGGCCAGAAACTCAAACTAGTTAAACAACTAGAGAGGGGCTTTCTTGAAAATGTAAAACTGATGAAAACTTTGGCAATCAAGCGGAAAGAGGAGTTGAAAAAAAAGAAAGTTCTGAAGACCTTACAGCTCCTAAGTACTTGTAAGAAACACGGTGGACCTGTAACGCCGGAGAATATGAACATCCTCAAACAGCTAACAGACAAAGAACTCCTCTCCGAGATCGCCTACATTCGTGCTACAATTGCTAATGATATCAGACAGAAACGCAGAATAAAAATGGACAATGGGATATTTAAATACGAAACATTCTGTAAGAACGAACTAATTCAGTCAATCAAGAATGTAATGAAGCCAGAAAACTGTGTATGTCGTGACATAGATACGCTCCTGAAGAATGCCTTTGCCATTGGTTGAAATTAATGTATCGATGTTTGATCAGTATCCTGATGCAATGTAAATACACATGTGATAACAAATCAACTGAGTGTTATATTATTATTCTTTCGTACTGCCTTGAGATGTGATTTTCTTTGAATGTTCTCGGTTTACACCAATTCAGAGCCACCCAAATTCATCGACATATTACACGTAACTATTTCGAAAAAAGCGAAATGACATTAACAGATTCATTTTGGCGGCCATTTTGTCCGCCATATTGAAATTCTATATGGCTAAAATTCGATCGGATCGACCAGAAAACCAAATTTTCAGATTCATCGACCCCCAAAACCTATACCTCGACATATTACATGGTACTAATCCGGACAAACGCCAATCACAACATAGGCAGTTCAGTGCGGCGGCCATTTTGTCAGCCATTTTGAAAATCAAGATGGCGGAACTTTGTCGGATCGAACAGAAAATCACAATTTCGGATTCATCGACCCCCAAAGCCTATAGATCGACATACTACGAGATAATATTCTAGAGAAAGCCGAACAACATTGAAAAAATGCATTTTAGTGGCCATTTTGAAAATCAAGATGGCGGAATTATGTCAGATCAAACAAAAAAACACATTTTTGGATTCAGCATCCCAGAAAACCTATAAATGGACATATTACACGACAACATCATAGAATAAATTCAAAAAACTTGGAAAAATTCTATTTTGACGGCCATTTTGTCCGCCATTTTGGAAATGGCCCGGTCCCTGACCGAAAAAGCGGCTTTTTGTTTCAGCCCCGACCGGATTCTCAAAGTACAATGTATTTCGCCTCTGAAAACACCGGTCACTTAAATTCGACATTATTTTCCCAACCCTAAATAAACTTGACTGACACTGTGACAGAACGCGATGCTCCTACACGATAGGCCAGACGTCATACTTCGCGGTAAACAAAGATAGCGATTTCTGATTGGATGCAAATATCACGTGACAAATAACGTGACCGGAACAATAACAAAGCGCATTATCCAGGCGGAAAAGCAAATGTCGGTCGACATAACAGTTGAGACACGCTTTTTGTAAGCGGTCGAAATTACACCATAGGTCGAAATTACACACATATACCCTAGTTGTTTTACCCCCCCCCCACACTTATTATATCCCCCACCCCTATCCTCTCACATATTGTATACAGCACCCCAATGTTAATATTATGCTGTACATTTATGTTTTTAACATTTATTTTTTTCAGTCCGTGGTTTGATACATGACATTCTACCTCCTTTTTGATAGAATAAAATACTACAGAACAATATTATAAAATGTTCCCTGCATCAAACCATTCTGTAACTAAAAGTTCACAAGATCAACTATTAAATAATCCTAGAAATTCTGTGTCTTGGGAATTCTGCCCAAGCCATGACCCAATGCCTGAACTATCAACACTGTTTGCTAAATTATCCATCAAAAATCAACATGGATCTACATATAACCTACCTACAACAAGCAATTCACCACAGTATGATGTTCAGCATTTGAACAATTCTATATACCAATCAGATGTCAGTATCAAATGTGCCAAAATTTTGGATAGATCAAAAGACGACTATAAAATCAACCCAACCTCACAGTTTGAGTTTGAACATGTGATTCGGGCTAATTGTGAAGAAATGGGTATAAAAGGAACAATAGTTTTAGACAGCAGCTTTCACGACCAACAGCTTGTAGACCAACAGCTGCTAGACCAACCGCTTCTAGATCAACAGCTGCTAGATCAACCGCTTCTAGATCAACAGCTGCTAGACCAACAGCTGCTAGACCAACCGCTTCTAGATCAACGGCTGATAGACCAACCGCTTCTAGAAGACACCTATCATGACCTTCAGCTTCTAGAACCAGGCCAGTACCAAATTATTAGACCTAAAATTAACGGTCAACACGTCGACCATTCTTCACTGCTGAATGTTCGAGAAAATGACATGGACGAATATTTCGACCCACTCGGCTATCCACCACCAAAATGGATAAAAAATTGTTGTCATAATTCGAAATGTCTACAGAATCCATCCCATAATACCTGTGCAGTACATTGTTTGTGTGTTCTGAAGTTCTGGCATCAAGGACTGACACTGCCACAAATTATTGAGCAATACTGTATCCAACAGCCAGATTTAAATACTGACTACTACGATGATGTCGTCATAGATTTTTACTTGAGAGAAATACGATATATGTTAGATTGTTGGAATCGTTGTAACCATGGTTACAACTAGCTAGGTATTTAGTAAAATGGGTTGAAACTCAGGATAGGGTGTGTAGCTTGATGCAATCGGTGTTATTTTAGGCCGATTCCAAGGATCCTATTAGTATTAGCCTAGTCTGTAGATTAACTGGACAAATCTACTAATCCGAATGATTAAAATTAAATGAGGTTTAACATCCCAC
The DNA here is from genome assembly GCF_932274485.2 of Patella vulgata. Taxonomy (NCBI): domain Eukaryota; kingdom Metazoa; phylum Mollusca; class Gastropoda; family Patellidae; genus Patella; species Patella vulgata. The sequence continues at coordinate 90,965,342 of NC_065880.2, forward strand.
ATCCCGACACCAACCGGACTAATGAAGATGGGCGTACCCCAATTCACTGTACTATGACGGAAACTGTGTCCGGACTGCTTCAACTGTTAAGGCTTCTTTCTTCTACGCTCAAGCTAACGTGTATACAGGACCTCGTTTTTTTTATCCTACATCATTAACAAGGAGAACCCACACCAGAAAATGCTGAGCCAAAGCTGTAAAATACCCTTCACTTAATATTAATATACCAGATGTCACCGTCCGATTGAAAACTACGCAGAAAAATCCCCATGAACTTTCTGGTCAACACTGGGATCGAACCCCGTACTTCTTGGTTAGTGTTTCACCGCCTTCAATTCATCACTGAATCACTCTGATTCCCCATTATGGAAGCAGAATCTCCTTACCCAGAGAGCCCCGTATAGCAGAATCAAAATGGGGCAAGTGACTTTATTCAGTTACAAATGTTGAACTCCCTCCTTTAAGTCATTCGCCCATAAAATGGGCCTATGTGGAATATTAATACAGAAATCTAAGATAAAGATACAAAAAATGGAAAGTGACAGGAATGAGATGAAGTGAAGGTGATGAAAATTCAATGGCGCCTTTTATGTCTCAACACATTGCAGAAGTTGCAAAACTATATTTGTTCATTCCTTCTACTAGCGTTCCAAATGATCAGCTATTTAGTGATTGGGGATTGATAGTTTCACACCGACCAAAATACAAGAAAATATTATCAAAGTGCTATTCATGGTCTTGAAGCTGAAATAAAAAACATTTTAAATTCTAATGGATGAGATTAAAGAGAGAACACAAATGTTTATAAATAGAAATTGTTCCTTATATTTTTAAATGTTTAATTTTCTCCGGATCAAAATAAGGATATTATTTATTTACTGGTTGTTTATTTAAGAAAATGTTGAAAATCCGTCCGAAATACTTTTATAAAATGCTAATTATTTGTGTTTGTTTTTTATTTGCTCATTATAACTGTTACCTTTGATCATTATTTTTGTTAAATAAATTTATTTTAAATGATTTATTTGTATTTCATTTGTCTGATGAATACGTTGGATCTGTCTTATATCCTGATGCAGAAGTATTATCGCGATACAGTTGTCCGATGTATCGTGTCTCATCGAAACCTGTGGGGTTTATAGATTGGCTCAACGGATAACATGACCATTCTGAACATAGAGCAGTACCGTCGTTTGTTAGCTCTGGAAGTTTCGTATTATTGGAATAATACAGACCGGATTACAGAGCGAAATGTTGCCCGACTTACTCTTATATCGAATACAAAGTACCAAGGATTCTTTTACGTTCACGCCAGTGTGTACATAGGATCTCGGTTTTTGTCCTATCCGAACGACTATACATTGTCCCTTGTCAATCACCTCCGTCCTACACCATTGGCAAGGGGAAATCACGCTCAAAAATCCCTTGGGGATCACGGTGGCTAAGTGGGTAAGACGCTGGCTCGCGTATGTCCGTCTTCATTAGCCCAGTTTAGGAGCAGAGCAGTAGGACGTTAAACTCGAATACAAAGTACTAAAGATTCTTTTACGTTTACGCCAGTGTGTACACAGGAAGTCAGGATAACGGCTTTTGCCATATCCGAACAACTATACATTGTCCCTTGTCAGGCCCTCCGTCCTACACCACTGGCAAGGGGAAACCACGCTCAAAAATCCCAATTTAAATCCCGAGATTGAACATCGGGACTTTCTGTTAAGCAAGCCATCGTCTTACTGCCTGAGTCACGATGGCTTCCATCCGATAATCACCTAGCAGCCGTGAGCGTATGTTTCGTTGCTTTACAACCCATATGTTTGAACACTGACAGTGTGTGACATAATTTAAAACCAATAACTGAAAGCCACACATGTAGACTTTGATGTTATCATTTCATTATTACCACCAACTAAAATGATATGGATGTTTACACTTCAGAGCTGAAACTTATCGCTTGGCCGATACTATCACCGAAAGAATTGATTAGCTCTCAATATTAACTTTTTGTTACCTGCAAATTACATAAATTAAGTAAAGAAAAATAATAAATAAAAATGAACGAGCTGAAAGTGGGCGTATGTGTGGTTTAAAAATATATATCAGAAAAAAACTACGTAATTCAGAAACATTCCCTTCTTCACATCACAACCATGTCAGAACTAAGTCAGAAAGATACTCTTCCCCCACTTCACAACCATGTCAGAAACATACCACTCCTCACCTCACAATTAAGTTAGAAACATACCCTCACCTCACAACTATGTCAGAAACATACCCTTCCTCGCCTCACAACTAAGTCAGAAACATACCCTTCCCCACCCCACAACTAAGTCAGAAATATACCCTTCGTCATCTCACAACTAAGTCAGAAACATAACATTCCTCAACTCACAACTAAGTCAGAAAAATGCCAATGTAGACAAAATCTCCTTTCAAAGACAAAATCTCCTTTCTCCACAGCTGACAGCTGACACTACCCTCAGTCCCCCACCCCTTGTTTTTTCAAAGAGTTAAAGAGATTTTTTATTACTGTTATTATGTCTTGTACCCTTTCTTCCTCAATATTTATTTGTGCAGAGGAATAAAATATATCCCTGAAAAATATTTCCTATTTAGCGTAAATGGGTACATAAGATAGTATGCGTACAATGAGTAAAAGACACCAATTCTTCCCGGATTAGATTGTATTACTACGTCTGATGTAACCAACGTACGTGCTGTCGGGACCGTAACGTCATACGTGAACCTATAATGCACGCGAACTTAAAGGCCAGTTATCTTCTACAGAGCTAAAGCGGCCCATACACGTTCAATAATTCCGTCAATATTATTGACTCAATATATTGATTGATTTTTATTGATGGTTCATCAATATATTGACGGACGGTCAATTTATTGAATGACAATATTGATCGTGTGTGGAGAATCTGTCAATAATTATGAATTTTGCAAGAATGTACAAAGTACTGTGAATGTGTGACAACTTATGAAAGTGATAATAATTACATTATTTACATGGACCGATATCTTCGATATATTGTTGTGGTGAATATACATTTAGTCGACGACGCATAATTTTGAGACCGACTATTCCGGCCTCTCCACATAAACACGCCTGCTGAACAATATGTTTTAAACCGGTTATGCGATAGCTTTTTTTTTAAAAGCGGCCCATACACGGTCAACAAAACCATCAGTATTATTGACCCAATATATTGACTCAATAATATTGACGAGAATTGCCCACACACGATTCAATATTTCCATCAATAATTTCATCATTTTTTGGTCATTTTTCAAAATGGAAGCCATATTTACTCTTCCAAGGTTGACGATGGAATGAAAATATTGACGCGATTATTGTAGTCTGGAGGCTCGATGGGGGGTGTCCATCAAATGGGCACAAAACCAGACCCAACTTTTCTAGAGTAAAATTATGCGTAGAATACGATGCCGAGTGGTAATCAGTCCGCCGTTGGCGCGTTTTCGAGATATTCAGGGTCAAAGGTCAAATGAGTTCATTTACACTGGAAGTGAATGCGCAGTCATTCTTGTATCATGAAAATAAGCTGAAAATGATCGAAAGTAATCACACTTTCAATAAAAATGTAAACTTACTAAATCCACCTTTGTTCTTTGTGACCCTAGAGGTCAAAAAAGGTCACATTTTCCGTTTTAGCACTAGGAAGATTTAAAGTAATAAATGTCAGCGTAAAATATAAAAACTAAAGCGAAACCTGTTCTAATTAATAATATGAACATTTAAAATTTATTTTTAGGTGGTCTTAGCACCGAACTTTTACTTTGGAACGTCGAAAATGATCTTGTATAACAGAACCAAAACGCTTCGCAACCTGTTTCAAAAATACGTAAAAACTGTTAAATCAAAATCTCTCCGAATTAGTTTTACAACGAATGCTATACATAATGATACTAGTTGTCTGAAAAAAAAAACAATTGAATAGTTCCATGGCTGGACTCTAGCCTGCAGGCCGCGTCACAAAGCCTGCCAAAATTTTCCCCGCTAACATTTACCAATACGACATATATATCCTGTGAACTACTATGTACAATGCATCCGTCGGTTTTATCTGCGTACATGTTTCAGCGAAATTCATGAAAACTCATAAAAAATTTGCAAACTTTTAATCTCGTCGTCAGAGACGTGTTTTCCCGTCACAGATTAGCGTCGGTTTTCCTAGACAGGGATTCTCGGAAAGCAGTGTATATTTTGCCGTCCGACGGTTCTTTACCACTCGGCAAACCTCAACAGATTCCAGTACCCTACATTTAATCTCGGCTGTATGACAGAGTCCGCCATTAGAACTACTTTCAAGTTCCCGGATTACAATGGCGTTGTCCATGACGACCAATGACGTCATTGATGACGACGTATTTGAAGAATGTTTTATCTTACAAAATTTTAAAAGTTTGAAGCTGTTTTTCTTTCAAGTTTATCCGATTTTCTTTAGACAAGGACAAATTTGCACTGAAAATTCTACACACTCTTCGAACTTCTTTCTAAACGCGGGCAAGTTTCCCTTATAAGTAAACCGGTGCCGCATCGCAAATGTATAGGCGTAGGTACATATCACTTACTGTCATACAGCCGAGGCTAGATGTAGGTTACCGGAATCTGCCGAGTGGGTTCTTTACTTTATTTACTATTTAGCCGTCACTTCCGTTTGACATGCGCAGTTGTCTGTTTTCGCTTTGGCAATGATGCCTGCTCTTTTCAACTCGTGGGCTATTTTACCGTCTAACATTAACCTAAACCTAATACTGGCCCAAAACCACCAGTCAGTTCTATTCGTCCTTTGTCTAACATTGCTTCTTTCTCCGTTTCTTATAAGGAAGCAAATAGCCATACTTAATTTCTGATGGTAGAAACTGGAGAATTATTTTTAAAAGAAACTAAGATAATAAATGTAAATTGTAGAAAGGCATTTAGAATATTATTCTATTTTGGTCGAGGGCGCATTTCTGCGGATTTTGGTTTTTAATTTAAGTACTTAGACTGTCAGTGGTTTATGTTTTTCCCGTAAAATCGTGCTTCTGCACCGAACTTGAAAGACGAGTTGTTTTTAATGTTCCAAAATGGTGGAATATATCAGGAATCGACAACTGCGCATGTCGAACGGAAGTACGGCTAAAAAGTAAATAAAGTAAAGAACCGTCGGACGGCAAAATATACACTTCGTTCTCGGAAATCCACGCGGCGTGCAGGCTGGAGTCCATCACTGAAACTATTCAATTGTTTTTCAGATAACTAGTATCATTATGTATAACAATCGTTGTGAAAATAAATCGGAGAGATTTCGATTTGACAGTTTTTACGTATTTTTGAAACAGGTTTCAAAGTGTGTTGGTTCTGTTATGCAAGATCATTTTAGACGTTCCAAAGTATAGGTTCGGTGCTAAGACCCCCTAAAGATAAATTTTAAATGTTCCTATTATTAATTAGAACAGGTGTTGCTTTAGTTTTTATATTTTACGTTGACATTTTATTGCTTTAAATCTTCCTAGTGCAAAAACGGTAAATTTCACCTTTTGACCTCCAGGGTCACTAAGACTAAAGGTGAATTTAGCAAGTTTACATTTTTATTGAAAGTGTGATTACTTTCGATCATTTTTAGCTTCTTTTCATAATACTTTCAGTGCATTCACTTTCAGTGCAAATGAACTCATTTGACCTTTGACCCCGAATATCACGAAAACGCCCTAACGACGGACTGATTACCACTCGGCATCGTATTCTACGCAAAATTTTACTCTAGAAAGTTGGGTCTGGTTTTGTGCCCATTTGATGGACGCCCCCCCCCCCCCCGCGCTGAGCCTCCGGTCTAAATAAATAACATGCTTCGTACTCAATTTTAATCATGTTATAAGTGTTTACCGACCATCAAAATTCACCAAAATCTTCCTCTAAAGTCCAGTAAATGGCATTTCAGGCATCACCCCTACAAAGCGGTGCTCGGCTGTTGGCTGCGTACTCGAATTAGGGGCTTGCGCATAGTTTTTGCTACCCCCCCCCCCCCACAAACTAAATCGATATGTACGCTCCTGTTGTTCATGGGGCACGGTTGAGAGGGATAGCGATTGGTTATCGCGCTCGTGCGTTTGATCATAAGGTCCGTCATACTGAGTCAAGTGACCCGGTTTCGATTTCCCGCGTGTACGTGACAAGTAGTAGGGGGGGGGGGCTTCTAACCTCGTGGGTTTTTTCCGGGTCTTCCGGTTTCCTCCCACTGCTAAAGACCACTAGGCGTTAACGAATTATTGATATAAAACTGAACATATGTAAGTCCCGAAATGACCTTGTTGTGTCGAGTGAATGTTCAAAGCTTTTAGATCGAAGCCATACAATAGACTTTGATGTTTTCAAATTATTATTACTAACAAGTTCACAAGTATAATATACTTTTCAAAAAAAGTAGGGGATATTTGATTTTAGGGGCATAATACTAAAATATGCAAATGACTACGAAAAAAGTCACTATAGAACCTAACAGAAGAAACATTTCCAGTTACATGTGACGCCCAAACGCACCAATAGCTACCGCATGGAATGCAGGTGATGCTTGGGATCATCATGGGGGTCCAACCCAAGATTTGCACGACTCTGACTTTGAATGTTACAGTCATTGTGGCATTGAATTCCAGGGTGGAAACATCAGTTTAATTGTTTTAGTGACCATAAAACAAATTTTGATATGCGTCGGCTTACCCAAAATGAAAGGTTACGTGCCCTTGGCATGCTACAGATCGGCACAACACAGGCGGTTGTGGCGCGGACGATGAATGTTTCTCAGTCTGTCATAAACAGGCTATGGTCCAGATACCGTGATACACAATCTGTACAGGACAGACCACGCTCAGGTCGACCAAGGGCGACAACTCAAGCCCAGGATCGATTTATCCGTACCTTGGCTTTGAGAAATCATGTCATCACAGCAAATCAGATCAGCGCTCGTCTTCAAACAGACACTGGTGTGAGAGTGAGTGGCCAGACGATTCGGAATCGACTGCATAGGGGTCACCTTCGCACCCGACGTCCTCGCGTGATCCCTTGTTTGAGAGATCATCACATTCAGGCAAGACGTCGTTGGTGTAGGGATCGTCAACACTGGGATAATCGACGCTGGAGCAATGTGATGTTTTCAGATGAGTCAAGGTTCACTGTTGGTTTTTTGGACAGACGTAGGAGGGTGTGGCGTCGTCGAAACGAGCGCTTCCAAGACGTTAACGTCATCAGACATGATCGATTTGGGGGTGGTTCTGTTATGGTGTGGGGAGGCATCACTGTTGCTGGAAGAACGGCTTTACATGTTGTTGCAGGGCGTGTTACAGGCCAGTACTACCGGGACAACATCTTGGCAGTCCATGTTGTGCCGTTCGCACGACGTCATGCTACTAGGTAAATTATGTGGAATTTTACAATAAGAGCAGTAGGACGTTAAACCAAGCGGTGTAACTAACTTTAGGAGCCAGGGGGAGCAATTTCATCCCGCTGGGGCCCACCGTCCACCCAATTTGTTTCTACAATTACATTTTGCGGGGAGCGGGGGGGGGGGGGCATACTTGTCAATCATGGTACTAAAGTCAATTGTCTGAGTCAATTTACGTTCAATATAATAGCATCGCAAGTCCATTCAGGCACCCCCAATCCACCCCGGCCCTGTGGTGTAGGAGGTAAAATGAATATATCTTTCTATGCCCTGTGTGTCGTGTGTCGTAAAAGGCGACTAAAAGGGTCCATGTAATTAATGGGGCAACGTATTTGCGATTTGACCCCAGTATGCCTGTTGCTGGGAAATTATTAACAATTAACGATGCAACAAGGGGGAATTATTAAGATTAATAAAGGGCCTACCAGGGGATTAAAACAGTTCACTGAAAGATTTTAATTTTATTCCATTTCACATCCACTCTTTTTTACACACATTAGTCTACAAAAATACAATTTTTCATAATGTACAAGCAGTATCAGTACTCAACCAGTAATGTAAGCACTTCAAACATTTTCCTATAAAATAGAAAACATTTTCAATCATTTTAGCCTAGAATGTACAAGTTATCATTTAAACATTTCCTTTAACCATTGTCCATTCACTAACAAACATTTTCCTATAAAATTATATACAACATTTTCTATCATTCTAGAATGGAATGTTAGAAGCCCACTAAGTAACAGACAGCATCCCCTTACTTGATGACGGTGTAGTGTCGTCCATAAAGGCGCCGTCAGGGCCGGCGGAAGCAATTCTTGATTAGGGGGCTGCCATCCTTATAGGCGAGGGTCCAGGGGCCGCAATAACCTGGTGAAAAGATTACTTGCGGCCAAATTATTGGGGGAGGGGGGCTAAAATTAGACCTCTCTCTCCCTCTTATTTGTGAGTTGACCCAGATCAGTCTGAACAAATTGCCCGCTGACCTGGATCGGTTTCAACAAATTGGTCACAAAACAGGATCTATACACAAATTAAGTGACGTCCAACAGGTGTCCCATGAAAGAGGTTGAAGTGTTATAAAGGTAACGAGTACAAATAAACAATTAATTCAGGTGTAAATATTAATTATAATCAATGATACGATTTATCACCTGTAATCATATAAATACAGGTGATCTACCAGTATATATTTATTCACTCTCACAGATCTAAATCAAACAGGTAATTATAATTTTCTTATTTCTTCGGGATGTTCCGGTGCCGTTGACGGAGGGCGGGGCCTGGCAAAGACAATGTCTTCTTGTTCTGATGGGACGAAAACCCGACGTCCTGTATACACATTGGCGTGCACGTGTACATTGACAGAGTAGGCCTGGCAACATTTCGCCCTTTATTTACCCAATATGTGCAGAAGGTGAGATTGGGGGGTGGGGGTGGGGGTTAACGTCCACTCGACACAAACTAGGTCATTTCGGCGCTAACATATTGTTCAGTTTAAATTCAATAAGTGTCTTTTGCAGTTATACTTGTTTTGAATTATTACCGTCAGCTATGTTGACTTACTAATGATTGTAGTTATTTCTTTATTTGTTACCGGGGGTTAACCTAGGTCATTTCGGGACTAACATATGGTTAAATTTTACTTAAATACCTCGGTTGTGTGTAGAGGTCTTCTTTAGTGGGTGGAAACCGGAGGACCCGGAGAAAACCCATTATGTTAGACAGGCGATCCTTATACTTGTCACGTAAAAGCTAGGATTTGAAACCACGTGACATCACTCAACCCGCCCGGCAAAAAATCTAAGATATTACTAAACAACAAGACACTTGAGATCACGGGACACCCCTGATACCTCCTCGTCTGTTAGTCACATATCTAAAATATTGTTGTTTTAACAGAATGAAGTTATTGGTTTTAACCTCGCTGTTCTTGTCCTGGCCCAGTCTACTGAAGGTTGGTTTAGGAGAGCAGTTACTTCATTTGCGAGAGTCTTTAGGAGCCCTGTCGTTAGAACAACCACCAGAGTAGTTTCAAATTTCCCGGGATTAAGATTTTTACGATTTCTGGATAAAAGAGGTGTTGACTCAATGGTCGCCGATGGTGAAGCAACACGGGAAGAAGTAGCCGAGATTCTTAATCTTGATGATGAGGATTTAGATCTGTTTTTTACCCAATATGACTTAGATGGTAAGTTATTTCATCAAAATATATTTAAAAGATTTCTTGTAGCTTATTTTATCACTACGTATCCTGTATGTCATAATATCCCTTGAAATAAACCTATCCCGTATGTAATAATATCCCTTGTAATCTGATAGTTTAATTGTAACCTGTATGTAATAATATCTCTTGTAATCTGATAGTTGTATTACCATATAGCCTGTATGTAATAACATCTCTTGTAATCTGATAGTTTTATTACCATATAGCCTGTTTGTAATAATATCTATTGTAATAAAATGTATCTGGTAGCGTATTTGGCTGCCACCCGTTCCCGCCATATTTATGGATTGACTTACAGGATAATGTGACAGTTTCCCCGCTTACTCTTATAACAGTCAAGGGATCTTTTACGTACACGCCAATGCGCACATAGCACTTCGGATTTCCGTCCCATCCGAACAACTAGACAGCTGTCCTTGTCAGGCCCTTCGTCGTGCACCACTGACAAGGGGAAAACCACGCCGGAAGATCCCGATGAACTGTCTCGGCCAGTGCAGGGATTGAACACGCGACCCCCAGGCTAGCGAGCCATCGTCTCACCCACTTAGCCATCGTGGCTGGCCCACGACTAGACAATGGGGATGTGTTTAAACACAAATTGACGAGAGATTTTTACGACTGTAAGCCAGGTTTATGAAAGTGTCAAAACCATTGTACACTTTGGCTAGAGCCCCCCCCCCATCCCTTAATCTTGGGGCCTTAGTCTTAGCCTGCTAAACTTACTGGTAAATACTGACGCCGAGTGTTTATATTTCAGACAACAATTAGGAGATGAACACCTCCTGTTTCGCATTTAGAGGGGTGTTATTGTCCAATAGACATGTCCTGAGATCATTAGGACCCAAGACGCGTTAGCGTCGCAGGTTCTAATGTAAAATCTCAGGACATGTCTATTGGACAATAACACCCCTCTAAATGCGAAACAGGAGGTGTTTATCGACATTGTAACATGCTATTTTTTAGAATTTTTAAAGAACTTATTTTATTGTGTAAACTTCAAAATTCGTCTCACTGCAAATCGGTTTTAGTAACGTAAAAACCAAAGAAATCAATTTTGACGTAATGAAAACGTCGTGACGTAGCGGGGTAACTGGTTGCTCATGTTAGATTTGGCTCGCTTATCGTCTGGTTGCTATAGTAGCCGTATCAGTATAGACACACAAAAAAACCCATAAAATTCTCACTTCATTTTTTTAAAAGTACTTTTTGAAACAAAATGTATGTTTCTGTAATAGATTTTTGAATATTTTGTTGTTTGTAGCTGTTACCTAACAAGGGGGTTGGCGTTTCAAGTTCATCTTCGGACATATCTCCAAATATTTCATCTAATGTACCGAGATCAAAATTGATTGTTTCCATTGTGGTTATCTCCATTAAAGTAGTACGCATAATATTAATACGCAGTGATTTTTCTAATTTAGAGGGGTGTTATTGTCCAATAGACAGTGTCTAATCGACCAATCAAAACGCAAGATTCACCCTTAAGCATGTTACAATGTCTTTTCATTTTAATATGTTTTACAGGAAATGATGTCATAGATCAAGACGAGTTTGAGGCATTTTATGAGGATTATTTAGTTCTTCAAGCAGTTAACGATAATTAAATAAACCTTGTTTATACGATACAGGTAAATATGTTTCAATGATTCCAGGTAGTGTGTGGTAGAACGTTAGAGCGCTGGATCATTCTATATGTTAAACCCAGAAACTGTGCAAAATATATGGTCTTTAGAGAGAGAGAGAAAGAGAGAGAGAGAGAGAGGGAAATGGGTTTTAATGTCCACTCGACCTCGACACAACTAGGTCATTTCGGGACTAACATATGGTTCAATTTTATTTCAATAATTCGCGTGTGCGTAGGGGTCTTTACCAGTGGCATGAAACCGGAGGACCCGGAGAAAATCCACGAGGTTGGACAGGAGACCCTACTCCGTATAACCGGGGAATCAAAACCACGCCAGTTGACTCAATGACAGACCTTATGATACAGTGCGCACATTCTAACCATTCGGCCAACCAACCCCCTTATGATCTTTAGCTTGCAAATTGAGGATGCTAGTGTTATAAGGTGGACAAGTCGCGTTGTTTTCAAATAAATCAATTATTAGCAGATTTTCTTAACAACTTGTTCATTTCAATCATTTGATCATTTTTATCACAGTATATATCAAATTTTAGTGTTCTGGTCTAAAAATATGATAAAATACTTTTTTTGACCGATCGCGTGAAATGGCACTTGTCCTCAATTGACTGAGGTACGGGATTTTGAGTTTGATGAGTTACCGATAAGTTTTTGAAATAAAATATGTATCAATAATTTACTCGATGTTCAGATATCTTGTTTTTACCTTTTTATTGAAGATATAGGGCTAAACTTTGACAGTCTTAAAGAAGTTTTAGTAAGACAAGGATGGCATTAACATAAGTTGGAGACATTAGTACAAACTATATGCGAAGTCTATCACCCATCTGTAATCTATGTTGGAGACATTAGTACAAACTATATGGGAAGTCTATCATCCATCTGTAATCTATGTTGGAGACATTAATACAAACTATATGGGAAGCCTATCACCCATCTGTAATCTATGTTGGAGACATTAGTACAAACTATATGGGAAGTCTATCACCCATCTGTAATCTATGTTGGAGACATTAGTACAAACTATATGCGAAGTCTATCACCCATCTGTAATCTATGTTGGAGACATTAATACAAACTATATGGGAAGCCTATCACCCATCTGTAATCTATGTTGGAGACATTAGTACAAACTATATGGGAAGTCTATCACCCATCTGTAATCTATGTTGGAGACATTAGTACAAACTATATGCGAAGTCTATCACCCATCTGTAATCTATGTTGGAGACATTAATACAAACTATATGGGAAGCCTATCACCCATCTGTAATCTATGTTGGAGACATTAGTACAAACTATATGGGAAGTCTATCACCCATCTGTAATCTATGTTGGAGACATTAGTACAAACTATATGCGAAGCCTATCACCTATCTGTAATCTGATTGCAGATTCGTAATCTACACAAAAAGTTCTTTAACACTACCAAATTTGAGCCCTATATCTTCGCTAAGTAAAAACAAGATACCTGAAACTCGAGTAATATTTTATTTCAAAAACTTATCGGTAACTCGTAAAACTCAAATGCCCGTATCGCAGACAATTTTCAAGCTACAGACCACAAATTTTGCACTGTTTCTAGTTTTTACATGTACAAGAACATATATTTTTTTCCAGATATTTGCGAGGGGGTCGATTTCCTAACTTTCTGAAAATTGTCCCACTTGACATGGAATGACCCATATCTCCCTTTGAACAAACAACCATAAAAACAACAATATAAACAGCTATATGTTAGTCTCCAAATAAACCAAGGAAAGTTGTTCAGTTGTTGTTTAGGGATTTTAAATCCCATTCATGGTTTTAGTAAACAGATGATCATTTTCTGTCCTGAGTGTCAGATACTTTTAGTAAACAGATGATCATTTTCTGTCCTGAGTGTCAGATACTTTTAGTAAACAGATGATCATTTTCTGTCCTGAGTGTCAGATACTATTAGGAAACAGATCATCATTTTCAGTCCTGAGAGTCAGAAATAAAATGGGATTCCTTTCAAATGCTACTGCCTCGAGTGACAGATTCATTTGTCCGCCCCGACTTGGCTAAAGAAGACAGAAGATACATTTGAAGGTTGTTTACTGTAGCAATAATTACAAAACTAATAACTTGTGATCGTTTTACAATATTTTAGAATATAATTTTTTGTTGGCATTAAATTGTGTTGCTTAATTTCAGAAATTAATCTAAAATGAAGAACATTAACAGAGCGATGATCATATTATTGTAAACAGCTTTCATATAAAAATAAATAATCTCAAATAAGACTAAAGATAAACCATATTTGGCCAGAATTGACCCCCCCCCCCCCCCCCAGACAGGAAATAAATAATACCCCCACCGCCGTTTTCGAAAAGGATATAATGGAGAGGGGAGATAGAGAAGGAGAGGTGGGGTTTAACGTCCACTCGACACAAACTGGGTCATTTCGGGACTAAGATATGGTTCAATTTTATTGTAATAATTCGCTGGCGCGTAGGGGTCATTAGCAGTGGGAGGAAACCGGTCACCGACAGAAAATCCATGGGGTTGGGCAGGCGACCCTACTCCTTGTCACGTACACAACCGGGGAATCGAAACCACGCTAGTTGACTCAGTGACAAACCCTAGGATACAAAGCGCATCCAATTCCAGAAACCACCATCTGATTGCGATCCCTCGAAGAACAAAGAAACATCATCATTATTTACAGATGAAATTGTTGTAATAAGAGACTGAGACAATCATCGTGAGCGTGAGAGAGGACAGACGATTGACAATGTGGCAAGAGGTGTATAGATCACAGATTTATATGTTTTTCATGAAAATATAGTATATAGGTTTTTTGGTGGTTTTTAGTAGATTTGTGTGTACTTTATGACATCCTAAAAATTTACCAAAATTGGAGTACCGGAAAGTCCCAAATTTTGAGGATAAAGTTCGGCATGGTTTTCATAGATGTCCGGTGCTCTCTTGAACTATTTTCGGGGATTTCCTTACCTAAGAAACATGCTGCCCATAATCCAAATTTATAAAGGGGCATAACTCTTTACTGCTTTATCATAATATAGCAAGTTAATATTTTTGGGGCCATTATATCATTTGAAAATATACCCAGTGGTGTTTTAACAGTAGTTCCTTATGCCAATTTCGGGGAATCCGCTACCCCAAAACCCAAATGTACGTATATTCGTAACTCTGCACTAGGCCTACTAGTTTGTGTCGAGTGGACGTTAAAACCCATTTCTCTCCCTCTTCATTTATGAAAAAGAATAAAATATACCCCTGAAAAATATTTCCTGTTTAGCGTAAATGTGTACATAAAATAGTAAAAATGAGTAAAAGACACCAATTCTTCCCGGATTAGTTTGTATTACTACGTCTGATGTAACCAATTTGTCCATTTCAAATCGTGTGTTAATTCTTAAAAATCGTATCCTGGTTGTTGTGAGTACATCCGGTGGTATTTAACCAAATCCTTACAGTTAGCAATCACATTATCAAATAACATCTTACTCAAAACAGGGGAGATAACTAACAAAATTAATGCGGGTTCAGACTCCATTTATTTCTCTATTGACTTAAATTAAATCTTGATCCAAGGTTTAGATGAGGTTGATTAGTAAAAGTTCAAGAAGTACAAACTTGAAGTACCTTTACGCTAAACGTGTAACCATCGTCCGTACATATCACCATAGCCAACTAGACTCTGTCATTCTTCAGTGAACAAACCCTTACCAAAACCCTTGGTATGTACCAAAAAACTGACAGAAAATATCTATTCATACTTTCTTCTTCGATTCCAGACGAATAGGACAATAGCAAATGTCACGAAAAGGGGGAGGGGGGGATAGTGTGTGTGTGGCGGGGGGGGGGGGGGTATGGTGGTCTGCCTCCATTTAGACAATATATCCGAAGGCAATTAGAGTTGAGCTACGAGTGACATTATAAAATCAATCTACTATTGCTTAAATTGGCAATAGTTCAACTCAAGGGAGATAACACAGAATCGATAAAGAAAACAATTTCATTAAACAAGATCTTCAATAGTATAAAATACGAAATAAATGGAATAAAAGAAATACTATTGGCAAGATAATATAATATGATTTAAAATCATGAATAATAATTCTCATTGTGAATCGGTTAGATTTGGTTCTGTTTCTTCTATCAACAGTGGGAAGCTAGAGTATAACTTGTGTAGAAACTTCATTTCATTCCTATTCAAGAGTAGGCCTAAAGCTTAAACAGCTAGAAAAAGTATGCGAACACCGGTCACCACTTATTGGGGATATTGGCATGTATTTTAGTGAATTGAATTCTCTTATGTCTGGATTTCACGTGGGCTACGAATACAACGAATCGTCACCGAATAGTGCCGAATCGAAATTAATCGAAATTCTTGACGATTCGGCAAAGGGTTAGGGGTATTAATATAGGTGATCCCAGGTATATTCCGAAATTCGTATAGGCCTACCTGCCGAAAAAGTTTGGACATACATATTGAAAACATTAATTAATCGGTTGTTTTCAATAACTGTATTTTGGACTGTAAAATGTTAATATCATACGAACGGTCCTACCGACAAAACCCGACAAAAGACTTTCTTTTGTCAGTAGCATCCAAAGCATTGCAAAATATTGTTTATCCCGTGTTAGCTATATTTGTTTTCATGTCATTCAGGCGATATTGACAAGAAAAGGCCCTATGTCGGTGTTTAGCAGGAATGTTTGTCAATATTTCAATTATTCCTAACTTTTTATTCCAATTTTTCAATGATGTACAGAATATGCATATCTATAATATACCATTCCTTGTCGATCACCTTTTTTCTGTACTTTTGGCGATATTGATGAAAACAATAATAAACACACCCTTGTTGGTGATTAACGGAAGCCCATATGGATGATATCTTTATAAATTATGTAATTTTTGATAGTAGTGGGGGAACCACGATGGTTCAGTGTGTCTTGCTAACCGAGAGGTTGGCCGAGAAAGTTCCTCGACGAAGTGGTTCAGGACGAAGGGGATGCACTTTCGCGGCCAACACCGGAAGCGTCTTACCCCCTCCTCGATTAGCTGTTTATGGAATGGAATGGGGTTTAACGTGCTACTGTTCTGTTCCGAACTGGGTAAATGAAGACGAACATACGCCATACAGTGTGCTATGGGGGGAAACTTTGCCTGGACAATGGCGCTATACCGAATTCCAACTGCCAAATGTGTACACGGGACCTCCATTTTTCATACCGTCCTTCACCACTGACAAGGGAAAACCACGCCGGAAAATCCCGATAAACTTTTTCGACCAATGCAGGGATCAACCTCCAGGCGAAATCGAACCTTCGACATCAAGGCTCACTAAACCACCGTGGCTCCCGTTTTAGAAATGAAATTGGATTTAGCATCCTACTTTTCTGCGTGAACCACGATGAGAGAAAGAAAGTGAGAGAGGGAGAGAGAGAGAACGTGGGGTTTAACGTCCACTCGACACAAACCAGGTCATTTCGGGATGGTTCAATTTATTTCTATAATTCGCTTGTGCGTAGGGGTCTTTAGCAGTGGAAGGAAACGGGGGGACCCAAAGAACACCCACGAGGTTTTACAGGCCACCGAGGAATCGAATCCACGACCCTTGACGTAATGACAGACCTTATGATACAACGCCGCACGCGCAAGCCATTCGACCATCCCCCCCCCCCCGCGGTGAAAATGAAAATGGGTATACGGGCGAAAATTGTGCCCGGGCAGTGACAAGGGTTCTTTTACGTGCTATCTCGACTAGATGTTGTTGCCTGTCAGGCCCTCCGTCCTACATTGCAGAAAAGGGTTATCCAGGCTGGAAAACCCCCGGGAACTGGACAACCCCTAGAAATGTTCCAGTCGACGTAATATGCTAATATAAAAATGTCGCTAAAAACTTCGAAAACATCACAAATTGAATTCCAAATTCAATTTGAAAGTTAATGATTTCTGTAATAGGAGAAATAATAACGATTAAAAGTGACGTCATACCATTATTCTACGTATTATAATAGAATGACGTCATAACAATTAGATTTACAGAGTATATCACTACTGGAAAGTCGCACATCGTATTTTCTACAAGAATATTTGCTATTTTCGCACGAATTTCATCGAATTGACCTTAAAATGTCTTCATCAACTTCTATAAGGTAAGTGACAACAATATTCTGTCATTTTCTATGTTAGAATTTAGGATTATTTCAGATTTAGATCTATATATAATAAAATGTGGCCGTAACAAGAGATTTAGATTTAGATCTAAACCTCGAACTGGATTATTTAATAAACCCAAAGTTATCATGATAAAGATTGAATTAAGAAGAAATGAAATGGGATGTAATGCTTTATTGTTCCGTAACGTCGAAGACGGAAAAATGAAATGGAATGGGGTTTAATGTCCTACTGTTCTGCTCCGACTCGGCTAATGAAGACAGGCATACACCATACAGTGTTCCATGATGGACATTTTGATCGGTCAGCGGTGTTACGGCCTACTCTTATTTCAAATTCCAACTCTTTTACGTGTACGCTAATGTGCCCCCCCCCCCCCCCGCCGTCCCGAACTGCACACATCGGTTCTCGGCCAACATGGAGAGCGAACCGGATACCTCCTGGCTAGCGAGCCAGCGTCTTTCCCGCTGTAGCACCACGTCCGTAAAATTAGAACAAAATAGACTCCGAAAACCTGCGATAATCGCTAGCGTGTGAAAAACAACTACTTTACGTTCCTTGGCCCAGTCGGGGCAGATTATTAGGATGTTATACCCCATTTCATTGTCAAAATAATACAACAAAAGCTGATTATCAATTCATTTATTTTCTATAATCATGTTAAATTATGACATGAATTTTGTTCCAGAAATAAAATGGTGGATATTAAGATATTGCAGGAAGAAATGAAAACTAGCAGGCCTGAAACTCGACCAAAAGGTTTGTTGAAATTATAATATGCTTATCAAAGAGAGAGAGAGAGAGAGAGAGAGAGAGAGAGAGATGTTAAAGATCCATTATGTAAGATTTAGATAAAGAACTGGTCGTTCATGCTTTAATAGATAGTTTAAAATTAATATATCGAGAAAATTTTATTCAAATTACTTTATTCTGAGCGACATTAACACTGTTTGAAGTTTTGACATAGATGGTTTATTTTCATAGCAATGACAATTATTGTACCTGTCAATCGAGACTCAGCCTTCTCCATATTTAAAATTAAATCATTAATTCAATCAGTTTATATCTGTGCCATCCGATGGTCTAGAGAGTTGATTATAGGCTTGTCATGTGAATAAAGTCTCAATAATAATTTACTATAACATTTGAAGCCAAAATAAAACCCTGTAATAAACAGATTTACCGCTTACATTGTATCTTTAAGATAATAACCCAAATTGAAAGATGGGCGGGGCAGGGTGGATTTAGCTCTTACATAATATGTATTTAAGACTTATTCATTTCTTTGCTAATGTTGATATATTTTATTTTTCATGTTTTCAGGATTTTATCCTGGTCGTCCTATAATCCGATTTAAATTGGTTGATTTAGACTTCAGTCTCCAACTAGGCGACATCCAGGACATCAAAACACGACCTCTGTTTTTCAGCATCATCGACGATTCTGATGCTACGGGTCGCAGGAATGGTGGACAAATATGCGAGATTTTGTCAAAAGCTAATTATAAGAAAACAGCTGAGATCGGTGGTGGTGATGGCAAAATTATTCCCCTGGATCTAACGACAAAGATGTTTGGTGGAACAGTTGCTGTTAGGTCTTCTGCAGCTGGAAATCGTCAGGGAAACTCGAATAGTGAAAGACAGAAAGAAAATGAGGAAATCAAATATGGTGATGGAGATAGTAAAATTATACGTCGAGAGCTAGAGACAAGGATGCCACGTACCCTAAGATCGTCTGCAGCTAGGACCCTTTCCAGAAACTTGATTCCTAGAGTTATAACGACAAAGATGTCAGGTGGAACAGTTGCTACATGTACCCTTGGGTCGTCTGCAGCTAGGCCCCTTTCCAGAAACTTGATTCCTGGAGATGTAACGACAAAGATGCCGGTTGGAACAGTTGCTACATACTTCACTCCATGTACCCTTAGGTCGTTTGCAACTGAGATCCTTTACAGAACCTTGATTGCTGGAGATATAACGACAAAGATGCAAAAGATGCAAGGTGGAACAGTTGCCAAATATTTAACTCCATGTACCCTTAGGTCGTCTGCAGCTGGAACCCTTTATATAATTTTGAATGCTGTAAGAAAGAACGGAAATCAAGGAATCGCAGATGGAACCATTTACGAAAAGACAACTTATAAAAATGGAGCCATAAATATGGTTGACAAAACGATAGCTGAAAACGTCATATCTGCAACTCAAGATAACCCGACTTCTAGTGGAACCATTCCCGAGATTGACCTCTCAGACATAATTATAAATCAACGGTGCCAAGATTCCAAAGATATTGTTGATATAAACACCTCAAATTCTACAGTTTCATCAGTCATGACAGAACATCAACCTTTCTCAGATAAAACAGAAAAACAAGAAACACCTGGAACCAAGAATAGAAAGAATTTTCTTAAAGTGAGTTTTTTTTGTTAAAAACGCATTGTCATGGTAACCATATAACAAAATATTGTTTCCGTGTTATACAATAATGTCTATGGGCATTATCATTTTGATTTAGAAAATAAATTCAATTAATTAATTTTAAACTCACCAAGTTATAAAGATCCAAACACAGAGTTCAGTAAAGAGAAATATATTTTATCGTTTTCAGAAATTCTGGAAAAGAATCATCCGGAAATCAAAGAACAAGACAGAGATTAAAATAGGTCAGTTTATATTTTATATTAGTACATCATCAATCATCTCACATAAAGGGGGGTCGCGGTGGTTCAGTGAGTAGGACGCTAGCTCACACCAGGAGGTCCTGGATTTTCCGGCGTGGTGCAGGACTGAGGGTCTGGCAAGGACAGTGTCTAGTCGTTCGGATGGGACGAAGAACGACGTCCCGTTTAAACATTGGCATGAGGGTAAAACAACCCTTAATAGTTGGAACTGGAATAAGACTAGGCTGTAGCGCCACTGTCCGGGCAAAATGTCCATCATTGCACACTGTATGGCGCATGCCCGACTTCATTAGCCCAGTCGGGGCAGACATGTAGGACGTAACCCCCCATTTCATTTCGAGATCTCATTCAATGATTTTTAAGACATTAAGGTTTTAAATTGTTTATATATATATATATATTGTTCTTTCTTAAATATTTCAGATGAACAAAATGTTAAAACTATGAAGAAATCGTTCAAGCTGACATCTTTAATGTGTTTATGCCAACCAAAAACCATGGATTAAAATGGAGAGTGAACGTTAATTGTTTATATATTTTATCTATAGACGATCGTATCAATCCAAGTTTTACATTTATAAACCAAAAATCTCGCCTAAATTCAACCCGTAACCTCCCAACAATGTATTTCTATATAAAATTTGATATAAAATTATTTTTATTAGAAATTGTTTGCTTTTTTAACTTATGAAACATAACAATATTCTTGGTAATATTTAAGTGGTATTTAGGGATCCACGGTGACACAGTGAGCAAGAGGCGTGGCTAAGCTGGAGGTCACGTGTTCGATCCAGGTGTTGGCCGAGACAGTTCTTGTCTACAGGGACGATGGAATGTAAGGGTCCGTTTAGGGGCATGTAAGAACAGTAGGGTGTTATACCCGGTGGTGTAACTAGCTTTCCGAGTCAGAGGGAACAGTTTCATCCCGTTGGGGCCCACCGTCCACCCAAACCCTACAGCCATCGTCTCAAAAGGGCAGACTTGTCCATCATGATACTGAGCCAATCCACGTTCAATATAATAGCATCGCATGTCCATTCAGGCGCCCCACCCCTGTGGTGTAGGGGATGAAACGAATATACCCTTCGTATGCCCTGTGTGTCGTAAAAGACGACAAAAAGGGTCCATGTAATGTTTGCGGTGCGGTGCGACTTGTGTCAGTGGAGCGTGGAATCCTGATAATTGAGTGGGGATTTGGCTGAAACGTACGTCGACCGAGGAATTGAAACCTAACAATATGCCAAAGAAAACTTTCCGAATCTGGCCTGAATTTCTAGTTATACTGAGTACAAATGATACCAACTTAGCTAAGCCTTGGCTGGTGAGCTCAAAAGCTTTAAGAAATTTAGAAAATAAAATGAAATGGGGATTTAACCTCCTACTGTTCTGCTCCTAACTGGGCTAATGAAAACGGACATATGTCCATACAGTGTGCTATGAGGGAACTTTTGCCCGGGTAGCGGCACTATGGCCTACTCGTATGTCGAATTCCAACTGCCAAGGGATATTTTACGTACACGCCAATGTGTACACGCCGTGGTTCCGGGATGATACAGATAACCATGGGCTAAGTGAGAGGGACGTAATGGTGACATTTGCGTCATGCGGGTTTGAGTTTTTGCGCCCCCTCTAACATTATAATGATAATCATAATACTCAACCAGTGTCAAACATATACCGTGGATCAGATATGATACAAATCAACCCTAGCATGTTCCACGCAGCCCAATGTTAGCCGGCAGCATTGGGAGGGACCAATACCCCCCTTTCCCAACAATCACATATAAATATTGTTTTTTTAATCGGATATGATCTTGTTCCTCATTCAAAATCATGGGTGACCTTGAGATGAACCCATGACCTTATTCACTTCAATTCTCCGAGATGTAGCTGAGCAATAGAGAAACACGTGGTATAAAACACTTGTGATTGACGCACTATCAGGTTAGGTGTTGGATAAACATTGATTGATAGAAATAACAAGTGCGGATTAAAGTACTTTTTACATATAATCAATGGAAAAGACATTTTAGCAGAACATTTAATATTGTTATCAATGCCTTTCCATACTCTCGAACAAAAATTTCAAAATACAAATCTTGCAAAACTTCGAACTAAGAATGAAGAAAACTGAATAACGAGCTGGTTGGTTTTCCATACGATCATCAATAACAAGTTTATTAACATGCCGTGTGGGTGTTAAAACTACATGAACATATGATTTTGATATTATCAACTAATTATTACCAATCAATAAACTTATTATTATTTGTCATTCAGTATAACACGACGTCTAGAGATAAATAATATTGGACCATCATATCAACAACACCCACGATAATAACCAATCTACGCTACATCACCCAACCCTCATAACCTCGCTCAGATTAAAGTAATTTGAATGAACCCTTCCATATATTCATTTTTCATTATCTAGTTGTGAACTTTTATAGCGATAACTATCAGCTCTTTATGCACATCTTAATTACATAATGTATAAATTACATAATGTATCTTAAATTAGGGAGCCACGGTGTGCAGGTGGTTCAAACGCTGGCTCGCTATCCTGGGGGTCGCGGGTTCGATCCCTGCATTGGCCGAGAAAGTTCATCAGGATTTTCCGACGTGGTTCCCCCTTGTCAGTGGTGCAGAACAGAGGGTCTGACAAGGACAGCCGTCTAGTCCTTTGGATGAGACGAAAAACCGAGGTCCCGTGTATATATTGGAATGCACGTAAAAGATCACCTGGCAGTTGGAATTCGATATAAAAGTAGGCGATAGTGCCGCTGCCCGGGCAAAATTTCCCTCATAGCACACTATCGAAGCCTATAAGTACCATTCATAATTTCTACTTTTCGCCTCTTCAAAACACGAAAGTCGAAAAGTCGAAGGGGGTGTAACGTCCACTCGACACAAACTAAGAGTTATTCAGTGACTAACATGGTGTAATTTTATTTTAAAAATTGGCGATGAGAGAGAGAGAAAGAGAAATTAAATGAAATTGGGGTTTAACGTCCTACTGTTCTGATCCGAACTGGGCTAATGAAGACGGGCATACGCCATACAGTGTGCTATAAGGGAAATTTTGTCGGGACAGCGGCACTACGGCCTACTCTTATATCGAATCCTAACTGTCAAGAGACCTTTTACGTGCGCGCCAATTTTTGTGGTCCCATCCGAACACTAGATAGTTGTCCTTGTCAGCCCCCCCCCCCCCACGGTACTGCATCACTGACAAGGGGAGACCCGTCGGAAAATCTGGATGAACTTCCTCGGCCAATGCAGGGATCAAACACCCGACCTCCATGCTGGTTTAACATCCAGTCGTTGCAAACTAAATCATTTCAATAATTCGTTTGCACGTAGGGGTCTTTAGCAGTGGATAGAAACTGGGGTATCCGGAGAAAACCCACAAGGTTGGACAAGCGACCCTACTCACTTAATTGTCATGTTTAAGCGGGGATTCGAAACCACACCACTTGAATCAATGTCAAACCTTGTGATTTCACGCGCACGTGTTAAACCACTAGACCACCCAATCCCCATGTAAGACGGATTTTGTAAGTTGTTGTATATTGTATATACCGGTACGGGAAATTTGTTTTATAATAGGCCTATATAATAAATTAAATTGTTGTAGCCTAAGGTGTTTTTTCTTTATCAGACATTTTTGGCAGATAAAATATCCCAGTTGGCGGAAAAAAATATGAACATTTTTTGATATAAAAATTATTATCCATTTTGACGGAAAAGAATGAAATACAGTGTGAGCCCTGATTGCACGTATTCAAATGCGACCTGGAAAATTGAGACTACAACAACTTCCGAGGCGAAAGTCGAAAAGTCGACAGTACGACAGATCTTAGGTCGCTAATAGCGCAGTGTGTTAATTTCCTAATTTCCTATTTTCGAGTTGCATTTTAGCTTGGTATGCGTGTTGGCGCCTTCTTACTGACATCAATAAATACAAAAATATGACTAAGTCGAAAGTCGACAAGACGGTATACAAGCCAAAATGCAAGTCGAAAATAAGAAATTAGGAAAAAACGAGGGGCGCTATTATCGCGGTGTGTTATTTCTTAATTTCCTATTTTCGAGTTGATTTTGGATTGTATAGCGTGTTGGCGCCTTCTTACTGACATCAATAAATACAAAAATATGACTAAGTCGAAAGTCGACAAGACGGTATACAAGCCAAAATGCAAGTCGAAAATAAGAAATTAGGAAAAAACGAGGGGCGCTATCATCGCTGTGTGTTATTTCTTAATTTCCTATTTTCGAGTTGATTTTGGCTTGTATACCGTCTTGTCGCCTCACATTTTGTCGTAACTTCTACTTTTCGACTTTTCGACTTTAGCGTTCTGAAGAGGCGAAAAGTAGAAATTATGAATGGTAGTTATAGGCTTCCATACTGTATGGCGTATGCCCATCTCCATTATGCCCATCTCCATTAGAACAGTAGGATGTTAAACCCCATTTCATTTCATTTCATTTATAAAATTAACATGACAAGCGCCTAATCTACTCTCTAGAGCATCGAATGGCTGATATTGATTTCAATGGATTTAGATAGCCTGATGAAATGGATAATCGCGACTTAGTCTCGTTTGTCCATTATCGTTGCTACGATAATAACCAATCTACGCTACATCACCCAACCCTCATAACGTCGCACAGAATAAAGTAATCTGAATGAATCCTTCCATATATTCATTTTTCATTTTCTATCTGTGAATTATGATAGCGAGAACTGTCCGTTCTTTATCTAAATCTTACATAATGTATCTTTAACAAAATAGAAACAACATTGTCTGTAACCAAGGCTACTTCATCTTAGTCATCAAACATTTCATTTTAAACTAACATCTGATTTTAATTTTAAGTTAAGGCCATTTCAAACCACACAGGTGACATCTTTCTACTTTTCAAAAACACAAGACAATTTATAAGGAAAACAATCACTGGTTTATACACATATAGCACGACGTTTCGACAGGTATTATCTTACTGTCTTGATAACACATTCTGATTGTTTTGTCACATCATGGCAATTATACAATAATATTTTAACACCAGTCCAGGATCTCCCCCCAAAAGTTGTTAAAATGTTTCATGACTGATGTTGTTGATCAACACAAGGTCAACAATTCATCAGGGTGTAAATATTAATTACAATTAATAATGACAGTTATCACCTGTTAATATATAAATACACAGAGTGCTGTACCTGTTCACTCATCGTTCAGACGTTACTAATACTATTAAGGTATACATCGCACAGGTAAACTATTTTTTATTATATTTTAAACAGTCGCTGTCCGGGCACGATTCCCACATAGCACAGTGCATGGTCTATGCCCGGTTGCACAGACGCCGCTGCCCGGGCACATTTCCTCCAATAGCATGCTGTATGACGTAATCCCTGTGGATGTTATGCTGTATGACGTAATCCCTGTGGATGTTATGCTGTATGACGTAATCCATGTGGATGTTATACTATATGACGTAATCCATGTGGATGTTATACTGTATGACGTAATCTCTGTGGATGTTATACTGTATGACGTAATCCCTGTGGATGTTATGCTGCATGAGTTATTCTAGTGGTGACATTAAATAAACTTGTATCATGAGTTGTTTCTAGATTTTATAAAATTATTTACAACCCCATCTCTTGTTTTCAACCAAGAAATCTGTTGTCCCGAAATACGATTACAGGTGATAGAAAGGGTGGGTCTGTAATAGAAATACCAGCTTTCCCCACCATTACGGGTGATAGAAAGGGTAGGTCTGTGATAGAAATACTACCTTACCCCATCATTACAGGTGATAGAAAGGGTGGTTCTCCAATAGAAATACCACCTTACCCCATCATTACAGGTGATAGAAAGGGTATACAGGTGATAGAAAGGGTAGGTCTTCAATAGAGATACTATTAAACAACAAACTCAACTGTCCATCATTACAGGTGATAGAAAGGGTATACAGGTGATAGAAAGGGTAGGTCTTCAAGAAGAATTTGAGGCATTTCATTTAACTCTTGAAGCAATTTCCACTGATTAAATAAACCTTGTTTATACGATACAGGTAAATATGTTTCAATGATTACAGGTAGGGTGTTTACACAGGAACTTGAAGGGATTAAAATAAAACTTCAAAATACTCACTAGTTCTAACACTACTCACCCAAATTTTCAGAATGAATCAAACATGAACTAAAGCGGATTTTCCACAAAGCTGTGCTTGTTGTTTATTTTCAATTAATTACACAATTTTACACAACAATATAAATTTACAATATGCTAAGCAAAATGAAATTGATGTTCCCCATTCTCTGATGTATGTGTCCGATAAAAGGAAATACATTGCCCAAAAAATGGACGGTTCATAGAATCTGAAGCGCCCCCCCCCTCCCCACTCCGGCTCCTACGACTGTGAATTGTGCTATCAGGGAAATTTGCCCCAGACAACGGTGCTACGGTCTACTCTTATATCGAATTCCAACTGCCAAGGAACCTTTTGGTGTGCACGGGACCAGTGTTTTTTGTACCATCCGAACGAGTAAACATTGTCCCTTGCCGTACCCTCTGTCCATAACTCGTATCAAATAAGATTATATTGTATACATATAAAGTATTTATTTTAAATGCTTACAACCAATTAGTGACTATTCTCTTGATTAAATATAATTAGCTATATACAATGGTATATTAAACCCTGTGCTTTCTGTAATTAGAATAGCAGAGATTGTTGGAGAGACACTTGGAACAGAAGAGAGGTGAGACCGGCGTATGGACTCACCCGAATTCAGTGGCTGCGCCTGGCAGAAGGACAGAATGCTTGTCTTAATGTACCGTGTTAATGTTATCGTTTATTTTCCTGATGTAGTTTAGTTCCTGTTAAATTTATGTAGCCACCACCATCTGATCACAACTCCCACCCTGAAGAACAAAGTCAGCTTTTACTATGAAACATCATCATTATTTACAGATGAAATTGTTGTAATAAGAGACTGAGACAATCATCGTGAGCGTGAGAGAGGACAGACGATTGACAATGTGGCAAGAGGTGTATAGATCACAGATTTATATGCTTTTCATGAAAATATAGCACATAGGATTTTTGGTGGTTTTTGGTAGATTTGTGTGTACCTTTGTGACATCCTAAAAATTTAGGAAAGTCTCAAATTTTGAGAATAAAGTTCGACATGGTTTTCATAGATGTCCGGTGCT
The DNA here is from genome assembly GCF_932274485.2 of Patella vulgata. Classification (NCBI taxonomy): domain Eukaryota; kingdom Metazoa; phylum Mollusca; class Gastropoda; family Patellidae; genus Patella; species Patella vulgata. The sequence goes on from NC_065880.2 coordinate 90,992,746, forward strand.
CTCTTGAGCTATTTTCGGGGATTTCCTTACCTCAGAAACATGCTGGCCATAATCCATATTTATAAAGGGGCGTAACTCTTTACTGCTTTATCATAATATAGCCAGTTATTATTTTTGGGGAGATTATATCATTTGAAGATATACCCAGTGGTGTTAAGAAGTTCCTTATGCCAATTTCGGGGAATCCGCTACCCCAAAACCCAAATGTACGTATATTCGTAACTCTGCACTACTAGTTTGTGTCGAGTGGACGTTAAACCCCATTTCTCCTCCTCTCTCTCACAATTATCCTGTTTCCTCCCACTGCTAAAGACCTACGCGCAAGCGAATTATTGAAATAAAATTAAACCATAATTATGATAGTCCCGAAATGACCGGGTTTGTGTCGAGTGGACGTTACCCCCCCCCCTCTCTCTCTCTCTCTCTCTCTCTCTCTCCCTCTCTCTCTTTCTTTCTCTCCCTCTCTATTTATGAAAAGGAATAAAATATACACCTGAAAAATATTTCCTGTTTAGCGTAAATAAAATAGTAAAAATGAGTAAAAGCTGGCACCAATTCTTCCCGGATAAGTTTGTATTACTACGTCTGATGTAACCAACGCGCACGCTGTCCAGACCGTAACATCATACGTGAACCTATAATGCACGTGAACTTAAAGGCCAGTCATATATAACTCTAGTATAGCGTGGTAATCAGAGAAATTCCACGAACTTGTTATCCAACCCGTGATCTGCATAGTAGATATGAGACCCAAACAAGAGGTATTTTAACAGCACAATTCATATATAAAGCCCATTACTTCAGAATCAACTCGAAAATCATGGGCAACGTCTAGTTGAAACTTGGGTAGCCTAACTGTCTTCGAGAGCTGGGCCACAGTCGATCAGAAGTCAATTCATCTGGGCATGAAGCTACAACTTTCATTCATTTTGTCCATTTCAAATCGTGTGTTAATTCCAAATCTTAAAAATCGTATCCTGGTTGTGTGTGAGTACATCCAGTGGTATTTAACTAAATACGTACAGTCAGCAATCACGTTATCAAATAACGTCTTACTCAAAACAGGGGAGATAACTAACAAAATTAATGCGGATTCAGACTCCATTTATTTCTGTATTGACTTAAATGAAATCCTGATCCAAGGTTTAGATGAGGTTGATTAGTAAAAGTTCAAGAAGCACAAACTTGAAGTACCTTTACGCTAAACATGTACCCATCGTCCGTACATATCAGCATAGCCAACTAGACTCTGTCATTCGTCAGTGACTAAACCCTTACCAAAACCCTTGGTATGTACCAAAAAACTGACAGAAAATATCTATTCATACTTTCTTCTTCGATTCCAGACGAATAGCACAATAGCAAATGTCATGCAAAGGGGGAGGGGAGGGGGGGGGTAGTGTGTGTGTGTGTGTGTGGGGGGGGGGTGTTATGGTGGCCTGCCTCCATTAAGACAATATATCCGAAGGCAATTAGAGTTGAGCCACGAGGGACATTATAAAATAAAATCAATCTACTATTACTTAAATTGGCAATAGTTCAACTCAAGGGAGATAACACAGAATCGATAAAGAAAACAATTTCATTAAACAAGATCTTTAATAGTATAAAATACGAAATAAATGGAATAAAAGAAATACTATTGGCAAGATAATATAATATGATTTAAAATCATGAATAATAATTCTCATTGTGAATTGGTTAGATTTGGTTCTGTTTCCTCTATCAACAGTGGGAAGCTAGAGTATAACTTGTGTAGAAACTCCATTTCATTCCTATTCAAGAGTAGGCCTAAAGCTTAAACAGCTAGAAAAAGTATGCGAACACCGTTCACCACTTATTGGGGGTATTGGCATGTATTTTAGTGAATTGAATTCTCTTATGCCTGGCTTTCACGTGGGCTACGAATACAACGAATCGTCACCGAATAGTGCCGAATCGAAATTAATCGAAATTCTTGACGATTCGGCAAAGGGTTAGGGGTATTAATATAGGTGATCCCAGGTATATTCCGAAATTGGACTGTAAAATGTTAATATCATACGAACGGTCCTACCGACAAAACCCGACAAAAGACTTTCTTTTGTCAGTAGCATCCAAAGCATTGCAAAATATTGTTTATCCCGTGTTAGCTATATTTGTTTTCATGTCATTCAGGCGATATTGACAAGAAAAGGCCCTATGTCGGTGTTTAGCAGGAATGTTTGTCAATATTTCAATTATTCCTAACTTTTTATTCCAATTTTTCAATGATGTACAGAATATGCATATCTATAATATACCATTCCTTGTCGATCACCTTTTTTCTGTACTTTTGGCGATATTGATGAAAACAATAATAAACACGCCCTTGTTGGTGATTAACGGAAGCCCATATGGATGATATCTTTATAAATTATGTAATTTTTGATAGTAGTGGGGGAACCACGATGGTTCAGTGTGTCTTGCTAACCGAGAGGTTGGCCGAGAAAGTTCCTCGACGAAGTGGTTCAGGACGAAGGGGATGCACTTTCGCGACAAACACCGGAAGCGTCTTACCCCCTCCTCGATTAGCTGTTTATGGAATGGAATGGGGTTTAACGTGCTACTGTTCTGTTCCGAACTGGGCTAATGAAGACGAACATACGCCATACAGTGTGCTATGGGGGGAAATTTTGCCTGGACAATGGCGCTATACCGAATTCCAACTGCCAAATGTGTACACGGGACCTCCATTTTTCATACCGTCCTTCACCACTGACAAGGGAAAACCACGCCGGAAAATCCCGATAAACTTTTTCGACCAATGCAGGGATCAACCTCCAGGCGAAATCGAACCTTCGACATCAAGGCTCACTAAACCACCGTGGCTCCCGTTTTAGAAATGAAATGGGATTTAGCATCCTACTTTTCCGCGTCAACCGCGATGAGAGAAAGAAAGAGAGAGAGGGGGAGAGAGAGAGAGAGAGCGTGGGGTTTAACGTCCACTCGACACAAACCAGGTCATTTCGGGATGGTTCAATTTATTTCTATAATTCGCTTGTGCGTAGGGGTCTTTAGCAGTGGAAGGAAACCGGGGGACCCAAAGAACACCCACGAGGTTTTACAGGCCACCGAGGAATCGAATCCACAACCCTTGACGTAATGACAGACCTTATGATACAACGCCGCACGCGCAAGCCATTCGACCATCACCCCCCCCCCCCCCGGTGAAAATGAAAATGGGTATACGGGCGAAAATTGTGCCCGGGCAGTGACAAGGGTTCTTTTACGTGCATTCTCGACTAGATAGTGTTGCTTGCCAGACCCTCCGTCCTACATTGCAGAAAAGGGTTATCCAGGCTGGAAAATCCCCGGGAACTGGACAACCCCTAGAAATGTTCCAGTCGACATAATATGCTAATATAAAAATGTCGCTAAAAACTTCGAAAACATCACAAATTTAATTCCAAATTCAATTTGAAAGTTAATGATTTCTGTAATAGGAGAAATAATAACGATTAAAAGTGACGTCATACCATTATTCTACGTATTATAATAGAATGACGTCATTTACAGAGTATATCACTACTGGAAAGTCGCACATCGTATTTTCTACAAGAATATTTGCTATTTTCGCACGAATTTCATCGAATTGACCTTAAAATGTCTTCATCAACTTCTATAAGGTAAGTGACAACAATATTCTGTCATTTTCTATGTTAGAATTTAGGATTATTTCAGATTTAGATCTATATATAATAAAATGTGGCCGTAACAAGAGATTTAGATTTAGATCTAAACCTCGAACTGGATTATTTAATAAACCCAAAGTTATCGTGATAAAGATTGAACTAAGAAGAAATGAAATGGGATGTAATGCTTTACTGTTCCGTAACGTCGAAGACGGAAAAATGAAATGGAATGGGGTTTAATGTCCTACTGTTCTGCTCCGACTCGGCTAATGAAGACGGGCATACACCATACAGTGTTCCATGATGGACATTTTGATCGGTCAGCGGTGTTACGGCCTACTCTTATTTCAAATTCCAACTCTTTTACGTGTACGCCAATGTGCCAACCCCTCCCCCCCCCCCCCGCCCCGAGCTGCACACATCGGTTCTCGGCCAACATGGAGAGCGAACCGGATATCTCCTGGCTAGCGAGCCAACGTCTTTCCCGCTGTGGCACCACGTCCGGAAAATTAGAACAAAATAGACTCCGAAAACCTGCGATAATCGCTAGCGTGTGAAAAACAACTACTTTACGTTCCTTGGCCCAGTCGGGGCAGATTATTAGGATGTTAAACCCCATTTCATTGTCAAAATAATTCAACAAAAGCTGATTATCAATTCATTTATTTTCAATAATCATGTTAAATTATGACATGAATTTTGTTCCAGAAATAAAATGGAGGATATTAAGATATTGCAGGAAGAAATGAAAACTAGCAGACCTGAAACTCGACCAAAAGGTTTGTTGAAATTATAATATGCTTATCAGAGAGAGAGAGAGAGAGAGAGAGAGAGAGAGAGAGATGTTAAATTTTATTCTAATTACGTTATTCTGAGCGACATTAAAACTGTTTGAAGTTTTGACATAGATGGTTTATTTTCATAGCAATGACAATTATTGTACCTGTCAATCGAGACTCGGCCTTCTCCATATTTAAAATTAAATCATTAATTCAATCAGTTTATATCTGCGCCATCCGATGAACTAGAGAGTTGATTATAGGCTTGTCATGTGAATAAAAGTCTCAATAATAATTTAATATAACATTTGAAGCCAAAATAAAACCCTGTAATAAACAGATTTACCGCTTACATTGTATCTTTAAGATAATAACCCAAATTGAAAGATGGGCGGGGCAGGGTGGATTTAGCTCTTACATAATATGTATTTAAGACTTATTCATTTCTTTGCTAATGTTGATATATTTTATTTTTCATGTTTTCAGGATTTTATCCTGGTCGTCCTATAATCCGATTTAAATTGGTTGATTTAGACTTCAGTCTCCAACTAGGCGACATCCAGGACATCAAAACACGACCTCTGTTTTTCAGCATCATAAACGATTCTGATGCTAAGAGTCGCAGGAATGTTAGACAAATTTGCGACTTTTTGTCAAAAGCTAATTATAAGACCACAGCTGAGATCGGTGGTGGTGATGGCAAAATTATTCCCCTGGATCTAACGACAAAGATGCTTGGTGGAAAAGTTTCTGTTAGGTCTTCTGCAGCTGGAACTCGTCAGAGAAACTTGAATGTTGCAAGACAGAAAGAAAATGAGGAAATCAAATATGGTGATGGAGATAGTAAAATTATACGTCGACATCTAGAGACAAGGATGCCACGTACCCTAAGATCGTCTGCAGTTAGGACCCTTTCCAGAAACTTGATTCCTAGAGTTATAACGACAAAGATGCCAGGTGGAACAGTTGCTACATGTACCCTTGGGTCGTCTGCAGCTAGGACCCTTTCCAGAAACTTGATTCCTGGAGATGTAACGACAAAGATGCCGGTTGGAACAGTTGCTACATACTTCACTCCATGTACCCTTAGGTCGTTTGCAACTGAGATCCTTTACAGAACCTTGATTGCTGGAGATATAACGACAAAGATGCAAAAGATGCAAGGTGGAACAGTTGCCAAATATTTAACTCCATGTACCTTTAGGTCGTCTGCAGCTGGAACCCTTTATATAATTTTGAATGCTGTAAGAAAGAACGGAAATCAAGGAATCGCAGATGGAACCATTTACGAAAAGACAACTTATAAAAATGGAGCCATAAATATGGTTGACAAAACGATAGCTGAAAACGTCATATCTGCAACTCAAGATAACCCGACTTCTAGTGGAACCATTCCCGAGATTGACCTCTCAGACAGAATTATAAATCAACGGTGCCACGATTCCAAAGATATTGTTGATATAAACACCTCAAATTCTACAGTTTCATCAGTCATGACAGAACATCAACCTTTCTCAGATAAAACAGAAAAACAAGAAACACCTGGAACCAGGAATAGAAAGAATTTTCTTAAAGTGAGTTTTTTTTTGTTAAAAACGCATTGTCATGGTAACCATATAACAAAATATTGTTTCCGTGTTATACAATAATGTCTATGGGCATTATCATTTTGATTTAGAAAATAAATTCAATTAATTAATTTTAAACTCACCAAGTTATAAAGATCCAAACACAGAGTTCAGTAAAGAGAAATATATTTTATCGTTTTTAGAAATTCTGGAAAAGAATCACCCGGAAATCAAAGAACAAGACAGAGATTAAAATAGGTCAGTTTATATTTTATATTAGTACATCATCAATCATCTCACATAAAGGGGGGTCGCGGTGGTTCAGTGAGTAGGACGCTAGCTCACACCAGGAGGTCCGGGATTTTCCGGCGTGGTGCAGGACTGAGGGTCTGGCAAGGACAGTGTCTAGTCGTTCGGATGGGACGAAGAACGACGTCCCGTTTAAACATTGGCATGAGGGTAAAACAACCCTTAATAGTTGGAATTGGAATAAGACTAGGCTGTAGCGCCACTGTCCGGGCAAAATGGCCACCATTGCACACTGTATGGCGCATGCCCGACTTCATTAGCCCAGTCGGGGCAGACATGCAGGACGTTAAACCCCATTTCATTTCGAGATCTCATTCAATGATTTTTAAGACATTAAGGTTTTAAATTGTTTATATATATATAAATTGTTCTTTCTTAAATATTTCAGATGAACAAAATGTTAAAACTATGAAGAAATCGTTCAAGCATGACATCTTTCATGTGTTTATGCCAACCAAAGACCATGGATTAAAATGGAGAGTGAACGTTAATTGTTTATATATTTTATCTATAGACGATCGTATCAATCCAAGTTTTACATTTATAAACCAAAAATCTCGCCTAAATTCAACCCGTAACCTCCCAACAATGTATTTCTATATAAAATTTGATATAAAATTATTTTTATTAGAAATTGTTTGCTTTTTTAACTTATGAAACATAACAATATTCTTGGTAATATTTAAGTGGTATTTAGGGATCCACGGTGACACAGTGAGCAAGAGGCGTGGCTAAGCTGGAGGTCACGTGTTCGATCCAGGTGTTGGCCGAGACAGTTCATCTTGTCTACAGGGACGATGGAATGTAAGGGTCCGTTTAGGGGCATGTAAGAACAGTAGGGTGTTATACCCGGTGGTGTAACTAGCTTTCCGAGTCAGAGGGAACAGTTTCATCCCGTTGGGGCCCACCGTCCACCCAAACCCTACAGCCATCGTCTCAAAAGGGCAGACTTGTCCATCATGATACTGAGCCAATCCACGTTCAATATAATAGCATCGCATGTCCATTCAGGCGCCCCACCCCTGTGGTGTAGGGGATGAAACGAATATACCCTTCGTATGCCTTGTGTGTCGTAAAAGACGACAAAAAGGGTCCATGTTTGCGGTGCGGTGCGACTTGTGTCAGTGGAGCGTGGAATCCTGATAATTGAGTGGGGATTTGGCTGAAACGTACGTCGACCGAGGAATTGAAACCTAACAATATGCCAAAGAAAACTTTCCGAATCTGGCCTGAATTTCTAGTTATACTGAGTACAAATGATACCAACTTAGCTAAGCCTTGGCTGGTGAGCTCAAAAGCTTTAAGAAAATTAGAAAATAAAATGAAATGGGGATTTAATCTCCTACTGTTCTGCTCCTAACTGGGCTAATGGAAACGGACATGTCCATACAGTGTGCTATGAGGGAACTTTTGCCCGGGTAGCGGCACTATGGCCTACTCGTATGTCGAATTCCAACTGCCAAGGGATATTTTACGTACACGCCAATGTGTACACGCCGTGATTCCCGGATGATACAGATAACCATGGGCTAAGTGAGAGGGACGTAATGGTGACATTTGCGTCATGCGGGTTTGAGTTTTTGCGCCCCCTCTAACATTATAATGATAATCATAATGCTCAACCAGTGTCAAACATGTACCATGGATCAGATATGATACAAATCAATTCCTACCATGTTCCACGCAGCCCAATATTAGCCGGCAGCATTGGGAGGGACCGATACCCCCCTTTCCCCACAATCACATATAAATATTGGTTTTTTTTAATCGGATATGATCTTGTTCCTCATTCAAAATTATGGGTGACCTTGAGATGAACCCATGACCTTATTCACTTCAATTCTCCGAGATGTAGCTGAGCAATAAAACACTTGTGATTGACGCACTATCAGGTTAGGTGTTGGATAAACATTGATTGATAGAAATAACAAGTACGGATTAAAGTACTTTTTACATATAATCAATGGAAAAGACATTTTAGCAGAACATTTAATATTGGCAGCAATGCCTTTCCATATTCTCGAACAAAAATTTCAAAATACAAATCTTGCAAAACTTCGAACTAAGAATGAAGAACACTGAATAACGAGCTGGTTGGTTTTCCATACGATCATCAATAACAAGTTTATTAACATGCCGTGTGAGTGTTAAAACTACATGAACATATGATTTTGATATTATCAACTAATTATTACCAATCAATAAACTTATTATAATTTGTCATTCAGTATAACACGACGTCTAGAGATAAATAATATTGGACCATCATATCAACAACACCCACGATAATAACCAATCTACGCTACATCACCCAACCCTCATAACCTCGCTCAGATTAAAGTAATTTGAATGAACCCTTCCATATATTCATTTTTCATTATCTAGTTGTGAACTTTTATAGCGATAACTATCAGCTCTTTATGCACATCTTAATTACATAATGTATAAATTACATAATGTATCTTAAATTAGGGAGCCACGGTGTGGCTAGGTGGTTCAAACGCTGGCTCGCTAGCCTGGGGGTCGGGTGTTCGATCCCTGCATTGGCCGAGAAAGTTCATCAGGATTTTCCGACGTGGTTTCCCCTTGTCAGTGGTGCAGAACAGAGGGTCTGACAAGGACAGCTGTCTAGTCCTTTGGATGAGACGAAAAACCGAGGTCCCGTGTATATATTGGAATGCACGTAAAAGATCACCTGGCAGTTGGAATTCGATATAAGAGTAGGCGATAGTGCCGCTGCCCGGGCAAAATTTTCCTCATAGCACACTATCGAAGCCTATAAGTACCATTCATAATTTCTACTTTTCGCCTCTTCAAAACACGAAAGTCGAAAAGTCGAAAAGTCGAAGGGGGTGTAACGTCCACTCGACACAAACTAAGAGTTATTCAGTGACTAACATGGTGTAATTTTATTTTAAAAATTGGCGATGAGAGAGAGAGAAAGAGAAATTAAATGAAATTGGGGTTTAACGTCCTACTGTTCTGATCCGAACTGGGCTAATGAGGACGGGCATACGCCATACAGTGTGCTATAAGGGAAATTTTGTCGGGACAGCGGTACTACGGCCTACTCTTATATCGAATCCCAACTGTCAAGAGACCTTTTACGTGCACGCCAATTTTTGTGGTCCCATCCGAACACTAGATAGTTGTCCTTGTCAGCCCCCCCCCCACCACGGTACTGCATCACTGACAAGGGGGTACCCGTCGGAAAATCTGGATGAACTTCCTCGGCCAATGCAGGGATCTAACACCCGACCTCCATGCTGGTTTAACATCCACTCGTTGCAAACTAAATCATTTCAATAATTCGTTTGCACGTAGGGGTCTTTAGCAGTGGATAGAAACTGGGGTATCCGGAGAAAACCCACAAGGTTGGACAAGCGACCCTACTCACTTAATTGTCATGTTTAAGCGGGGATTCGAAACCACACCACTTGAATCAATGTCAAACCTTGTGATTTCACGCGCACGTGTTAAACCACTAGACCACCCAATCCCCATGTAAGACGGATTTTGTAAGTTGTTGTATATTGTATATACCGGTATACAGTGTGTTAATTTCCTAATTTCCTATTTTCGAGTTGCATTTTAGCTTGGTATGCGTGTTGGCGCCTTCTTACTGACATCAATAAATACAAAAATATGACTAAGTCGAAAGTCGACAAGACGGTATACAAGCCAAAATGCAAGTCGAAAATAAGAAATTAGGAAAAAACGAGGGGCGCTATTATCGCGGTGTGTTATTTCTTAATTTCCTATTTTCGAGTTGATTTTGGATTGTATAGCGTGTTGGCGCCTTCTTACTGACATCAATAAATACAAAAATATGACTAAGTCGAAAGTCGACAAGACGGTATACAAGCCAAAATGCAAGTCGAAAATAAGAAATTAGGAAAAAACGAGGGGCGCTATTATCGCGGTGTGTTATTTCTTAATTTCCTATTTTCGAGTTGATTTTGGATTGTATAGCGTGTTGGCGCCTTCTTACTGACATCAATAAATACAAAAATATGACTAAGTCGAAAGTCGACAAGACGGTATACAAGCCAAAATGCAAGTCGAAAATAAGAAATTAGGAAAAAACGAGGAGCGCTATCATCGCTGTGTGTTATTTCTTAATTTCCTATTTTCGAGTTGATTTTGGCTTGTATACCGTCTTTCTCGCCTCACATTTTGTCGTAACTTCTACTTTTCGACTTTAGCGTTCTGAAGAGGCGAAAAGTAGAAATTATGAATGGTAGTTATAGGCTTCCATACTGTATGGCGTATGCCCATCTCCATTAGCCCAGTGAGCAGAACAGTAGGACGTTAAACCCCATTTCATTTCATTTCATTTATAAAATTAACATGACAAGCGCCCAATCTACTCTCTAGAGCATCGAATGGCTGATATTGATTTCAATGGATTTAGATAGCCTGATGAAATGGATAATCGCGACTTAGTCTCGTTTGTCCATTATCGTTGCTACGATAATAACCAATCTACGCTACATCACCCAACCCTCATAACGTCGCACAGAATTAAGTAATTTGAATGAATCCTTCCATATATTCATTATTCCATTATCTGTTTGTGAACTATGATAGCAAGAACTGTCCGTTCTTTATCTAAATCTTACATAATGTATCTTTAACAAAATAGAAACAACATTGTCTGTAACCAAGGCTACTTCATCTTAGTCATCAAACATTTCATTTTAAACTAACATCTGATTTTAATTTTAAGTTAAGGCCATTTCAAACCACACAGGTGACATCTTTCTACTTTTCAAAAACACAAGACAATTTATAAGGAAAACAATCACTGGTTTATACACATATAGCACGACGTTTCGACAGGTATTATCTTACTGTCTTGATAACACATTCTGATTGTTTTGTCACATCATGGCAATTATACGATAATATTTTAACACCAGTCCAGGATCTCCCCCCAAAAGTTGTTAAAATGTTTCATGACTGATGTTGTTGATCAACACAAGGTCAACAATTCATCAGGGTGTAAATATTAATTACAATTAATAATGACAGTTATCACCTGTTAATATATAAATACACAGAGTGCTGTACCTGTTCACTCATCGTTCAGACGTTACTAATACTATTAAGGTATACATCGCACAGGTAAACTATTTTTTATTATATTTTAAACAGTCGCTGTACGGGCACGATTCCCACATAGCACAGTGCATGGTCTATGCCCGGTTGCACAGACGCCGCTGCCCGGGCACATTTCCTCCAATAGCATGCTGTATGACGTAATCCCTGTGGATGTTATGCTGTATGACGTAATCCCTGTGGATGTTATGCTGTATGACGTAATCCATGTGGATGTTATACTATATGACGTAATCCATGTGGATGTTATACTGTATGACGTAATCCATGTGGATGTTATACTATATGACGTAATCCCTGTGGATGTTATACTGTATGACGTAATCCCTGTGGATGTTATGCTGCATGAGTTATTCTAGTGGTGACATTAAATAAACTTGTATCATGAGTTGTTTCTAGATTTTATAAAATTATTTACAACCCCATCTCTTGTTTTCAACCAAGAAATCTGTTGTCCCGAAATACGATTACAGGTGATAGAAAGGGTGGGTCTGTAATAGAAATACCAGCTTTCCCCACCATTACGGGTGATAGAAAGGGTAGGTCTGTGATAGAAATACTACCTTACCCCATCATTACAGGTGATAGAAAGGGTGGTTCTCCAATAGAAATACCACCTTACCCCATCATTACAGGTGATAGAAAGGGTATACAGGTGATAGAAAGGGTATACAGGTGATAGAAAGGGTAGGTCTTCAATAGAGATACTATTAAACAACAAACTCAACTGTCCATCATTACAGGTGATAGAAAGGGTATACAGGTGATAGAAAGGGTAGGTCTTCAAGAAGAATTTGAGGCATTTCATTTAACTCTTGAAGCAATTTCCACTGATTAAATAAACCTTGTTTATACGATACAGGTAAATATGTTTCAATGATTACAGGTAGGGTGTTTACACAGGAACTTGAAGGGATTAAAATAAAACTTCAAAATACTCACTAGTTCTAACACTACCCATCGCTATTAATGTGTGTACACATTGGCGTGCACGTAAAAGATCCCTTGGCTGCTGGAATTCGATATGTGTGGGCCGCTTTCCGGGCGAAATTGTCCCTCATAGCACACTGTATGGCGTATGCCCGTCTTCATTAGACCAGAACAATAGGACGTTAAACCCCATTTCATTTCATTTCTTTCTAACGGTAAGAAAATCATAGACTATGTTTCCTCATTGATATGTGTTGAAATGTTTGTAATTTAAATGTGAAGAAGAGTATGGTGTATACCAATGGGAGTACGTTAAAGATCCCCTGGCAGTTGGAAATCGAAAGTAGGATGTAGCAGTTTACCCATCTTCATTATCCCGGTTAATGCCCAAAAGTATCCTATTTGATCATTAAATTTTATGGTTTTATTTCAGATGTTAACAACTTTCTTTCATATTAAATACATTTTTTTCAATCTGAATGATTTTAGTTATTCTATGTCCGACTCAGTTATGCCTGAGTTACCGATAAGGTGAACTCAGAACATGGGAGACCAAGTTTCTTGGATTGGTTTAACTGAAATGAAATGGGGTTTAACGTCCTACTGTTCTGCACCGATTGGGCCAATGAAGACGGACGTACGCCATACAGATTGCCATGGGAATGGGGGGGGGGGCAATCTCATATGGAGGGTGGGGGAGGGCTGAGACTATCTGCCCAAAGATTTTCTTTGTCACCCAAATTTTCAGAATGAATCAAACATGAACTAAAGCGGATTTTCCACAAAGCTGTGCTTGTTGTTTATTTTCAATTAATTACACAATTTTACACAACAATATAAATTTACAATATGCTAAGCAAAATGAAATTGATGTTCCCCATTCTCTGATGTATGTGTCCGATAAAAGGAAATACATTGCCCAAAAAATGGACGGTTCATAGAATCTGAAGCGCCCCCCCCCCTCCCCACTCCGGCTCCTACGACTGTGAATTGTGCTATCAGGGAAATTTGCCCCAGACAACGGTGCTACGGTCTACTTTTATATCGAATTCCAACTGCCAAGGAACCTTTTGGTGTGCACGGGACCAGTGTTTTTTGTACCATCCGAACGAGTAAACATTGTCCCTTGCCGTACCCTCTGTCCATAACTCGTATCAAATAAGATTATATTGTATACATATAAAGTATTTATTTTAAATGCTTACAACCAATTGGTGACTATTCTCTTGATTAAATATAATTAGCTATATACAATGGTATATTAAACCCTGTGCTTTCTGTAATTAGAATAGCAGAGATTGTTGGAGAGACACTTGGAACAGAAGAGAGGTGAGACCGGCGTATGGACTCACCCGAATTCAGTGGCTGCGCCTGGCAGAAGGACAGAATGCTTGTCTTAATGTACCGTGTTAATGTTATCGTTTATTTTCCTGATGTAGTTTAGTTCCTGTTAAATTTATGTAGCCACCACCATCTGATCACAACTCCCACCCTGAAGAACAAAGTCAGCTTTTACTATGAAACATCATCATTATTTACAGATGAAAATGTTGTAATGAGAGATATGAGACAATCATCGTGAGCGTGAGAGAGGACAGACGATTGACAATGTGGCAAGAGGTGTATAGATCACAGATTTATATGCTTTTCATGAAAATATAGCACATAGGATTTTTGGTGGTTTTTGGTAGATTTGTGTGTACCTTTGTGACATCCTAAAAATTTAGGAAAGTCTCAAATTTTGAGGATAAAGTTCAACATGGTTTTCATAGATGTCCGGTGCTCTCTTGAGCTATTTTCGGGGATTTCCTTACCTCAGAAACATGCTGGCCATAATCCATATTTATAAAGGGGCATAACTCTTTACTGCTTTATCATAATATAGCCAGTTATTATTTTTTGGGAGATTATATCATTTGAAGATATACCCAGTGGTGTTAAGAAGTTCCAATTTCGGGGAATCCGCTACCCCAAAACCCAAATGTACGTATATTCGTAACTCTGCACTACTAGTTTGTGTCGAGTGGACGTTAAACCCCATTTCTCCTCCTCTCTCTCACAATTATCCTGTTTCCTCCCACTGCTAAAGACCTACGCGCAAGCGAATTATTGAAATAAAATTAAACCATAATTATGATAGTCCCGAAATGACCGGGTTTGTGTCGAGTGGACGTTACCCACCCCCCTCTCTCTCTCTCTCTCTCTCTCTCCCTCTCTATTTATGAAAAGGAATAAAATATACACCTGAAAAATATTTCCTGTTTAGCGTAAATAAAATAGTAAAAATGAGTAAAAGTTGGCACCAATTCTTCCCGGATAAGTTTGTATTACTACGTCTGATGTAACCAACGCGCACGCTGTCCAGACCGTAACATCATACGTGAACCTATAATGCACGTGAACTTAAAGGCCAGTCATATATAACTCTAGATGTGTGTGTGTGTGGGTGTGTGTGTGGGTGTGTGGGTGTGTGTGTGTTTTTAAGCGGTGGTGGCGGCTGTGGTAGGCCAATGTGTGTGTGTGGGGGGGGGGTATAGCGTGGTAGCCAGAGAAATTCCACGAGCTTTTTATCCAACCCGTGACCTGCATAGTAGATATGAGACCCAAACAAGAGGTATTTTAACAGCACAATTCATATATAAAGCCCATTACTTCAGAATCAACTCGAAAATCATGGGTAACGTCTAGTTGAAACTTGGGTAAGTAGCATCCAAAGTATTGCAAAATATTGTTTATCCCGTGTTAGCTATATTTGTTTTCATGTCATTCAGGCGATATTGACAAGAAAAGGCTCTAGTCGGTGTTCAGCAGGACTGTTTGTCAATATTTCAATTATACAAAACCTTTTATTCCAATTTTTCAATGATGTACAGAATATGCGTATCTATAATATATCATTCCTTGTCGATCACCTTTTTTCTGTACATTGGGCGATATTGATGAAAACAATAATAAACACGCCCTTGTTGGTGATTAACACGAGCCCATATGGATGATATCTTTATAAATTATGTAATTTTTGATAGTAGTGGGGGAACCACGATGGTTCAGTGTGTCTTGCTAACCGAGAGGTTGGCCGAGAAAGTTCCTCGACGAAGTGGTTCAGGACGAAGGGGATGCACTTTCGCGACAAACACCGGAAACGTCTTACCCCCTCCTCGATTAGCTGTTTATGGAATGGAATGGGGTTTAACGTGCTACTGTTCTGTTCCGAACTGGGCTAATGAAGACGAACATACGCCATACAGTGTGCTATGGGGGGAAATTTTGCCCGGACAGTGGCGCTATACCGAATTCCAACTGCCAAATGTGTACACGGGACCTCCATTTTTCATACCGTCCTTCACCACTGACAAGGGAAAACCAAGCCGGAAAATCCCGATAAACTTTTTCGACCAATGCAGGGATCAACCTCCAAGAAAAATCGAACCTTCGACATCAAGGCTCACTAAACCACCGTGGCTCCCGTTTTAGAAATGAAATGTGATTTAGCATCCTACTTTTCTGCGTCAACCACGATGAGAGAAAGAAAGAGAGAGAGGGAGAGAGAGAGAGAGAGAGGGAGAGGGAGAGAGAGAGAGAGAGCGTGGGGTTTAACGTCCACTCTACACAAACCAGGTCATTTCGGGATGGTTCAATTTATTTCTATAATTCGCTTGTGCGTAGGGGTCTTTAGCCGTTTAAGGAAACCGGGGGACCTAAAGAACATCCACGGGGTTTTACAGGCCACCGAGGATTCGAATCCACGGTCCCTGACGTAATGACAGACCTTATGATACAACGCCGCACGCGCAAGCCATTCGACCATCACCCCCCCCCCCCCCCACGGTGAAAATGAAAATGGGTATACGGGCGAAAATTGTGCCCGGGCAGTGACAAGGGTTCTTTTACGTGCATTCTCGACTAGATAGTGTTGCTTGCCAGGCCCTCCGTCCTACATTGCAGAAAAGGGTTATCCAGGCTGGAAAATCCCCGGGAACTGGACAACCCCTAGAAATGTTCCAGTCGACATAATATGCAAATATAAAAATGTCGCTAAAAACTTCGAAAACATCACAAATTTAATTCCAAATTCAATTTGAAAGTTAATGATTTCTGTAATAGGAGAAATAATAACGATTAAAAGTGACGTCATACCTTTATTCTACGTATTATAATAGAATGACGTCATAACAATTAGATTTACAGAGTATATCACTACTGGAAAGTCGCACATCGTATTTTCTACAAGAATATTTGCTATTTTCGCACGAATTTCATCGAATTGACCTTAAAATGTCTTCATCAACTTCTATAAGGTAAGTGACAACAATATTCTGTCATTTTCTATGTTAGAATTTAGGATTATTTCAGATTTAGATCTATATATAATAAAATGTGGCCGTAACAAGAGATTTAGATTTAGATCTAAACCTCGAACTGGATTATTTAATAAACCCAAAGTTATCGTGATAAAGATTGAATTAAGAAGAAATGAAATGGGATGTAATGCTTTACTGTTCCGTAACGTCGAAGACGGAAAAATGAAATGGAATGGGGTTTAATGTCCTACTGTTCTGCTCCGACTCGGCTAATGAAGACGGGCATACACCATACAGTGTTCCATGATGGACATTTTGATCGGTCAGCGGTTTTACGGCCTACTCTTATTTCAAATTCCAACTCTTTTACGTGTACGCTAATGTGCCCCCCCCCCCCGTCCCGAACTGCACACATCGGTTCTCGGCCAACATGGAGAGCGAACCGGATACCTTCTGGCTAGCGAGCCAGCGTCTTTCCCGCTGTGGCACCACGTCCGGAAAATTAGAACAAAATAGACTCCGAAAACCTGCGATAATCGCTAGCGTGTGAAAAACAACTACTTTACTTTCCTTGGCCCAGTCGGGGCAGATTATTTGGACGTTAAACCCCATTTCATTGTCAAAATAATACAACAAAAGCTGATTATCAATTCATTTATTTTCTATAATCATGTTAAATTATGACATGAATTTTGTTCCAGAAATAAAATGGAGGATATTAAGATATTGCAGGAAGAAATGAAAACTAGCAGGCCTGAAACTCGACCAAAAGGTTTGTTGAAATTATAATATGCTTATCAAAGAGAGAGAGAGAGAGAGAGAGAGAGAGATGTTAAAGATCCATTATGTAAGATTTAGATAAAGAGCTGGTTGTTCATGCTATAATAGATAGTTCAAAATTAATATATCGAGAAAATTTATTCTAATTACGTTATTCTGAGCGACATTAACACTGTTTGAAGTTTTGATATAGATTGTTTATTATCGTCGCAATGAAAATTATGTTACCTGTCAATCGACACTCAGCCCTCTCCATATTTGAAATTAAATCATTAATTCAATCAGTTTATATCTGCGCCATCCGATGATCTAGAGAGTTGATTATAGGCTTGTCATGTGAATAAAAGTCTAAATAATAATTTAATATAACATTTGAAGCCAATATAAAACCCTGTAATAAACAGATTTACCGCTTACATTGTATCTTTAAGATAATAACCCAAATTGAAAGATGGGCGGGGCGGGGTGGATTTAGCTCTTACATAATATGTATTTAAGTCTTATTCATTTCTTTGCTAATGTTGATATATTTTATTTTTCATGTTTTCAGGATTTTATCCTGGTCGTCCTATAATCCGATTTAAATTGGTTGATTTAGACTTCAGTCTCCAACTAGGCGACATCCAGGACATCAAAACACGACCTCTGTTTTTCAGCATCATAAACGATTCTGATGCTAAGAGTTGCAGGAATGTTAGACAAATTTGCGACTTTTTGTCAAAAGCTAATTATAAGACCACAGCTGAGATCGGTGGTGGTGATGGCAAAATTATTCCCCTGGATCTAACGACAAAGATGCTTGGTGGAACAGTTGCTGTTAGGTCTTTTGCAGCTGGAACTCGTCAGAGAAACTTGAATGTTGCAAGACAGAAAGAAAATGAGGAAATCAAATATGGTGATGGAGATAGTAAAATTATACGTCGAGATCTAGAGACAAGGATGCCACGTACCCTAAGATCGTCTGCAGTTAGGACCCTTTCCAGAAACTTGATTCCTAGAGTTATAACGACAGAGATGTCAGTTGCTACATGTACCCTTGGGTCGTCTGCAGCTAGGACCCTTTCGTCAAGGATGCCACGTACCCTAAGATCGTCTGCAGTTAGGACCATTTCCAGCAACTTGATTCCTAGAGTTATAACGACAAAGATGCCAGGTGGAACAGTTGCTACATACTTCACTCCATGTACCCTTACGTCGTCTGCAGCTAGGACCCTTTCCAGAAACTTGATTCCTGGAGATGTAACGACAAAGATGCCGGTTGGAACAGTTGCTACATACTTCACTCCATGTACCCCTAGGTCGTTTGCAACTGAGATCCTTTACAGAACCTTGATTGCTGGAGATATAACGACAAAGATGCAAAAGATGCAAGGTGGAACAGTTGCCAAATATTTAACTCCATGTACCCTTAGGTCGTCTGCAGCTGGAACCCTTTATATAATTTTGAATGCTGTAAGAAAGAACGGAAATCAAGGAATCGCAGATGGAACCATTTACGAAAAGACAACTTATAAAAATGGAGCCATAAATATGGTTGACAAAACGATAGCTGAAAACGTCATATCTGCAACTCAACATAAACCGACTTCTAGTGGAACCATTCCTGAGATTGACCTCTCAGACAGAATTATAAATCAACGGTGCCAAGATTCCAAAGATATTGTTGATATAAACACCTCAAATTCTACAGTTTCATCAGTCATGACAGAACATCAACCTTTCTCAGATAAAACAGAAAAACAAGAAACACCTGGAACCAAGAATAGAAAGAATTTTCTTAAAGTGAGTTTTTTTGTTAAAAACGCATTGTCATGGTAACCATATAACAAAATATTGTTTCCGTGTTATACAATGATGTCTATGGGCATTATCATTTTCATTTAGAAAATAAATTCAATTAATTAATTTTAAACTCACCAAGTTATAAAGATCCAAACACAGAGTTCAGTAAAGAGAAATATATTTTATCGTTTTCAGAAATTCTGGAAAAGAATCACCCGGAAATCAAAGAACAAGACAGAGATTAAAATAGGTCAGTTTATATTTTATATTAGTACATCATCAATCATCTCACATAAAGGGGGGTCGCGGTGGTTCAGTGAGTAGGACGCTAGCTCACACCAGGAGGTCCGGGATTTTTCGGCGTGGTGCAGGACTGAGGGTCTTGCAAGGACAGTGTCTAGTCGTTCGGATGGGACGAAGAACGACGTCCCGTTTAAACATTGGCATGAGGGTAAAACAACCCTTAATAGTTGGAATTGGAATAAGACTAGGCTGTAGCGCCACTGTCCGGGCAAAATGGCCACCATTGCACACTGTATGGCGCATGCCCGACTTCATTAGCCCAGTCGGGGCAGACATGCAGGACGTTAAACCCCATTTCATTTCGAGATCTCATTCAATGATTTTTAAGACATTAAGGTTTTAAATTGTTTATATATATATAAATTGTTCTTTCTTAAATATTTCAGATGAACAAAATGTTAAAACTATGAAGAAATCGTTCAAGCTGACATCTTTAATGTGTTTATGCCAACCAAAAACCATGGATTAAAATGGAGAGTGAACGTTAATTGTTTATATATTTTATCTATAGACGATCGTATCAATCCAAGTTTTACATTTATAAACCAAAAATCTCACCTAAATTCAACCCGTAACCTCCCAACAATGTATTTCTATATAAAATTTGATATAAAATTATTTTTATTAAAAATTGTTTGCTTTTTTTACTTATGAAACATAACAATATTCTTGGTAATATTTAAGTGGTATTTAGGGATCCACGGTGACACAGTGAGCAAGAGGCGTGGCTAAGCTGGAGGTCACGTGTTCGATCCAGGTGTTGGCCGAGACAGTTCATCTTGTCTACAGGGACGATGGAATGTAAGGGTCCGTTTAGGGGCATGTAAGAACAGTAGGGTGTTATACCCGGTGGTGTAACTAGCTTTCCGAGTCAGAGGGAACAGTTTCATCCCGTTGGGGCCCACCGTCCACCCAAACCCTACAGCCATCGTCTCAAAAGGGCAGACTTGTCCATCATGATACTGAGCCAATCCACGTTCAATATAATAGCATCGCATGTCCATTCAGGCGCCCCACCCCTGTGGTGTAGGGGATGAAACGAATATACCCTTCGTATGCCCTGTGTGTCGTAAAAGACGACAAAAAGGGTCCATGTTTGCGGTGCGGTGCGACTTGTGTCAGTGGAGCGTGGAATCCTGATAATTGAGTGGGGATTTGGCTGAAACGTACGTCGACCGAGGAATTGAAACCTAACAATATGCCAAAGAAAACTTTCCGAATCTGGCCTGAATTTCTAGTTATACTGAGTACAAATGATACCAACTTAGCTAAGCCTTGGCTGGTGAGCTCAAAAGCTTTAAGAAAATTAGAAAATAAAATAAAATGGGGATTTAATCTCCTACTGTTCTGCTCCTAACTGGGCTAATGGAAACGGACATGTCCATACAGTGTGCTATGAGGGAACTTTTGCCCGGGTAGCGGCACTATGGCCTACTCGTATGTCGAATTCCAACTGCCAAGGGATATTTTACGTACACGCCAATGTGTACACGCCGTGATTCCCGGATGATACAGATAACCATGGGCTAAGTGAGAGGGACGTAATGGTGACATTTGCGTCATGCGGGTTTGAGTTTTTGCGCCCCCTCTAACATTATAATGATAATCATAATGCTCAACCAGTGTCAAACATGTACCATGGATCAGATATGATACAAATCAATTCCTACCATGTTCCACGCAGCCCAATATTAGCCGGCAGCATTGGGAGGGACCGATACCCCCCTTTCCCCACAATCACATATAAATATTGGTTTTTTTTAATCGGATATGATCTTGTTCCTCATTCAAAATTATGGGTGACCTTGAGATGAACCCATGACCTTATTCACTTCAATTCTCCGAGATGTAGCTGAGCAATAAAACACTTGTGATTGACGCACTATCAGGTTAGGTGTTGGATAAACATTGATTGATAGAAATAACAAGTACGGATTAAAGTACTTTTTACATATAATCAATGGAAAATACATTTTAGCAGAACATTTAATATTGGCAGCAATGCCTTTCCATACTCTCGAACAAAAATTTCAAAATACAAATCTTGCAAAACTTCGAACTAAGAATGAAGAACACTGAATAACGAGCTGGTTGGTTTTACATACGTTCATCAATAACAAGTTTATTAACATGCCGTGTGGGTGTTAAAACTACATGAACATATGATTTTGATATTATCAACTAATTATTACCAATCAATAAACTTATTATTATTTGTCATTCAGTATAACACGACGTCTAGAGATAAATAATATTGGACCATCATATCAACAACACCCACGATAATAACCAATCTACGCTACATCACCCAACCCTCATAACCTCGCTCAGATTAAAGTAATTTGAATGAACCCTTCCATATATTCATTTTTCATTATCTAGTTGTGAACTTTTATAGCGATAACTATCAGCTCTTTATGCACATCTTAATTACATAATGTATAAATTACATAATGTATCTTAAATTAGGGAGCCACGGTGTGCAGGTGGTTCAAACGCTGGCTCGCTATCCTGGGGGTCGCGGGTTCGATCCCTGCATTGGCCGAGAAAGTTCATCAGGATTTTCCGACGTGGTTTCCCCTTGTCAGTGGTGCAGAACGGAGGGCCTGACAAGGACAGCTGTCTAGTCCTTCGGATGAGACTAAAAACCGAGGTCCCGTGTATATATTGGAATGCACGTAAAAGATCACCTGGCAGTTGGAATTCGATATAAGAGTAGGCGATAGTGCCGCTGCCCGGGCAAAATATCGAAGCCTATAACTACCATTCATAATTTCTACTTTTCGCCTCTTCAAAACACGAAAGTCGAAAAGTCGAAGGGGGTGTAACGTCCACTCCACACAAACTAAGAGTTATTCAGTGACTAACATGGTGTAATTTTATTTTAAAAATTGGCGATGAGAGAGAGAGAAAGAGAAATAAAATGAAATGGGGTTTAACGTCCTACTGTTCCGATCCGAACTGGGCTAATGAAGACGGGCATAGCACACTGTATGGCGTATGCCCGTCTTCATTAGCCCAGAACAATAGGACGTTAAACCCCATTTCATTTCATTTCTTTCTAACGGTAAGAAAATCATAGACCATGTATCCTCATTGATATGTGTTGAAATGTTTGTAATTTAAATGTGAAGAAGAGTATGGTGTATACCACTGAGAGTACGTTAAAGATCCCCTGGCAGTTGGAAATCGAAAGTAGGATGTAGCAGTTTACCCATCTTCATTATCCCGGTTAATGCCCAAAAGTATCCTATTTGATCATTAAATTTTATGGTTTTATTTCAGATGTTAACAAGATTAGATTAACACAGCGATGGTCATGTATTAAACAGC
Source organism: Patella vulgata (assembly GCF_932274485.2). Lineage (NCBI taxonomy): Eukaryota > Metazoa > Mollusca > Gastropoda > Patellidae > Patella > Patella vulgata. The sequence continues at coordinate 91,015,605 of NC_065880.2, forward strand.
TTTCTTTCATATTAAATAAATTTTTTACAATCTGAATGTTTTTAGTTATTCTATGTCCGACTCAGTTATGCCTGAGTTACCGATAAGGTGAACTCAGAACATGGGAGACCAAGTTTCTTGGATTGGTTTAACTGAAATGAAATGGGGTTTAACGTCCTACTGTTCTGCACCGATTGGGCCAATGAAGACGGACGTACGCCATACAGATTGCCATGGGAATGGGGGGGGGGGCAATCTCATATGGAGGGTGGGGGAGGGCTGAGACTATCTGCCCAAAGATTTTCTTTGTCACCCAAATTTTCAGAATGAATCAAACATGAACTAAAGCGGATTTTCCACAAAGCTGTGATGGTTGTTTATTTTCAATTAATTACACAATTTTACACAACAATATAAATTTACAATATGCTAAGCAAAATGAAATTGATGTTCCCCATTCTCTGATGTATGTGTCCGATAAAAGGAAATACATTGCCCAAAAAATGGACGGTTCATAGAATCTGAAGCGCCCCCCTCCCCCAGCCTCCCCACTCCGGCTCCTCCGACTGTGAATTATGTTATCAGGGAAATTTGCCCCAGACAACGGTGCTACGGTCTACTTTTATATCGAATTCCAACTGCCAAGGAACCTTTTGGTGTGCACGGGACCAGTGTTTTTTGTACCATCCGAACGAGTAAACATTGTCCCTTGCCGTACCCTCTGTCCATAACTCGTATCAAATAAGATTATATTGTATACATATAAAGTATTTATTTTAAATGCTTACAACCAATTAGTGACTATTCTCTTGATTAAATATAATTAGCTATACAATGGTATATAAAACCTTGTGCTTTCTGTAATTAGAATAGCAGAGATTGTTGGAGAGACACTTGGAACAGAGGAGAGGTGAGACCGGCGTATGGACTCACCCGAATTCAGTGGCTGCGCCTGGCAGAAGGACAGAATGCTTGTCTTAATGTACCGTGTTAATGTTATCGTTTATTTTCCTGATGTAGTTTAGTTCCTGTTAAATTTATGTAGCCACCACCATCTGATCACAACTCCCACCCTGAAGAACAAAGTCAGCTTTTACTATGAAACATCATCATTATTTACAGATGAAATTGTTGTAATGAGAGACATGAGACAATCATCGTGAGCGTGAGAGAGGACAGACGATTGACAATGTGGCAAGAGGTGTATAGATCACATATTTATATGCGTTTCATGAAAATATGAAATGAAATGTGGTTTAACGTCCTACTCTTCTGCACCTAACCTGGGCTAATTGAAGACGGGCATACGCCATACAGTGTGCTATGAGGGAAATTTTGCCCGGGCAGCGGCGCTACGGCCTACTCTTATATCGAATTCCAACTGCCAAGGGATCTTTTACGTGCACGCCAATGTGTACACGGGACCTCGGTTTTTCGTCCCATCCGAACGACTAGGCAGCTGTCCTTGTCAGGCCCTCCGTTCTGCATCACTGACAAGGGGAAATCACGCCGGAAAATCGAGATGAACTTTCTCGGCCAATGCAGGGATCGAACACCCGACCTCCAGGCTAGCGAGCCAGTGCCTTACCCACTTAGCCACGTGATCCCCTCATGAAAATATAGCACATAGGATTTTTGGTGGTTTTTGGTAGATTTGTGTGTACCTTTGTGACATCCTAAAAATTTAGGAAAGTCTCAAATTTTGAGGATAAAGTTCGACATGGTTTTCATAGATGCCCGGTGCTCTCTTGAGCTATTGTCGGGGATTTCCTTACCTCAGAAACATGCTGGCCATAATCCATATTTATAAAGGGGCATAACTCTTTACTGCTTTATCATAATATAGCCAGTTATTATTTTTTGGGAGATTATATCATTTGAAGATATACCCAGTGGTGTTAAGAAGTTCCTTATGCCAATTTCGGGGAATCCGCTACCCCAAAACCCAAATGTACGTATATTCGTAACTCTGCACTACTAGTTTGTGTCGAGTGGACGTTAAACCCCATTTCTCCTCCTCTCTCTCACAATTATCCTGTTTCCTCCCACTGCTAAAGACCTACGCGCAAGCGAATTATTGAAATAAAATTAAACCATAATTATGATAGTCCCGAAATGACCGGGTTTGTGTCGAGTGGACGTTAACCCCCCCCCCTCTCTCTCTCTCTCTCTCTCTCTCTCCCTCTCTATTTATGAAAAGGAATAAAATATACACCTGAAAAATATTTCCTGTTTAGCGTAAATAAAATAGTAAAAATGAGTAAAAGCTGGCACCAATTCTTCCCGGATAAGTTTGTATTACTACGTCTGATGTAACCAACGCGCACGCTGTCCAGACCGTAACATCATACGTGAACCTATAATGCACGTGAACTTAAAGGCCAGTCATATATAACTCTAGTATAGCGTGGTAATCAGAGAAATTCCACGAACTTGTTATCCAACCCGTGACCTGCATAGTAGATATGAGACCCAAACAAGAGGTATTTTAACAGCACAATTCATATATAAAGCCCATTACTTCAGAATCAACTCGAAAATCATGGGTAACGTCTAGTTGAAACTTGGGTAGCCTAACTGTCTTCGAGAGCTGGGCCACAGTCGATCAGAAGTCAATTCATCTGGGCATGAAGCTACAACTTTCATTCATTTTGTCCATTTCAAATCGTGTGTTAATTCCAAATCTTAAAAATCGTATCCTGGTTGTGTGTGAGTACATCCAGTGGTATTTAACCAAATACGTACAGTCAGCAATCACGTTATCAAATAACGTCTTACTCAAAACAGGGGAGATAACTAACAAAATTAATGCGGATTCAGACTCCATTTATTTCTCTATTGACTTAAATGAAATCCTGATCCAAGGTTTAGATGATGTTGATTAGTAAAAGTTCAAGAAGCACAAACTTGAAGTACCTTTACGCTAAACATGTACCCATCGTCCGTACATATCAGCATAGCCAACTAGACTCTGTCATTCTTCAGTGACTAAACCCTTACCAAAACCCTTGGTATGTACCAAAAAACTGACAGAAAATATCTATTCATACTTTCTTCTTCGATTCCAGACGAATAGCACAATAGCAAATGTCATGCAAAGGGGGAGGGGAGGGGGGTAGTGTGTGTGTGTGTGTGTGGGGGGGGGGGGGTGTTATGGTGGCCTGCCTCCATTAAGACAATATATCCGAAGGCAATTAGAGTTGAGCCACGAGGGACATTATAAAATAAAATCAATCTACTATTACTTAAATTGGCAATAGTTCAACTCAAGGGAGATAACACAGAATCGATAAAGAAAACAATTTCATTAAACAAGATCTTCAATAGTATAAAATACGAAATAAATGGAATAAAAGAAATACTATTGGCAAGATAATATAATATGATTTAAAATCATGAATAATAATTCTCATTGTGAATCGGTTAGATTTGGTTCTGTTTCTTCTATCAACAGTGGGAAGCTAGAGTATAACTTGTGTAGAAACTTCATTTCATTCCTATTCAAGAGTAGGCCTAAAGCTTAAACAGCTAGAAAAAGTATGCGAACACCGGTCACCACTTATTGGGGATATTGGCATGTATTTTAGTGAATTGAATTCTCTTATGTCTGGCTTTCACGTGGGCTACGAATACAACGAATCGTCACCGAATAGTGCCGAATCGAAATTAATCGAAATTCGTGACGATTCGGCAAAGGGTTAGGGGTATTAATATAGGTGATCCCAGGTATATTGATGAAAACAATAATAAACACGCCCTTGTTGGTGATTAACGGAAGCCCATGTGGATGATATCTTTATAAATTATGTAATTTTTGATAGTTGTGGGGGAACCACGATGGTTCAGTGTGTCTTGCTAACCGAGAGGTTGGCCGAGAAAGTTCCTCGACGAAGTGGTTCAGGACGAAGGGGATGCACTTTCGCGGTCAACACCGGAAGCGTCTTACCTCCTCCTCGATTAGCTGTTTATGGAATGGAAAGGGGTTTAACGTGCTACTGTTCTGTCCCGAACTGGGCGAATGAAGACGAACATACGCCATACAGTGTGATATGGGGGGAAATTTTGCCCGGACAGTGGCGCTATACCGAATTCCAACTGCCAAATGTGTACACGGGACCTCCATTTTTCATACCGTCCTTCACCACTGACAAGGGAAAACCACGCCGGAAAATCCCGATAAACTTTTTCGACCAATGCAGGGATCAACCTCCAGGCGAAATCGAACCTTCGACATCAAGGCTCACTAAACCACCGTGGCTCCCGTTTTAGAAATGAAATGGGATTTAGCATCCTACTTTTCCGCGTCAACCGCGATGAGAGAAAGAAAGAGAGAGAGGGGGAGAGAGAGAGAGAGAGCGTGGGGTTTAACGTCCACTCGACACAAACCAGGTCATTTCGGGATGGTTCAATTTATTTCTATAATTCGCTTGTGCGTAGGGGTCTTTAGCAGTGGAAGGAAACCGGGGGACCCAAAGAACACCCACGAGGTTTTACAGGCCACCGAGGAATCGAATCCACGACCCTTGACGTAATGACAGACCTTATGATACAACGCCGCACGCGCAAGCCATTCGACCATCACCCCCCCCCCCCCCCCGGTGAAAATGAAAATGGGTATACGGGCGAAAATTGTGCCCGTGCAGTGACAAGGGTTCTTTTACATGCTATATCGACTAGATGTTGTTGCCTGCCAGGCCCTCCGTCCTACATTGCAGAAAAGGGTTATCCAGGCTGGAAAATCCCCGGGAACTGGACAACCCCTAGAAATGTTCCAGTCGACATAATATGCTAATATAAAAATGTCGCTAAAAACTTCGAAAACATCACAAATTTAATTCCAAATTCAATTTGAAAGTTAATGATTTCTGTAATAGGAGAAATAATAACGATTAAAAGTGACGTCATACCATTATTCTACGTATTATAATAGAATGACGTCATAACAATTAGATTTACAGAGTATATCACTACTGGAAAGTCGCACATCGTATTTTCTACAAGAATATTTGCTATTTTCGCACGAATTTCATCGAATTGACCTTAAAATGTCTTCATCAACTTCTATAAGGTAAGTGACAACAATATTCTGTCATTTTCTATGTTAGAATTTAGGATTATTTCAGATTTAGATCTATATATAATAAAATGTGGCCGTAACAAGAGATTTAGATTTAGATCTAAACCTCGAACTGGATTATTTAATAAACCCAAAGTTATCGTGATAAAGATTGAATTAAGAAGAAATGAAATGGGATGTAATGCTTTACATGGAATGGGGTTTAATGTCCTACTGTCCTGCTCCGACTCGGCTAATGAAGACAGGCATACACCATACAGTGTTCCATGATTGACATTTTGATCGGTCAGCGGTGTTACGGCCTACTCTTATTTCAAATTCCAACTATTTTACGTGTACGCTAATGTGCCCCCCCCCCCCCCCCGTCCCGAACTGCACACATCGGTTCTCGGCCAACATGGAGAGCGAACCGGATACCTCCTGGCTAGCGAGCCAGCGTCTTTCCCGCTGTAGCACCACGTCCGTAAAATTAGAACAAAATAGACTCCGAAAACCTGCGATAATCGCTAGCGTGTGAAAAACAACTACTTTACGTTCCTTGGCCCAGTCGGGGCAGATTATTAGGATGTTATACCCCATTTCATTGTCAAAATAATACAACAAAAGCTGATTATCAATTCATTTATTTTCTATAATCATGTTAAATTATGACATGAATTTTGTTCCAGAAATAAAATGGAGGATATTAAGATATTGCAGGAAGAAATGAAAACTAGCAGGCCTGAAACTCGACCAAAAGGTTTGTTGAAATTTTAATATGCTTATCAAAGAGAGAGAGAGAGAGAGAGAGAGAGAGAGAGATGTTAAAGATCCATTATGTAAGATTTAGATAAAGAACTGGTCGTTCATGCTTTAATAGATAGTTTAAAATTAATATATCGAGAAAATTTTATTCAAATTACTTTATTCTGAGCGACATTAACACTGTTTGAAGTTTTGACATAGATGGTTTATTTTCATAGCAATGACAATTATTGTACCTGTCAATCGAGACTCAGCCTTCTCCATATTTAAAATTAAATTATTAATTCAATCAGTTTATATCTGTGCCATCCGATGGTCTAGAGAGTTGATTATAGGCTTGTCATGTGAATAAAGTCTCAATAATAATTTAATATAACATTTGAAGCCAAAATAAAACCCTGTAATAAACAGATTTACCGCTTACATTGTATCTTTAAGATAATAACCCAAATTGAAAGATGGGCGGGGCAGGGTGGATTTAGCTCTTACATAATATGTATTTAAGACTTATTCATTTCTTTGCTAATGTTGATATATTTTATTTTTCATGTTTTCAGGATTTTATCCTGGTCGTCCTATAATCCGATTTAAATTGGTTGATTTAGACTTCAGTCTCCAACTAGGCGACATCCAGGACATCAAAACACGACCTCTGTTTTTCAGCATCATCGACGATTCTGATGCTACGGGTCGCAGGAATGGTGGACAAATATGCGAGATTTTGTCAAAAGCTAATTATAAGAAAACAGCTGAGATCGGTGGTGGTGATGGCAAAATTATTCCCCTGGATCTAACGACAAAGATGTTTGGTGGAACAGTTGCTGTTAGGTCTTCTGCAGCTGGAAATCGTCAGGGAAACTCGAATAGTGAAAGACAGAAAGAAAATGAGGAAATCAAATATGGTGATGGAGATAGTAAAATTATACGTCGAGAGCTAGAGACAAGGATGCCACGTACCCTAAGATCGTCTGCAGCTAGGACCCTTTCCAGAAACTTGATTCCTAGAGTTATAACGACAAAGATGTCAGGTGGAACAGTTGCTACATGTACCCTTGGGTCGTCTGCAGCTAGGCCCCTTTCCAGAAACTTGATTCCTGGAGATGTAACGACAAAGATGCCGGTTGGAACAGTTGCTACATACTTCACTCCATGTACCCTTAGGTCGTTTGCAACTGAGATCCTTTATATAATTTTGAATGCTGTAAGAAAGAACGGAAATCAAGGAATCGCAGATGGAACCATTTACGAAAAGACAACTTATAAAAATGGAGCCATAAATATGGTTGACAAAACGATAGCTGAAAACGTCATATCTGCAACTCAAGATAACCCGACTTCTAGTGGAACCATTCCTGAGATTGACCTCTCAGACAGAATTATAAATCAACGGTGCCAAGATTCCAAAGATATTGTTGATATAAACACCTCAAATTCTACAGTTTCATCAGTCATGACAGAACATAAACCTTTCTCAGATAAAACAGAAAAACAAGAAACACCTGGAACCAGGAATAGAAAGAATTTTCTTAAAGTGAGTTTTTTTTGTTAGAAACGCATTGTCATGGTAACCATATAACAAAATATTGTTTCCGTGTTATACAATAATGTCTATGGGCATTATCATTTTGATTTAGAAAATAAATTCAATTAATTAATTTTAAACTCACCAAGTTATAAAGATCCAAACACAGAGTTCAGTAAAGAGAAATATATTTTATCGTTTTCAGAAATTCTGGAAAAGAATCATCCGGAAATCAAAGAACAAGACAGAGATTAAAATAGGTCAGTTTATATTTTATATTAGTACATCATCAATCATCTCACATAAAGTGGGGTCGCGGTGGTTCAGTGAGTAGGACGCTAGCTCACACCAGGAGGTCCGGGATTTTCCGGCGTGGTGCAGGACTGAGGGTCTGGCAAGGACAGTGTCAATCGTTCGGATGGGACGAAGAACGACGTCCCGTTTAAACATTGGCATGAGGGTAAAACAACCCTTAATAGTTGGAATTGGAATAAGACTAGGCTGTAGCGCCACTGTCCGGGCAAAATGGCCACCATTGCACACTGTATGGCGCATGCCCGACTTCATTAGCCCAGTCGGGGCAGACATGCAGGACGTTAAACCCCATTTCATTTCGAGATCTCATTCAATGATTTTTAAGACATTAAGGTTTTAAATTGTTTATATATATATAAATTGTTCTTTCTTAAATATTTCAGATGAACAAAATGTTAAAACTATGAAGAAATCGTTCAAGCTGACATCTTTAATGTGTTTATGCCAACCAAAAACCATGGATTAAAATGGAGAGTGAACGTTAATTGTTTATATATTTTATCTATAGACGATCGTATCAATCCAAGTTTTACATTTATAAACCAAAAATCTCGCCTAAATTCAACCCGTAACCTCCCAACAATGTATTTCTATATAAAATTTGATATAAAATTATTTTTATTAGAAATTGTTTGCTTTTTTTACTTATGGAACATAATAATATTCTTGGTAATATTTTAGTGGCATTTACTGATCCACGGTGACTCAGTGTGTAAGAGGCTTGGCTAATCTAGAGGTCCTGTGTTCGATCCCGGTGTTAGCCGAGAAAGTTCATCTTGTCTACAGGGACGGTGTAATGTAAGGGTCCGTTTAGGGGCATGTCATAATTTCGTTTAAGTGGTAAACGACTCGTAGGGTTATTTGTATTTGAGTTGAGTAGAATTCTGAATCGAAAATAAATGGGTGCGTGGGAGTGGGGGTAGAATTATTAATTAGTCGAGATATCGACCAGATGCTAAAAGGCAAATTATGTGGAATTTTACATTAAGAACAGTAGGGTGTTAAACCCGGTCGTGTAACTAGCTTTCCGAGTCAGGGGGAGCAGTGTCATCCCGTTGGGGCCTACCGTCCACCAAAACCCTACAGCCATCGTCTCAAATGCAACCTAAAACTTCATCCAGCCAAAATTCTCATTCGTTTGTACAATTCCAATTTGCGTGGGGGTGGGGGTGGGGGTGGACTTGTCCATCATGATACTGAGCCAATTCACGTTCAGTATAATAGCATGGCATGTCCACTCAGGCGCCCCACCCCTGTGGTGTAGGGGTTGAAACGAATATACCCTTCGTATGCCCTGTGTGTCGTAGAAGGCGACAAAAAGGGTCCATGTAATGTTTTCGGTGCGGTGCGACTTGTGTCAGTGGAGCGTGGAATCCTGATAATTGAGTGGGGATTTGGCTTGCGAGCTCTTCTCTGCAACACAATCCACACCTAGACAGGAGGTCAGAGTGGACCAAAATCTGAAATGTATTTGTTGCGTTTCAACCTTTGCGTCCTGAGTGCCTACCCCGAAGCAGCGGCTTGGGTCAACTGGGTAAAGTAAAAATAATAAATCTATACTTTTCTAGGTATATTCCTGTCTGTCCTATTAGGGCGTATGCTCTGGATATCCGCGCAGTAGCCTACATGGATAATGCAACTCGTTGGTAGTTGGAAATCAGACACGGATGCATCTTTTAAATTATTCTCATGGCTTCCCAATCAAAGCAGACTAGCTCATTGAAACGTACGTCGACCGAGGAATTGAAACCTAACAATATGCCAAAGAAAACTTCCCGAATCTGGCCTAAATTTCTGGTTATACAGAGTACAAATGATACCAACTTAGCTAAGCCTTGGCTGGTGAGCTCAAAAGCTTTAAGAAAATGAGAAAATGAAATGAAATAGGGGTTTAACGTTCTACTGTTCTGCTCCTAACTGGGCTAATGAAGACTGGCATGTCATACAGTGTGCTAAGAGGGAACTTTTGCCCGGGTAGCGGCAGTATGACCTACTCTTATATCGAATTCCAACTGCCAATTGATCCTTTACGTGCACGTCAATGTGTACACGGAACCTCGGTTTTTCGTATCATCCGAATGACTAGACAACTGTCCTTGTCGGGCCCTCCGTCCTGCATCACTGACAAGAGGGAACCACGTCGGAAAATCTGGATGAACTTTCTCGGCCAATGCAGGGAATCCTGGGTGGAGATGGGGTAATGGTTCCAAATCAGTATATGAAGTAGCCTTTAGTCAATGCCAGAGGGCCCCCACATGAATGTAATCGTGTCCACATTATACTTAGGACTCGGGAGACCTTAATTAAATCAGAGGGGCCCACTTTTATGTAATTGGGTCCAATGGTATGCCTTAGGGACCCATGTCTCGTCGATCTATGAAGGGTCTTTGATTAATACTGGAGAACTCTCATGCGAACGTATTAGAACGCATACTATGCTGGGCGTATGAGCCCACTCGTCGATCTTTGTGGGGGGCCTTATGCTCATCTATACGGGCCCAAGCGCTCACGCATAATCACGGGGCCCTTTCGCCCATCTTCGTAGACCGACACATGCGTTATGCGTCAACATTGGCGAATCACACGAAATAAATGATGATTATAATGGCGATCTTTATTTCGGAATTTTGGACAGAGTAATCCATAACCTCGGTGATCGTTTCCCTGACTTACATAATCTAACATGTTTCGTGTTTGATGCCATTTCGACGAGAACAACAAAACCAGGATTCGAAACCTTGCGCAAAAGATCCCTTGACAGTTGAAATTCGATAAAAGAGTAGGCCGTAGTGCCGCTGTCAGGGCAAAATTTTCCTCATAGCACACTGCATGGCGTATGCCCGTCTTCATTAGCCCAGTTCAGAGCAAAACAGTAGGACGATAAACCCCATTTCATTTCATTTCAGTTCCACCCAGGATTCAGTGCCTATGGTCCAGCACAACATTTTCAGCTCGAACCCGCCCCCATGCCCCTCGCCCGCCCCTCTAGTTCCACCACTGGTTAAACCCAATTTCATTTCATTACACTAAATATCATCAATAGAAAAACACGTGGTATAAAACACTTGTGATTGACGCACTATCAGGTTAGGTGTTGGATAAACATTGATTGATAAAAATAACAACTACAGATTGAGGGGTGTGTCCGGGGGATGGTGGGGGGGGGGGCGGTTTGGCGTTAGGTCTCTGGGAAGTACCTGCTAATTTGATAAAATCGGAAGTTTGAAGACAATATATCATACATATATAGGATTAGAGTGAATTGAGCCAAAACGGAAGTGACGTCCAACAGGTGTCCCATGAAAGAGGTTAAAGTGTTATAAAGTTAACCTGTACAAATAAACAATTAATTCAGGTGTAAATATAAATTATTATCAATGATACGATATATCACCTGTAATCATATAAATACAGGTGATCTATCCAGTATATATTTATTCACTCTTACAGATCTACATCAGACAGGTAATATAGTTCTCGTATTTCCTCGGGATCTTCCCGTGCCGTTGGCGGAGGGCAAGGGCCTTGCAAGGACAATGTCTTGTTGTTCGGATGGGACGAAAATCCGACGTCCTGTGTACACATTGGCATGTACGTAAAAGTAACCTAATATGTGCAGAAAGGGAGAGAGAGAGAGAGGGAGAGGGAGATAGAGAGAGAGAGAGAGGGAGAGAGAGTTCGATCTCAGAGTAGGCCGGGAGAGAGTTCAATTGTATTCCAATAACTCACTTGCACGTACAACCGGGAAATCAAAACCACGCCAGTTGACTCAATGAGAGACCTTATGATACAGCGCGCATGTGCTAAACACTCGACCACCCCCCCCCCCCCCCTCACGATCTTTAGCTTGCAAATAAGAGGATGCTAGTGTTACAAGGTGGACAAGTGCTGTTGTTTTTAAAAATGATCATTTGATTTTTTCAAATAAATCAATTATTAGCAGATTTTCTTAACAACTTGTTCATTTTAATCATTTGATCATTTTTATCACAGTATATGTCAAATTTTAGTCTTCTGGTCTAAAAATATGAAAAAATACTTTTTTGGCAGATTGCGTGAAACGGCAGTTGTCCATCTTATTGCACGAGCATCCTCAATTGACTGGGATACGGACATATGAGTTTTATGAGTTACCGATAAGTTTTCGAAATAAAATATGTATCAATAATTTACTCGATGTTCAGATATTTTGTTTTTACCTTTCTATTGAAGATATGGGGCTAAAATTTGACAGTCTTAAAGAAGTTTTAGTAAGACAAGAATGACATTAACATAAGTTGGAGACATTAGTACAAACTATATGCGAAGCCTATCACCCATCTGTAATCTATGTTGGAGACATTAGTACAAACTATATGGGAAGTCTATCACCCATCTGTAATCTATGTTGAAGACATTAGTACAAACTATATGCGAAGTCTATCACCCATCTGTAATCTATGTTGGAGACATTTTACAATATTTTAGAATATAATGTTTTGTTGGCATTAAGTTGTGTTGCTTTATTTCAGAAGAACATTAATAGAAGAGCGATGTTCATATTATCTTAAACAGCTTTTCATATAAAAATAAATTTATTGAATATCTGAATGTTTCTAGTTATTTTATACATGATGTCACGCTCAGTGGAAGCGGTTGTTAAATCTCAAATAAAACTAAAGATAAACCATATTTGGACAGGATTGACCATTCCAGACAGGAAATAAATAATACCACCACCCCCACCCCCCGTTTTTGAAAAGGATATAATGGAGAGGAGAGGTAGAGAGGGAAAGGTGGGGGTTTAACGTCCACTCGACACAAACTAGGTCATTTTGTGACTAACCTATGGTTCATTTTTATTTCAATAATTCGCTTGCGCGTAGGGGTCATTAGCAGTGGGAGGAAACCGGTTCACCGGCAGAAAACCCACCAGGTTGGGCAGGCGATCCTACTCCTGGTCACGTATACAACGCGCACGCCCTAACCATTCGGCCATCTACCTACCCCCCTCCCCCCAGGATATAATGGACCTCGCTCCGCCAGGTAGCAGATTCAGGGGGGGGGGGCAATTTAGGGCGAAATATATAGATCGTACTGCCTACTATATATTGGTTCGCTATCTCGTTGGAAAGCAGAATATTATGATTGTTATAGGTTTTATTGTTGTTGTTTGGTGGATTTTAGGGGTGCTATCTTGGTCTCATGGTGTCGGGTGGAGGTCGGGTGGGAGAAACATCTAGGCCAGTGGTTTCCTACCATTTGTTGGTTGCGACCCCATTCCAGAAACCACCATCTCATCGCGACCCCTCGAAGAACAAAGTCACCTTTTAATATGAAACATCATCATTATTAACAGATCAAAATTCACTATGATCAGCAGTGAATATTCGCTAGGCCTCTACAATCACTGATAAGGATGACATCGATGCGACTTAATGAGCCACAAATATTAACTTTTTTACTTTTTTCTCCGATAAATTAAATTCTAAAAACTATCCTCCGGGGTGTAGGGATCTTTAGCAGTGTGTGTGTGTGTGGGGGGGGGGCCCGAGGCAAACTCACGAGATTGAACAGGCCACCCTACTCCTTGGGGATTCGAAACCACGCCTTATGACGTAACGCACACACTAAGAACTAAGAAAACAAATCTCGTATGGAAGGGTATCGCTGCCAATATTAAATGCTCTGCTAAAATGTATTTTCCAATGATTACGTGTAAAATGTACAATGTACAAAGTCTTTGTAGAAATAATTTGTGAAAAGTACAATGTACAAAGTCCCAATACTGTAAATGTAAAACGTCAAATGCAATGAGCCAAATGTCAAATGTTTTATTTGAAAATGCTGTTTTGACATGTCTACATTTGACATTTGCCGTATAACATTTTACATTTGCGTTCTGCCGCATCTCATTTGTCTTTCACGCTTTCTACATAGCATCTTACGTACAGCATCAACTTTTGTATGCAAATGAGGATATCAGGTGAATTAGCATATACGGAAACGAGGCCGAGATGAACCTGGCACACTATAAGCCAGCATATTATAAGATATTTACATTGTCTGCGATATCACCTCGGTGGAAGCGGACTTTAAATAAAGCTATTCACACAAACAAAATATTTATCACACGATATTGAGACACTCAGCATGGCAAACCATAAGAAATTCGCTGGACGACCGTGCCTGCAATAAAATCATGTGACTAGTATGTCTAATCCGAGCCTTTGACAAAAAACATGAAATGAAATGGAGTTTAACGTCCTACTGTTCTGCTCCTAACCTGGGCTAATGAAGACGGGCATACGCCATACAGTGTGCTATGAGGGAAATTGTGCCCGGACAGCGGCACTACGGCCTACTCTTATATCGAATTCCAACTGCCAAGGGATCTTTTACGTGCACGCCAATGTGTACACGGGACCTCGGTTTTTCGTCCCATCCGAACGACTAGACAGCTTTCCTTGACAACCCCTCCGTCCTGCATCACTGACAAGGGAGAACCACGCCGGAAAATCTGGATGAACTTTCTCGGCCAATGCAGGGATCGAACAAACGACCTCCAGGCTAGCGAGCTAGCGTCTTACCCACTTAGCCACGTGATCCCCAGGCCAATATTGGTGCCAGTTATTATCACATATGTGATAGAACTAATTAAACACATTCCAAATATAATTTTAACTCAGAGATCATTGCTACGATAGCTGAGTCATACAGGATTCCTGAATCGGAAGTGACGAACGCCAAAGGAAAACACGAGACATACCTCTATATAACTGGCTGAAGTGCCGACTGATAACAGATACATGGGCGAATTTATGCTCACTAATAATTCCTTCCAAGACTAAAAGTTGTTGTGTGAGACTGTGAGAGGATATATCTAACAATTTATAAAAAGAATTGACTGCCAGTAGATAAGAGAACACGAAAGAAAAACAGAAAAAAGGTCCGTGCATTACCATGTTTTTATAAGGTAGGGGAAAGCGGGGTTAGTCCGACCCCATTCATATCTCGCGCCCACTCGGCCAAACCTCAGCAGATTCCAGTACCCTACATCTACCCTCGGCTGTTTGACGAAGTCCGCCATTAGGACTACTTTCAAGTTCCGGATTACCAACGCCGTTGCCCATGATGACGCATTTAAAGAATGTTTTACCATACAAAGATTTCAAAGTCTGAAGCTGTTTTTCTTTCAAGTTTTTCCTATTTCCTTTAGACACGGACGAGTTTGAACTGAAAAGTCTACACGCTTCGAACGACGCAGTTTAGAGAACTTCTTTCTAAAAGCGGCAAGTTTTCCTAATAATAGCCCCGTCAGACCGGGGTAGCGTCCTTACTTCGCTGCTACGGCGATGGAAAATAGTTTTAGAGCGCGTTAAGATCGCCATAAGCGTAGTGGAAACGCCAGCTATCGTGCTGTAGTCACCATGGTAGCCAATGATCGCCGAGTCACCGCGTTTATTTTGAGCATGTTCAAAGCAAACGTCAAGGTTCTGCGATCTGAAATGTAAAACTATGAGAATACGACTTTTTTTTTCAAGTTTGTAGTTTTTGGAAACATTTTCGCGCGTTGTGTTCACGTTTGCCGGCGACCTTGTGCATTTTCTGGTCGCCGTACGGTCGCATAAGTAAACCGGTGCCGCATCGCAATTGTATAGGCGTAGGTACATATCACTTACTGTCACACAGCCGAGGCTTGATGTTCGCCCATTCGGACATGGTGACTTTGAGATGAAATTACTTGTATACGCCTGTCAATAAAACTATTTAATGTATGCCGTAAATTAGCCAACTCCACACTGTCTTTAATCTAGTATGGTCTGCGACAGTGATTCTCAACCTTTTTGTGCCAACGGCACCTTGAATATATATGAAAAATATTTGATTTTTTAGCAAAATAAAAAACATGGCAAATCATAGACGGCATACAACTGTAGCCACAGACTAGTCATAGACACATAGTATGGCTCAAACTAAACGGCACACATAGGAAGATCTCACGGCACACCTGTGTGCCGCGGCACACTGGTTGGGAATAACTGGTCTATGTTGGTTTCATTAAAAATGGTGCGAACTAGCCCCGCTCTCCCCTATAGAATGAATATAAACAAGGGAATGTACGGACTATTTCTATTTTTCTCGTGTTCTCTTATCTAATGACATTCAATTACTTTATTGAATTGTCAGATATCCTCTTACAGTCCCATATAACAACTTTTGATCTTCGAAGGAATTATTAGTAAGCAGAAATTCGCCCATGTATCTGTTATCAGTCGGCACTTCAGCCAGTTATATAGAGGTATGTCCCGTGTTTTCCTTTGGCGTTAGTCACTTCCGATTCGCGAATCCTGTATTACTCAGCTATCGTAGCAGTGATCTCTCTGTTAAAATTATATTTGGAATGTATTTAACCAGTTCTATCACATATGTGATGATGACTGGCACCGATATTGTCCTTTAAACCCCATTTCAGTTCATTTCATTTCACTATCAGGCTGATAGGGTGACCCACCATAAATTAATATCTCCATATATCTCGACAATTTCGCCACAATATTTATATATATGCCAAGCCTCAAATCAGTTTCACACAATTATAGTCACTAAATAAACGATCATGTTGTACTTAATAAGCTATGACCATTAATCATCTATAAATAATAGACTGAAAACTGGTTCCATGTGTCGTCCATAACATCCAGACACTTTTGAGTAAAAGATAGGTTACGTGCCCTTGTTTTGAAATTAGAGTCGCTTAACCAGTCTATCGACCATTCTAAGGCTGATTGACAGGTCGGGATAATCAAGACTACTTTTTTACGAAACATAACAGAAAGCTAGAACAAGAAATTGAATTAAGAAATGAGCACGTTAGCTAGCTCAACAATTGCTTTAAGAAGCTTGTAAAAGTAAAATGAACTACTGCTAGTATCATGTTCCTGTCTAACCCGAGTGTTTCAGAGATAGTATTTGTACTAAACCAAAAGATGCCGCTCTTAACGGTATAGTTAATGATAAAGCGATTTAAAAAATGAAACGAACGTAATTTCTAAATCTGCTGTAATAACCAAGAAGCTTAATTTTACTGCTATTCAAAATCGTCAACAATAAATTTTTTACGGCTGTAATAGTTGATAGATTTGTAGAGAATTGCACGTGCCATGGCTATTTATAGTATCATACTGTCAGAAAGTTGGCCTCGACACGGCGAATGTGCACGCTTCAGTGGTAGTCACGAACTATCAGCGGTTGACTGTATTTCTGTAGGTGCATGGGCCACCCTATCATTGAGGTGTGTGTATCCGGGAACTTGAGCGGCGTTGGGTTCAAGTTGGAGTCAATCACAGTTTTGGTGTTAGCTCTCTGGGAAGTACCCGCGAATTTGATAAAATCGGAAGCTTTGAGACATATATATACATGTATAGGATTATAGTGGAGTGAGTCTGAACGGCATTATTACCATGAGGAGAAAATAATAACCACCCCGCATCCCACCCACCCACCCGACCTCCTCCAGGAACACGCCTGTGGTTATTGGTTAGTTAGAAATGTACAAAAACTAAAATTTGGGGATTGACTGAGATGGGCGTGTCATAAAGAGAGGAGGAGAAATGGGGTTTAACGTCCACTCGATACACTAATATAATGGTTCAATCATATTTCGTTCCACCCGAACGACGTTGTCCCTTGTCAGGTCCCCAGTCCTCCACCACTGACAAGGGGTTAGTGACCGCGTCGGAAAATCCTGAAGACCTTTCTTGGCCAACACAGGGATCGAACGCGGAGACCTCCAGGTCAATGAGCCAACTTCCTACTCACTGAGCCATCCAAATACGACTCAAATGCACTGGGTAAATGAATAATTTCAGATTGTATCAAGGTTGGGCTTTAGATCATAAGGGTGTCATTGAGTCAAGTGACATGGTTTCAAATACCAGCTTGTACGTGACTAGGAGTAGAATCACCCACACACAGCTAAAGTCGTTAAAGTCGTGAATAGTTAATGTTATGTAAATGTACTCATCTCTCTCTCTCTCTCTCTCTCTCTCTCTTCTTTGGGAGTTGATCCAGATCGGTCTCACAGATTGGTCAGAAAAGCCCAACAAGGATCTCCACACAAATTAAGTGACGTCCAACAGGTGGTGCATGAAAGAGGTTAAAGGGTTATAAAGGTAACGAGTACAAATAAACAATTAATTCAGGTGTAAATATTAGTTATAATCAATGATACGATCTATCACCTGTAATCATATAAATACAGGTGATCTACCAGTATATATTTATTCACTCTCACAGATCTACATCAAACAGGTAATATAGTTTTCTTATTTACTCGGGATGTTCCGGTTCCGTTGGCTGAGGGCAGGGACCTTGCAAGCACAGTGTCTTGATGTTCGGATGGGACGAAAACCCGACGCACTGTGTACACATTGGCGTGCACAAGTAGAATTGACAGTTGGAATTCATAATCAGAGTAGACCGGGCAAACTGTAGCCCAATATAAGTGCAGAGAGAGACAGTGAGAGAGAGAGGCAGAGAGAGAGAGAGAGAGAGAGAGGGGGAGGGGGCAATGGGGTTTAAAGTCCACTCGACACAAAATAGGTCAATTCGGCACTAACATAGGCTATAGTTCAATTTTATTCCAATACTCACTTGCACGTAGAGTCTTTAGGTGTGGAAGGAAACCAGGGGACCCGGAGAAAATCCACAATGTTAGACAGGTCATCCCTATACTTGTCACGTACAAGCTAGGATTTGATATCACGAGACACGTGAGATCACGTGACACATCTGATATCTCTACTAGTCACATATCTAAAATATTATTGTTTTAACAGAATGAAGTTATTGGTTCTAACACTCGCTGTTCTTGTCCTGGTTCCGTTTACTGAAGGTTGGTTTAGAAATGCACTTAGTTCATTAGGAAGAATAGCCAAATCAGCCGGTCGTACAGTATCGAGAGTCTTAAGCGATCCTGCCGTCAGAATAGCCACCCGAGCGGCATTAACAGCTATAGGTAAAAGAAACGTTGACTCAATGATCGCCGATGGTGAGGCAACAAGGGAAGAATTAGCCGAGGTTCTTCATCTTGATGATGAGGACTTAGATCTGTTTTTTGCCCAGTTTGACTTAGATGGTAAGTTATTTCATCAAAATATATTTAAAAGATTTCAAGTAGCCAATTGTATTCTAGCACCCGCTCCTCAATGTGTCCTACGTTTAGTCTGCCTACATGCCTTTGGATGCCCCAGTGCGCCACTGTATGTGTTAATATCTCCCGAAATAAAACAACTTGTAATCTGATAGTTTTATTACCATATAGCTGGTATGTAATAATATCTCTTGTAATCTGATAGCGCTATTACAATAAAATAAAAAGTATCCAGTAGTTTTATGCATAGCGTATTTTGCTGCTACCCGTCCCCGTCAAATTTATGGAATGACCCACAGGAAAACTTGACCATTCTGAACATAGAAATGAAATGAAATGAAATGAAATGGGGTTTAACGTCCTACTGTTTTGCTCCGAACTGGGCTAATGAAGACGGGCATACGCCATACAGTGTGCTATGAGGAAATTTTGCCCGGACAGCGGCATTACGGCCTACTCTTATATCGAATTCCAACTGTCAAGGGCCAATGTGTACACGGGACCTCGGTTTTTCGTCCCATCCAAACGACTAGACAGCTTTCCTTGTCAGCCCCTCCGTCCTGCATCACTGACAAGGGAGAATCACGCCGAAAAATCTAGATGGACTTTCTCGGCCAATGCAGGGATCGAACACCCGACCTCCAGGCTAGCGAGCCAGCGTCTTACCCACTTAGCCACTGTGATCCCCACTGAACATAGAGCAGAACCGTTGTTTGTCTGCACCGGAAGTTTCGTATTATTGGAACAATACAGACGGAATTACAGAGCGAAATGTTGCCCGACTTTATATCGAATACAAAGTCCCAAGGGATATTTTACGTACACGCCAATGTGTACACAGGACGTCTGATTTTCGTCCCATCCGAACAACTAGACAGCTGTCCTTGTCAGGCTTTCCGTCCTGCACCACTGACAAGGGAAAACCACGCCGGACAATCCGGATGAAATTTCTCGGCCAATCGCGAACACGCGACCCCCAGACTAGCGAGCCAAGGTCTCACCCACTTAGCCACCGTAGCTAGTGGCTACCCCACTTAACCACCGTGGGTTGGGGATGTGTTTAAACACAATTGAGCAAAGGCGAGAATGATGAGTGATGTTTACCATTACACTTTGTTTAAGACAGGCTTATGAGAGTGTCAAAACTATTTCACACTTTGGCGAGAGCCCTCATCCCCCACTTGATCTTGGGGCTTTAGTCTTAGACTGCTAAACTTACTGGTAAATACTGACGCCGAGTGTATATATTTCAGACAACAATGTCATTTCATTTTAATCTGTTTTACAGGAAATGATGTCTTAGATCAAAATGAGTTTGAGGTATTTTATGAGGATTATTTAGTTATTCAAGCAGCTAACGATAATTAAATACACCTTGTTTATACGATACAGGTAAATATTTTTAAATGATTCCAGGTAGTGTGTTTAGTATTTCTAAAGGTTGGGAGGGGATTGAATGGTTGATGAATGGTTGAATGTGTGTGCGCTGGATCACTGGGCTATTGTACATGTTAAATCGAGAAACTGTGCAACTAGGTCATTTCGGGACTAACACATGGTTCAGTTTTGTTTCAATAATAAGCAGTGGGATGAAACCGGAGGACCCGCAGAAATCCCACGAGGTAAGACATGCGACCCTACTCCTTGTCACGTACAACCGACGAATCAAAACCACGCCAGTTGACTCAATGACAGACCTTATGATACAGCGCGGACGTGCTAACCATTCGGCCAACCAACCCCCTTATGATCTTTAGCTTGCAAATTGAGGATGCTAGTACAATAAGGTGGACAAGTGTCGTTGTTTTTTAAATGCGATCATTTGATTTTTTCAAATAAATCAATTTTTAGCAGATTTTCTTAACAACTTGTTCATTTTAATCATTTGATCATTTTTATCACAGTATATGTCCACTTATTGCACGAGCAAACCTCAATTGACTGAGGTACGGACATTTGAGTTTTATGAGTTACCGATAAGTTTTTTAAAAAAAATATGCATCGAGTGACAGATTTATTTGAAATAAATTGTGTTTAACATCCTACTTGTCCGCCCCGACTGGGCTAAAGAAGACAGAAGATACATCTGAAGGTTCTTTACTGTAGCAATAATTAATAATCTAATAACTTGTGATCTTTTTACAATATTTTAGAATATAATTTTTGTTGCCATTAAGTTGTGTTGCTGTATTTCAGAAAATAATCTAAAATGAAGAACATTAACAGCAATATCTGAATTTCTATGAGCGGTGATCATATTATCTTAAACAGCTTTCATATAAAAATAAATTTATTGAATATCTGAATGTTTCTAGTTATTTTATACAGGATGTCACGCTCAGTGGACGCGGTTGTTAAATCTCAAATAAAACTAAAGATAAACCATATTTGGACAGGATTGACCATTCCAGACAGGAAATAGATAATACCCCCACCCCCACCGCCGTTTTCGAAAAGGATATAATGGAGAGAAAGAGATAGATAGGGGGGAGAAGTGGGGTTTAACACGTGACGTGTGTTATGAGGGAAATTTTGCAAAGATAGCGGCACTACGGCCTACTCTTATATCGAATTCTAAGTGTCAAGGGGTCTTTTAAGTGCACGCCAATGTGTACACGGGACCTCGGTTTTTCGTTCCATCCGAACGACTAAACAGCTGTCCATGTCAGGTCCTCCGTCCTGCATCACTGAAAGCTGATATTTAGTGAAATGAAATGGGGTGGCGCTTTGCTCCCCTTCCGGTCGAGATAGATTCCTGACGACGAAGTGAAAACCATAGATGGGGCCTAATGGAGATGGGCCCCAAATGGTTCCAAATCAATGAGGGACCCTTTTGTCAATGCCAGAGGGCCCCAGCGTGAAAATAATTGGGCCCACACTACTCGTAGGACTCAGGAGACCTTAATCAATTCAATGGGGCTCCACTTTTATGTAATTGGGCCCAATGGTATGCCGTAGGGACCCATGTCTCTTCGGTCTATGAAGGGCCCTTGATCAATACTGGAGGACCCTTAGGTGAACGTACTGAGGACGCTAACTACGCTGGACGTAGGGACCCACTCGTCGATCTATGTGGGGACCTTATAATCATCTATACGGACCCAAGCGCTGACGCATCATCACGGGACCATTTCGCCTATGCGATGTTTATTTCGGAATTTTGGACAGCGTATTTAATAGCTTCGGTGATGGTTTCGCTGACATAAATGATCTTATATCTTTCGTGTTTGATGCCAAGCCATTTCGACGACAACAACGAAACGAGGATCCGACACCTTCCCTAATTTTATGTGTGCGACGTCGCGAGAGATTTGCTCTATGATGAGTACTCATCTTACAATCGTAAACATTCCTCGTCATTCTCGCCTGAAGACTAAGGACCCAAAGTGTAAAATAGTTTTGACACCGTCATAAGCCTGTCTTAAACAAAGTGAAGTCGTAAACATTCCTCGTCATTCTCGCCTTTGCTCAATTGAGTTTAAAACACACTCCCACGCACGGTGGCTAAGTGGGGAGCCACGTTGGCTAAGTGGATAAGACGCTGGCTCTCTAGCCTGGACGTCGGGTGTTCGATCCGTGCATTGGCCGAGAACGTTCATCGGGGTTTTCCGACGTGGTTTCCTCCTGTCAGTGGTGTAGGATGAAAGGGCCTGTATGCAAAATTTCCCTCACAGCGTATGCCCGTCTTTTACTAGTAACATGACAGTAAACACATTCTGGTTGAGGATCTTGCTTCAAAATGAAAGGAGAAGAGACACAAAGATTCAAAAAGAGCCCAATCAGCCTTATGCAACCTCTACGTCTGCGGCCTTTCAACCGGAGAGGTTCACAACCACATAGATCTTCATTTCCTCTCCATGTAAAATACAGAGGAAAAAAAATATTAATGTTAATGATGTCCGATATTTGTTTACCTCAGTTGTTATGGTGATCATTGAGATTTCCGTAATTATAAATGTTAGATGAAGTTGCGCAGCAAGGTCATCAAGATCTCTGGGGTTCAGATGTAAACTTGATGGTAAATATATAGAGCAGAGACTGGCAAAAGCAGAGTGTGATAGACACACAGAGCAGAGAGTGACAGAAATATGTAGAGTCACCCAAACTGCAACTGCCTGTAAAAGCCAGCTGAGAGAGACTTTACTTTGCGAAATATTTCCATTAAGGAAAATGAAAACACCACCGTGTGCTCTACGATCATTTTTAGGAAGACAACAAGGTATTAAATGTTTGAATTAAGACCACAGCAATTCCATTGAATTATGGATTCCACATTTCGAGACTAACATATGGTTCAGTTTTATTTCAATAATTCGCTAGCACGTAGGGGCCTTTAGCAGTGGGAGGAAACCGGGAGTCCCGGAGAAAACCCAAGCTGGTAATCGAAACCGGGCCACTTGCTTCAATATGACGAACCATTTGATTAATCGCGCACACCTTAACATATCACCGCCCCTCCTCTATGCTTCATGAACAACAGTCCGGTTTCCTCCCACTGCTAAAGACCCCTACGCGCAAGCGAATTATGTAAATAAAATTAAACCATATGTTAGTCCCGAAATGACCTAGTTTGTGTCGAGTGGACGTTAAACCTCATTTTTTTTTCTCTCTCTTTCTCTCATGAAGAACAGGGGCGTGACGCAGCACCACAGGTGCGAGCTTTGTAGGTAGAGGGGAGTGGAAGTAATCGAAACCGGGGCACTTGACTCCATGACGGACCTTGTGATCAATTGCGCACGCATTAACCAACCGCCGCCCCTCCTCCCTGCCCCATGAACAACAAGGGCGTACATATCGATTTTTTTAGGGCGGGGGAAGGGGGAGTGGACTGACATGCTCCTAATCCGAGTGACGCAGCCACCAGCTGAGGCGCGGGGGAGACATTTTTGAATCGAAATGCCATTTCCTGGATTTTAGAGGAAGATTTTGCAGAATTCTGATGGTCAGTAAACAATTATAACATGAGTAAAATTAAGTACTAAGCATGGAAATTCGTGATATTTATCAAGAATTTTGCAAGAACGTAAAAAGTACTGTGAATCTGTTACAGGTTATGAAACTGGTGAGTGACGAAGGGCAGCGTCAGCTGCGGAGAAGGGATATTTTTCTATTTTGGTGTGAGGAAGGATATTTTTTGACATAGTTGTTAGGTGAGGACGGGTGTGTTTCTGACTTACTGTCTGAACCATCGTAAATTTTAAACGCATTTCTTCGATTATGAACAAACTACTTAGCTTTCGTTCCGGAGGTGGTTTTATTTTGACAGATAGTTTGATAACCACGTGTTGCAATGAAAACAAAGCGCGATCATTACGATCGTTTGAGTTTGGGCGACGGAAAAAATATCAACTGAAGATTTATATTGAAACCATCGACCGTATATAGTCCCCATTGGTTGGATTCTCTGTCGCTCGCTCATACACGACGAGATCTCAATGTCAACGGCAAATCAAGCGATGTGATATTTGACATAGCGGGATTTTATACAGATTAATTTCTTGAACTTACATATTTTTATAGTTACATGGTAATTTTTCAACCATATTTTAAGTATTCCTAATCCTATCCGGTAGTGACGAATTTCTCCAGTTTAGAACTTTGAAATTTCCAAATGCAGCAGTTGCAAATTGTGGAATGATCGATTTCAATATTTTCGTAGTTTTTGTAAGCATTTTGGTTTTGCTAAATACTCCAAATTCCCGCATGTACGAAGGATTTTAAAATTATAAAAATAAAGTTCAGGTCCCGAATGATGATTAATTATGCAGATGTAAAAATAAAAGCATGTTTTAGTAGGTTTGTTTTTAACGAAAACTCGACATGTTTTTTTCGAATTCACATGGGCGCGTACGGAGTAAACAAAGACGATGTGTTGATACATTTACTACATTTATATTAGTCTATCTATGTATGGGTGGCAAAGAAAAAAAAAGAGTAGCAAGATAAATAAAAAATATTATGAATTGATTTATGTGTTTTAAACTTAATACTGGTAATTGCGCGAGGGGAGGAGGTATTTTTTGGTGTGGCACACAATTCTAAAGGCTTCGTGGACGTTTCCTGTCCATCTATACTCAGCCAAATTAAAAACTTGACACTAATGAATTTCAACAATTTTTTTTTCTGGTAAGTCAAATAAATTTTAAAGTGTTTCTAACGATAGTAAGTAGTAAGAAGCCTTTCATTTCATAAACCTGTAAAGTCACGTGGATCACGTGACTTTTGAGCATATAAAGATGAAAAACCTGAAAAACACGCGCAAAGACAAACTCGTGAGGTCAATCGATGCAAGTTTGCTTAAACTGAACACGCACACGTAACTTGAACTGGAAAAACAAATTAAAATTGATATTTTCATCTTTGTTAGAAAATGCCGCGCCTTTCAAATGTAGAACGTCTTCGTGCTATAGGTAGGCTCTATGCTGGTCAGTCTGTGGTCACTGTTGCAAGAGCCTTTAATTGTTCACGCCAGACAATAATTAATCTTAGAATGAGAGTGCTTCAAACTGGAACTATTGCCGACCGCCCAAGGGCGGGAGCGCCACGTGTGACGTCTGTTATATAATGCTCTAATTGTGCTTCCATACTTTCATATGTAACTTCAATAGAGTAGTCTCCCCTGCGTAGAGTTTATAATGGCTGAAGAATAAACATGTCTTAGAATACCACACTGTCTCTTCCTTGACTCCTAACTTCCCTACCAATAACCGATTCCACCATCCCGATACTACAGATATGGCGACGAGTATGCTGATTTACGAACGCACGTTGTTGAAGTCTAGAGTCAAATGTACTTGCTAATATAGAGCGAAGCTCTAAAGCACCGCGCGAAGCGCGGTGTTTGAGCAAAGCTCTTTTCCGGTAACACAGGAGCGTAATTGAAAATGTCACCCACAGACTGTTGATTAAAAAAAATTCAGCCGGAACCGGGTACACTGGGCAAAACAGGCAATGCGCATGTCAACTAACCAAATCTCGCCCAAGCGAGATCACGTAACTAACAAAAATAATTCTATCCACCAAATCTCGCCCAAGCGAGATTACGCGACTCATAGAACTATTTCTATGACGCGTCTAATCAATGACGTCACATATTTTTTACGTCAATGAAAATAATTCTCACACTTTTTTGTTCTTTTTTTAAAAACAAAATTAATGTTTAAAATTAGATCTCAATAAAAACTAAATTATTTAATATTTTTTGTATCACTTGAGAAAATTAATTATGAATGAAGGTTTTATATTTAACAATAATCAGCTTCGCTCTACTCAGGCAATGCCTGTTACATATTAATATAGAGCGGTGCTTGGGCAAAGCTCTTTTCCGGTAACACAGGAGCGTAATTGAAAATGTCACCCACAGACTGTTGATTAAAAAAAAATTCAGCCGGAACCGGATACACTGGGCAAAACAGACAATGCGCATGTCAACTTACCAAATCTCGCCCAAGCGAGATCACGTAACTAACAAAAATAATTCTATCCACCAAATCTCGCCCAAGCGAGATTACGCGCCTCATAGAACTATTTCTATGACGCGTCTAATCAATGACGTCACATATTTTTTACGTCAATGAAAATAATTCTCACACTTTTTTGTTCTTTTTTAAAAAACAAATTTAATGTATAAAATTTAGATCTCAATAAAAACTAAATTATTTAATATTTTTTGTATCACTTGAGAAAATTAATTATGAATGAAGGTTTTATATTTAACAATAATCAGCTTCGCTCTACTCAGGCAATGCCTGTTACATAACAGGCAATGCGCATGTCAACTTACCAAATCTCGCCCAAGCGAGATTACGCGCCTCATAGAACTATTTCTATGACGCGTCTAATCAATGACGTCACATATTTTTGATGTCAATGAAAATAATTCTCACACTTTCTTGTTCTTTTTTTAAAAACAAAATTAATGTATACAATTTAGATCTAAATGAAAATCAATTTGGAAAATCTAAATTATTTAACATTTTTTGTATCACTTGAGAAAATTAATTATGAAGGTTTTATATTTGACAATAATCAGCTTCGCTCTACTCAGGCAATGCCTGTTACATATTACTTTTAAGTCTCACCGCATCGATAATTTCCAGGTGGTTGCAGACCTCGGTTACACCGACTTTCCTACATTCTTCTACATTTACGCCGTTTACGATGGCATCTGGCTGGAGTTTGAATGCCCCACCCCCATTCTTATCTACGCCAGGTAAACCTGCTATATGTTCGACAATTATATTGAAGCCATCGGTGGTAACAGTTACTCAGATGGAAGAAAACGAGCTCTACTACTACACTGCATTTGGGCCTGAAGCTCAAAGGGTCTTTTACACTCTTAGAGAAGACGATGAAGTTCTCCTTGAACGAACCGAATTTCTTAAAGCTAAGAAAATGCTTTCGAAAATGTACACTACAAAAATACATGAAATTGCTGCAAGAGTTACGTTCAGAAAACGACAACAATTTATTACCAGGTGTGAAAAAGTAGACGATTACATTTTAGCCTTACGTTATCTCTCTTTAAATGGTTGTAATTTCCGGAATGAATATGAAGCTATCCGTGATCATTTTCTAGAAAAAAACTTCAGTTCATGGTATCGTTAAGAAATTAATGGGTAAATCTGATTTAACTTTGGATAAAACAGTTGAATTTGCCAGAAATATTGAACAGTCAAGATTAGATGGTAGAATGGTTGATAATAAAAATTCTGCCAGAAATGAAATGAAATGAAATGAAATGGAGTTTAACGTCCTACTGTTCTGCTCCCAACCTGGGCTAATGAAGACGGTTCTGCCAGAAAATCCTATGAAGTAAATGCTGTCAACTTCAAGCCACAGTCTCGTTCGAAATCCAGACCTAGGCCTTCACATCAACATGCCCCTACACCTGCTACTAAGTCTACACCAGGAAGACATTGCTACAGATGTGGTTCATCTGCTTATCTTGCTAACAGTACACAATGTCGTGCTATTAAAGAAACATGCAGAAAATGTGGAAAACAAGGACATTACAGTCATGTTTGCATGGTTCAAATTACAGTTAATCATATTGAGGAAGATGATGTTTTTGTTTTGACTCTTACATCCAATACCTTTAATAATTCAATTACATGTCATCTGCTAATAAATGACATTCCTACATCATTGATGGTTGATACCGGTAGTGCCCGTACCCTCATTGATAAAGTTATGTATTACAATACATTCTCGCAATTTTCATTACAGCCTCCTATGGTGCATTTGAAGTCCTACTCTTCAGATAAAATTTCTACAATTGGATGTTTTACAGCTGCTGTCAAGTACAAAGACCGACATGCTTCCTGTATTATCCATGTTGTTGAAAATGGTATTCCTCTACTTGGTATGGATATGATAGAAGCCATTGATCTACAGATGCAAGGTTCTTCATTAGTTAATATAACCAAGGCTACACCTACTTACACAGAGAATACATCAACTTCTACCCTTACTTTACCTGATACTTTAGTGTCTACTGCCACTTTGCCTACATCAATGCCTGCTGCTACATCTACGTCGTCTGCTACAAGTACATTGTTGCCTGCTGCTCCCAGTACACCGAAACTTACCCCTCCCCCCTGCTACTTCTCCTGAATCGTCAATACCTACACACATCCTTAACAGATTTGGTCATATGTTTACACCAGGTCTTGGTACAGTTAAAGGATATGAACTTAAAGTCAAAATGAAGGAAAATACCATTCCTGTACAGTCTCGCTTACGTCGACTACCTTTTGCCTTACGTCCTGCAGTCGACAAAGAGCTTGATCGTCTTGAACATGATGGTATTATTGAACCTATTGATGCTAGTGAATGGATTTCGCCATTATCAGTTGAATGGAAGAAATCTGGAAAAATTCGATTATGTGTCAATATGCGTAAAGTCAATGAACAAATGGTTATTGAGAAATTCCCTTTACCAAAGATTGATGAATTACTTGCAGAACTTAATGGTGCTTGCTGATTTGCGAAGATTGACTTAGCCAGTGCATATCATCAATTATTACTGTCTACAGAAAGTCGTGACTTGACTTCATTCATTACTCATCGTGGGTTATACAGATACACAGGAGTTAACTTTGGAATGGCTTCAGCTCCCTCCGCATTCCAAAAATTGATGTTTCGTCTTACAAATCATCTACATGGTGTACAGTGCTACTTAGATGACCTGATTGTTTATGGTAAAACCTTTGATGAATACACGTCTAATTTGTATTCCCTGCTTTCCAAACTTGATTCAGTTGGACTGAAATTGAACAATAAATGTGTTTTTGATGTGCAAGAAATAGAATTTCTGGGTCATACTATTGCCCACACTGGTGTAACACCACAATCCGAGAAAGCAAAAGCTATACAAGATGCGCCCTTACCTCATGATTTAACATCACTACAGTCATTCTTGGACTTGCTGGATACCTGTCAAAATATTGCCCACAATACAGTACTACAGTTGAGCCGTTACGTACCATGCTTAGAAGTAAGTCTAATAAAACGTTTGAGTGGTCTACTGAAGCGTTAGAAAGTTTTCACAAGATTAAGGACACCATTGGACATCATATTACATTATCAATATTTGATCCCGACCTACCTACAATAGTCACTTATGATACTAGTGATTACGGGATTGGTGGAGCTCTTAGTCAAATCGTTAATGGAGAAGAAAAAATAGTTACCTGTGCCTCACGTACACTTACAGAATGTGAACGAAAGTATTCCGTTGGAGAGAAAGAAGCACTTGCTTGCGTATGGTCTTGTTTACGATGGAACACTTACCTTTGGGGTCGTAATTTTACCCTTCGTACTGATCATAAAGCCCTGACTACACTGCTGTCACCTAAAGGTGCTGGTCGACAATCTATGCGGATTGCTAGATGGAATGCTAAACTACTTTATTTCCATTACAACATTGTCTACACTAGTGGATGCTGATTACCTTAGTCGATCACCATTACCCTAGATTACAGATGAAGACGTTGACGATGAAGTCATTTTATCTGTTTTTGATGATGATTCAACACTTTCAGTAAAATTGTCTGAATTACAAGATTTTACAAGGAACGATCCTCTACTTCAAGAAGTGATTCGTTATACAAGCTTTAGATGGCCTATAAAAGACACCAACCTTTCTACTCAGTTACGAAAGTTTTTCAAACTTAAAGATGAACTATGGGTTTGTAAGAATATTTTAATGCGTGGTTCACGTGTTGTTGCTCCTTCCGCCCTCACCCCTAAATTATGCCAAATTGCTCATGCTTGTGACCAAGGCACTATCCGTACTAAACAACGCCTTAGAGAACTTTACTGTTGGAGTGGAATTGACTCTCAAATTGAAATGTTAATTTCTACTTGCACTGTTTGCCAAAATAGTGATAAAACTGCTAAAACTTTTGTTGCTCCCATGACACCTGTTCCTACACCTGCCAAACCTTGGGAAAACCTTGCCATTGACATCGTTGGTCCTGATGATAGTCAACCACATGCCTCACGTTTTGCAATCACCATGATTGATTATTTTACTAAATGGCCTGAAATAGCTATTACTGGTGCCGTTACTAGCTCAGCTGTTATTACGTTTCTTAAATCTGTCTTTAGTCGTGAAGGATATCCTGCTGAGATCATTACAGACCATGGAGTACAATTTGTGTCTCGTGAATTTGAATCATTTCTTAAGTCAGTGCTATTTATCACCTACAGTCTAATGGACTAGTTGAACGCTTAAATAGAAGTCTAAAAGATGTCCTTAAAACTACCCGTCGTGGAGATACCACACTGCCTCTTCCTTGACCCCTAGCTTCCCTACCAATAACCGAATCCACCATCCCGATACTACAACGTCACTCCAGGAAGATCAAGCAATACGATTACGTCATCTTAGAAACAGATTTGTCACTGCAACCTCCACAAGTAGAGAGATGCTTGGTCGAAGGGTAACTGCACAAACTGTTTGAAATCGCTTGCAGGCTCTGGTCTTGGAGCTCGGAGGCCCTATAATGGACCAATATTGACACCTCTTCATCGCCGTAACCGACTTGTGTGGGCCACAAGACACATAAGATTTACTCAAAGACAGTGGAATTCGGTTGTCTTTAGTGACAAATCTTGATTCACTTTGAGATTTGCCGATGGCAGGGTCCGAGTGTACCGCAGACGAGGTGAACGTTACGCTCAAGTATGCGTCAGAGAAGTTGACCGATTTGGTGGCGGCAGCGTCATGGTTTGGGGTTCTTTTTGTGCACATGGACGTTCTCCTCTTGTTGTTCTCCAAGGGAACTTAAATGCTGTCCAGTACAGGGATCAGATTTTGCAACCTGTTCTTCTTCCGTTTATGCAGAGACATGGGCCTGGACTAACGTTTCAACAAGACAATGCTCGACCCCATACAGCAATTGCTACCCAGAATTTTTTAGGGAAATGCCGGTGTCCAAGTCCTGGATTGGCCGTCGCTTAGCCGCGACCCTAATCCTCGGGTAGTGTTTACTAATGTTCTGAGATTCATGAGATGACGTTGTGTGGCCGTACGAGACGCTAGAGAAGGCCACAACCGTTACTAAACACTTTATTCCGATTGTTCTCCAAGTCTGTGAATTTCATTTTGGGGGGTACTGTGACATCACGAACGTTATCAATGTCAAGGACTTTCGGCGAGACGTATTCTTGCTTTCTGTTGATGTCAAGGTCGTCTGTGCACAACATAACACTAAAATAGTTGCCTTAAACCAAATATTAAAAATCTAGTCCCAAAAATCCCGAGTGTCAAGTTTTTAATTTGGCTGAGTATATATACACGGTCCATGTTGAAACCATTGATCACAAGTCTATCAAATTTTATTCACTGATACTCGTAAAAATAAAGTCATATATAGACTAAAAATATGTTATTAATCTATCATATTAAAGATAATCATGGGTTATATTTAAGGCCCGTAAAACAAATGTGATTGTTGTTGTGCAGCATGTGTGTTCAAAAGAAAATTATCTCATCCGAGTAGCTAATCAAATAATTAAAACAAAATATTTCAAAAGGTAAAGTTATAAAATTTGCAGAGATTTTACTAGAATGTAAAAGACGGGAACAAAATAAAAGAATACGGACAGTTATGTGCGTGAAAGGCCAAACTCAATGCCGAGCCGAGATTTGTACCTTTTTCTTAAACCAAACTTGAATTATCGTAAAAGTGCCGATTTGCTATGCTGTCACCCCTTATACGAAATAATATCTCCCGGAGAGTGGCGTAACCAGCTTCCATATTGGTATTTTTCTGTGTCAAAGTTTGTGGGAATTCAATTTTTCAAGAGAGAACTTTTTTATTCGTTCGGATAATTAGTTGTGCAGTGGATTTTATTTAACGGGAATTGATTTCAACCACACTATAATAACCAAAGTTAAGTAGTTTGTTCATAATCGAAGAAATCTGTTTTGAATTTACGATGGTTCAGACAGTAGTTGTGAGGTGAGGGCGTTTTTTGTCTCTTACCTAGTTGTAAGGTGAGGACGGGTGTGTTTCTGACTTAGTTATGAGGTGAGGAAGGGTGTGTTTTTGACTTAGTTATGAGGTGAGGACTGGTGTGTTTCTGACTTAGTTGTGAAGTGAGGATGGTGTGTTTCTGACCTAGTTATGAGGTGAGGACTGGTGTGTTTCTGACTTAGTTGTGAAATGAGGATGGTGTGTTTCTGACCTAGTTGTGAAGTGAGGTTGGTGTGTTTCTGAAGTTTTTGTGAGGAAGTGTATGTTTCTGACTTTTTTTTTTCTTGAAATTTTTAACCAGATATAGAACTACTTCAACACATTTATATTTTTTTATTGAAAATTAAAAACAAATATTTTAGAATTTATTTTTCAGGAGAGAAAAGGTTAATATTGAGAACTAATCAATTGGCTTCGTGTCAGTTCTTTCAGTGATAGTATCGACCAAGCCAATATTTATTGTTGTTAAGTTTCAGCTCTGAAAATCCACACCGTTTTAATTGATGGTAATAATGAAAGTCTACATGTGTGGCTTTCAATTATTGGTTGTAAACAGAACACTGTTTTTATGGGATGCAATCACTAGTTTTATTCTAACAGCACGACGTTTCGACAAGTATCCTCTTATCGTTATCAAGCACAATGATAATGATAAGAGGATACTTGTCGAAACGTCGTGTTTTTAGAATAAAACTGGTGATTGTATCCCATAAAAACTGGGTTCTGTTAATGTGTTTCCGATCGCTAAATGCCACTTCAAGATTATGAGTTGTAAAACATAGAAACATATGCCCACATGCAGCTAGGTTGTTATCACATGGAAGCCATGATGGTTCAGTCAGTAAGACGCTGGCTCGCTTAACAGAGAGTCTCGATGTTCAATCTCGGGATTCAAATAGGGATTGTTGAGCATTCTTTTCCCTTGTAAATGATGTAGGACGGAGTGTCTGACAAGGGACAACGTATAGTCGTTCAGATGGGACAAAATCCTGTGTACACATTGGTGTGAACGTAAAAGAATCCTTGAAACTTCAAATTCGATATAAGAGTAGGCCGTAGCGCCGCTGCCAGGGCAAAATTACACTGACTCAATGACCACTAACAGATGGTTTCAACGGCGCCTGCCATGATTCTTTCTTCGAGCACAAGACTTACAAGAACGAACTCAATGTTGGACACTATCTTTCATAACTGACCAATAAAATAGTCGGCAAAGTTTAGACTATGTTTCTCCTCTCCTAGATTTCCACCAGAAGGAATTGCAAGATTGGATTTTCGATTATTCAAGAGTCAAGTCATTGAGTCAAGTGTCCCAAGCTCCTACTTGACGATGAGTGGGGTTTCCAGCCCAACATCTGGTTTCCTCCCACTGCTAAGGGTGAGGCACGATTGCATCGCAATACATCAGACAACTGTATCACAATACATCAGACAACTGTATCCCAATACACCAGACAACGGTACCGCAATACATCAGCCAACTGTATCACAATACATGAGACAACTGTATCACAATACATCAGTCAACTGTATCCCAATACACCAGACAACTGTATCGCAATACATCAGCCAACTGTATCACAATACATGAGACAACTGTATCACAATACATCAGTCAACTGTATCCCAATACACCAGACAACTGTATCGCAATACATCAGCCAACTGTATCGCAATAATGCGTCTGCATCAAGATATGAGACAGATCCAACGTATTCATCAGACAAATGAAATACAAATAAATCATTTAAAATAAATTTATTTAACAAAAATAATAATCAAAGGTAACAGTTATAATGAGCAAATAAAAAACAAACACAAATAATTAGCATTTTATAAAAGTATTTCGGACGGATTTTTAACATTTTCTTAAATAAATAACCAGTAAATATCCCTATTTTGATCCGGAGAAAATTAAACATTTAAAAATATAAGGAACAATTTCTATTTATAAACATTTGTGTTCTCTCTTTAATCTCACCCATTAGAATTTAAAATGTTTTTATTTCAGATTCAAACCCATGAATAGAGTTTTGATAATATTTTCTTGCATTTTGGTTGGTGTGAAACTATCAACCCCCACCCGCTAAATAGCTTGTAGCAGGAATGCACAAATTTATGTGTGGAAACATAACAAAACTGACACAGTTATATGGGACAACACTCACTGGTTTATTATACACAAGCACAACGTTTCGATAAGTATTCTCTTATCGTTATCAAGCACAGTGGAAACATAAAGGCGTCAATGCATTTCCACCAGCGTAGCGGATGTTCATCATCGTCGATGGTTTGACTTTCCATTTTTTTTTTTTTTTTTTTTTTTTTTTTGCCGTAATGCAGGCTCTACTGTTTTACTAATCAGGGGGTAGGGGTTCGATTCCATTGTTGACCAGAAAGTTCCTGCGTAGTTTTCTCGTCGGACAGTGACATCTGGTATATTAATATTAAGTAAAGGGTATTTTACAGCTTTGGCTCAGGATTTTCTGGAGTGGTTTCCCCTTGTTAATGGTGTAGGATAAAAAAAAAAACGAGGTCCTGTATACACGTAAGCTTGCACGAAAAAGAAAGAAGCCTTAACAGTTGGAGCAGTCAGGGTACAGTTCCTGTCATAGTACAGTGAATGGGGATACGCCCATCTCCATTAGTCCGATTGGTGTAGAGATGTGGGGTGTTAAACTTCATTTAATTTTACTCATTCGGATTAGTAGATCTGTCCAATTAATCTACAGACTGGGCTAATAGGAACCTTGGAATCGGCCTAAAATAACTCCGATTGCATCAAGCTACACACCCTATCCTGAGTTTCAACCCATTTTACTAAATACCTAGCTAGATGTAACCATGGTTACAACGATTCCAACAATGTAACTTATATCGTATTTCTCTCAAGTAAAAATCTATGACGACATCATCGTAGTAGTCAGTATTTAAATCTGGCTGTTGGATACAGTATTGCTCAATAATTTGTGGCAGTGTCAGTCCTTGATGCCAGAACTTCAGAACACACAAACAATGTACAGCACAGGTATTATGGGATGGATTCTGTAGGCATTTCGAATTATGACGACAATGTTTTATCCATTTTGGTGGTGGATAGCCGAGTGGGTCGAAATATTCATCCAGGTCATTTTCTCGAACATTCAACAGTGAAGAATGATCGACGTATTGACCGTTAATTTTTGGTCTAATAATTTGGTACTGGCCTGGTTCTAGAAGCTGTAGGTCATGATAGGTGTCGTCTAGAAGCGGTTGGTCTATCAGCCGTTGATCTAGAAGCGGTTGGTCTAGCAGCTGTTGGTCTAGAAGCTGTTGGTCGTGAAAGCTGCCGTCTAAAAATATTGTTCCTCTTATACCCATGTCTTGACAATTAGCCCGAATCACGTGTTCAAACTCAAACTGTGAGGTTGGGTTGATTTTATAGTCGTCTTTGGATCTATCCATAATTTTGGCACATTTGATACTGACATCTGATTGGTATATAGGATTGTTCAAATGCTGAACATCATGTTGTGGTGAACTGCTTGTTGAAGGTGGGTTATATGTAGATCCATGTTGATGGATAATTTAGCAAACAGTGTTGATAGTTCAGGCATTGGGTCATGGCTTGGGTAGAATTCCCAAGACACAGAATTTCTAGGATTATTTAATAGTTGATCATGTGAACTTTTAGTTACAGAATGGTTTGATGCAGGGAACATTTTATAATATTGTTCTGTAGTAATTTATTCTATCAAACAGGAGGTAGAATGTCACGTATCAAACCACTGACTGAAAAAAATGAAAGTTAAAAACATAAATGTACAGCATAATATTAACATTGGGGTGCCGTATAGAATATGTGAGAGGGTGGGGTGGGGGAGAGAGGGGGGAGATAATAAGTTGGGGGGGGGGGGCAACTATACTGCTATACAGTGTATCCACCAAATAGAAGACCATAATATTTGTCGGCGGTCCCAGTCGGTGGCCATTTTGATTAAAACAACAATTATCCCCCACATGAACTACAAGAACTAGGAGAAGGCCAGGCATAATTTTTGCGGACGGGTGGTTCTAACTAGCGCAGCCTACATACATTGTAGTATTTGTACTGTAGCGAGGTGGGGCCTTGGATGGGGCTACAACGTTATACTAATTGGACAAAAAAACTATGAATGGCAAAACTGAATAATGATATGTCAGATAAAATAACAATACAATATGTAGACTAACGCAGTAACGGAACGGCTAAAGCCCAAGAACCACAAAGAATCCGCATCAGCATAGGCCTAGATAAGACCTAACGTATTGATTTAAATGAAAAATAAAATTCAAGCCAGCACGTTATTCGGGATTCGGCGATAAAACAGGTGAGTGCAGGAGAGGACTGCCCCGTGCACGCCAACAAACCAGTCAACACCCTAATCGCTCGACAAACGGTCGACTCTTGTTGGTCGGTCACCCAACGTCAGGGGTAGCGAGGAAATGGTCGGATGCAAGATAGATCGTTCTGTTTTAGTGGCGAATCCCGAATAACGTGCTGGCTCGTTATTCGTTATTGGCGAATCCCGAATAACGAGCCAGCACGATATTCGGGATTCGCCGTGCCAACTTTACGTTGCCTCCTTTGCAAACCTTATTGAAAAAAGGAACATTTTTCGTTTGGCAATCCGAGCACCAAGACGCATTTGACCGTCTGAAATCGTTATTATTGAACTCTCAAGCACTTGCATTTCCTCGTTACAATATACCGTTTCGTCTCAGTGTTGATTCTTCCAGTTTAGGCGTCGGATACATGTTGTGCCAGATTTATCCGGAATCAGAATTTCCTAAAGACACAGATGAAAAACAGCGAAATTTGGACCAAAGCGAGTCTTTCTAAGTGGCACAGGTCTTACAGCCCCACGAACCCCCTACACCTGCTATCGATATGTTTTCGAAGTTTGTGTATGCGGTACCCATCCGAAATTGTGATTCTTTAACTGTTAGTTATCTTTTCACAACCTATGGCGATTGTAATACTTTAATTAGTGATAATGGCAGTGAGTTTATATCGCGATGTACCAAAGAAGTTTGTCGTCTGTTAGATATTCAACAAGAATTTACGCCAAGTTTCATGCATCATTGCTTAGGTGCTTGTGAACGATCAAATCGTACCTTGGCAGAGCGCTTAACTCCATTCGTGTCTCAAAATCGCAATACATGGGATAAAAAATTGTCTTTAATCGTGTTTTCCAGTAATAATTCTGTGCATGCTACAACAGGTTACTCGCCATTTGAAGTCATTTATAGTATCAGACCTCGTTTCCCACTCACTGGTCAATTCACAGATACTATGCTACAGACTAGTCCAGTTGATATGCGCAGTTTCATTACGCAGCGGCACAGCAAACTCGAACTTATTCGTGAACAAGTATGCAATAATACTCGTAAAGCTCAATGTAGCATGTTGGAAAGTGCCAATGCTAAGACGAATCCGCTGAGACTAAGTGTTAGTGACTATGTTTATTTACATATTACTCCTAAAGGCTCTGGACAGAAGTTACAATATTCTTATTCTGGACCATATGAGAGAGAGAGAGAGAGAGAGAGAGAGAGAGGGAGGGAGGGTTAACTGGACAGGCGACCCTACAACCAGAGCTGGACCATATGTTATGCATCATATCCACAGTGATCACTTAGTCGATTGAAACATCCAGTAACCAAGTGTATTGTGTCGTGTGTTCATTTAGATCGCTTAAAGATGGCCGATGTGCGTTCACCTAATCCTGTGCCATATTTTCCGGATAAAGTGACAACCTCTCATGTTCAGAAAAGTAATGTGAAATCAAAAATACCTATACGTACAGATAATTTAATTACTTATCTAAGGACATCATATAAATTGTCGATTAAATCGAGTGTTACAGCTCATTCACGTTTGCCAGTTCCAATTAAGTACGATGACATTGTTCCAGCGAAGGACAAAAATAGTAATACATTGTCTAAACAGTGTACCAGACCAGTCCGTACAATTCGTAAACCGTTGCGTTATCGCGAGTTTGATCACACCGACTGTGTGATTAGTTCTTCCGTCAATGGTTTCCGCAAGATAAAGAGAGTTTTAGGACAACGCGTCAGTCCCACTGGTGTGAAAGAATATCTGGTTCATATTGTGGGTGAACCTGCTCAGAAATCCTTTTGGATCCAAGCTGAATGCTAAAGGTAAACTTGCCACATCTGTGAAACCACCACTTTTTATTTAACGTCCAATATGTGTTAAGTCAATGACATTAACTGAAAATTGTGTAATTATTTTCATAGTTGCATTTTTGACACTGTTTATTTGCCATAATTTTGCATAAAAATTATGACGATTTTGCATTTTTGACACAGTTTTCTTCCCATAATTTTACATAAACCTTGTGACGATATTGCATTTTTGACAGTTTTCTTTCCATAATTTGGCCTAAAATTTGTGACGATTTTGCATTTTTGACATAGTATTCTCTCCATAAATTGGCCTTAAAATTGTGTGTTTACATTTATATGTGGATTTTTTTTAAATATTTATTTTTCCTGCATAATTTTGTTGTAATGTACAAGTTTAATAAAAATTTTCTCCCTTAATATCCTTTTTGACCATGTTTATTATTCATGTATGTTCGCTTTGCATAAATTTATTAAGTTTTCTTTACTACCAGCAGTAGTCAGTATATATCTCATTTGGATTATTCTGTTTTTGATTTGTACTAATTGTTGCTAACCTACATATCATAATGGCCTATTTCTGCACATGTTGATGCATTGTCACTCCATATCTTTTAAATTATTAGCATTGGGTAAGTGTACTGTTTTTGTCTGGGGGAGAGTACATATAACTCGGACACCATCATTATGTAAATCCAACATTTTTATGCTATAGTTATTATGATCCTGTTGTCTCATATGTATTTCACTTACATGTACATGTACTTTAATTTTAGTTATGTATTGCACAAATCTTAATCACTTCAGTAGATATCATCGGCTTTTATTAAACAAATAAGGTTTTTTTTTCGCCGGGGGGATGTTATATCTTCTATTTAATAACCCTTAAATATCTACTTAAGTCTGGTTAATCACAACTATATAATGTTTTCTCCGGATGATCGAATATTAATAACCTCGTTGTGAGGTTGACTTTGTAGAATGGCGGAATAAACATCAAATCAACAATCTATTCTTCCTATTTCAATTTATAAATCTGCACGGCGCATAATCCCCCGCCGTTGTAAGATAACAGTGGTAACCTGATATCTCGGAAAAAGGTAACCGGAAGTGGTCGAAATTTTGGCTACTCTAAGATATTATTAATGCTATCGGTAAGTTTCATGGACACAATCGAGAATGATGACAAAACTGTGGTGGAAATCCATTGGCGCAGAAGTCGCAAATCTACATTTGTGCATTCCTGCTACAAGTGATCTGGTATTTAGTGGGTGGGGGTTGATAGTTACACGCCAAATCTTAAAAATGCATTATGCAAGATTTAGATAAAGAGAATACAAAATTAAAGGAGTTAAGTCTCTAACTCAATATTTTCCATAATATTCGAAATTAAAAACAGGAAGTAGAATTCAATATTAATCATTTTCAATCAATATTGGTGTTTTTTTCTTGCCGTAAAAGTATAGGATCCTAATATCCAATATTTAAGACAAAATCCAAATTTACCCTATGGTTTCGGGTGCCATTATATAATGAACAAATAAAAAAAGATCCTACAACACAATGTGGAAGTATTTAGT
Organism: Patella vulgata; assembly: GCF_932274485.2. NCBI lineage: Eukaryota > Metazoa > Mollusca > Gastropoda > Patellidae > Patella > Patella vulgata. The sequence goes on from NC_065880.2 coordinate 91,055,611, forward strand.
AAAGGCGGATTCACAAACGACAAAACAATAATTCTAAAAAACGTGTAGAATGCACTAAGCAGGTGTAAACGACTGACGTTCAATTTAAACTGTTCACGTATTTCACAGAACATAACTGATTATAAATTACAATATTTTTAGCTAAAATTGAATTTTACGCACATTCATATTACATTAATATGTGCTTTTAGAACTTGTTTTGTCTATTTCAAAAACGTTCCAAAAAATAAAGCCATACGCCCATTAATGTATTGAAAATTACATTCATAGTTCTACATTCTGGGCGAAGTGATGGCTGTTTGAAGATATAGCGTAGATAGTTTATTATCGTAACCACTGTACTTGACAACCGAGACTAAGTCTGCCCTATCCTTTTTTAAATCTCGGCCATCCGATGGTCTAGAGAGTTGATTATAGGCCTGTTTTAATAATAATCCATGTAATATCTGAAGCCAAAAAATTATAGACATGGTCACATGCAAATTTAGCTCTAACATAATGCATCGTTCAGAAAATGCTATTCATTTGGTTGAATCGGAAATAAAAACATTTTAAATTCTAATGGGGGAGATTAAAGAGAGAAAACAATTGTTTGTTAGTTAAAGATGCATTGGGAGCTGCCAGTTCTTATTATAAATACTATAATAGTTAAAAACTAGATAATGTTAATGGAATTAACTGAAAATTTCAGTCAAATTGATCCACTCTGAACCGAGATTTTGGCGATTGAATAATGGGGCTAGCCTCGATCATCATTACTAAAATCGATAGGATAAAAAACCAAAACATAGTCTCGATTATCCATTTTTTGATTTAATTATGAATGGAAGTCGAACAGCAAATCGGAACCTAATCCAATAAACATCGCAGGCTAGCGATGCCATCGAAAGTTGGTTATGATCTGGATAGGTTAATTAATGTCTAATTAATAATTTAGATAACATTTCAGGCCTAAAGAAAGACCCGCAATAGGCAGATTTAGCTCTTGCATAATGTATGTTTATGGTTAAATAAAAATTGTTCCTTACACCTGATGTTTCTAGTTTACGCACAAATTTGATGTGTGACAATCTTATCGGAAATTAATTTTTGAACCCAATATTGAATTCAGTAATCCCGAAAACAAGCAATATCGACACGAACAAAAATCGCAATTTTTGATTCTATTTTGCTTATCGCTTTAAATAATTTACACCATCTTGGCTAGGTGTTTGGGTAGAAACTGAACTCAGCAACCTGATAACCCTTACATAAGATATATTACAAGCCATATCCAACGGAAAAAAATCAAGATTCATAAATACTAAGATAAATAATGGTAACAGTTATACTGAGCGTATAAAAAAACAAACACAACTAATTAACATTTTATAAAAATATTTCTGAGGGATTATCAACATTTTCTAAATAAATAGCCAGACAGTCTTTCAAAGGAAATTTCGCGCCCGGGGTGGGGGGTGATCCTCATCGGAGCGCCATAGAGTGGAAACCACTCGCGAGGCGAGGTTCAGGGACCTTATGGCCTCCGGTCCGTATCTGGTATAATCTATACCAATAGTAAACACAGGTTCATTTCTTTTTGTTATTCATTTCACAAGTTCGTGCAACTGCCACGGTAGTACTCTTTTTTTGCCAGCAGTGGGCATTAGACAATAAATATATACCAGGGACGGGATGATCTTTGCTCCGTGAGGGGAACGACGGGGTTCTCTCCAGGCTCGAAATTTCTTTTGAAAAAAAAACATCGACTCTATAGAGTATATCCTGGTGTTGTTAGGTTATGCATACCTCTTAACAATTCTTGAAAATCGACGTAAATTAATCACTACGCAAGAACATTAACTACCATATTACGTTTTAGTCCATCATGAAAAGGGAGGGGAAAGTTATGATATTAAACATATTGCAATTTCCTGCATTAAATGTTTCCCTTTTATCCAATGAACAATTTATTGTTAATTCGCGTAGAAAGATATGGTGTTAAACGCATTATAAATTAACTATTGGAATATTAGTCTAGTATTTTATAGCTACATGAAGGTTTACGTTTCATCGAAAATTCCAATAAATAATTTATTTTTATATTGAAAGGAATGTGCTACAGGTGATAGAACATATTCACATGTTGTTTAAATGTATTTTCGTAAACTTTGTATGCAGATAGATTATTATATGGAAGGTGTGCCTGGATAAAAAATAAGATTTTGTGTCAAATGGGTGTCCCGGAAACAAATGGGTTCACTTACATCAAATATCTGGTTCTACAGATTGTATTTGTCCCTTCCCAGCTAATTCATATTCGTAACAAACGTTTCCGTTTTATCGAAAATTCCAATACACAATTTATTTTTAGTTCGAGGGGAACGTGCTACAGGTTGTAGGCCATATTTAAATGATGTTTAAAGGAGCAAAGTCTTCAACTCAATATCATCCACAGTCTTCAACATTGCAAACACGACTTATTGGTCAAATTAAATCAATGTTGATGTTGTTATGTTACTGTGAAAGGTGGACTTCTGATATCCAATATTTAAGACAAAATGAAAACTTTAAAATTGGCACACGATTCGAGTGAAGCGACCCGATGCGAAAGGCTAAACACACCCAATATAGGAGAATACTACCGACGTAGATTGGAAAAATCAGACGTCAAAGACTACCGAACATAACTGATTAGAAATTACAGTAAAAACAGAAACGATTGAATGTAAATCAGTTTATATACATTCATATTACATTATTATATGCCTTGTGATCCATTAGAGTCCATTTCTAAGTACCAAAGAATAGCGACTTAGCTCCTTTAATGTGTATTTTCTTAAATGAACATGTCATTACTATCGGTCTATAAGATACCAGGGACGGACTAGGGGTCTCGATCCTTGCTCCGTTAAGGGTTCCCACACGATGTGGGTGGGGGGGGGTCTTTCCAACCGGGTTCGAAATGTATTATACAACAGTTGGTCTCTCCATTAATTATTAGTGATATAGAAAGTAGAACTCAGATATGAAAGGAAAAAAAAAAGAACTTGTGGTAGGTATTGGATGAGCCTGCCTCCGCCTCGTGCACCACCCCCGTCACAACAACATATAAATTAATGGCGAGATGGTTTGTAATTTGAATCGTTTTGACGTTTTAAACAATTTATGAAGTGTTAATTAAGTTTTGTTTTGATCCTCTGAATGGGCAGTACATGTACTGATATCTGGTGTTTAACTACATATCAGGATATATAGTGGCAACCATCTTCACGGTTGTACCCACGGGGATATGTGGGGTTGTCCATTAAAGGGACTATCCCGATTTGAACAGAGTCTCAAAAATAAAAGTCAGTGTACGAATGAAAGTTAAGCTCCATAATGGTGTATTTACCTTGTCTCAAATTTCAGCTCAAAATATCAAGTCGTTTGGACGTGAACGTCAAAACTGCTTATCCGGACACGTAACTCTTTTAAGATTTCGGGGGTTTTTTTTGTCGTTGGGTGACCTGATAATCGATTGCCATTCCTTTAGTGGTCTATACAGTGCATGAACCACATGCTGTACTTGACAACGAAAGATAAATTTCACCTACACCTATTCTAGTTTTATCCAGACACCGTATAATAGAGATTGGGAAACCGGTCTCCATTTCCTGATAAAGACTGATGGGTTTAAGTTGTTTGAAAACGTATTACTTGTATTGAGTTAGTTGCTCGGTCCTAAGGTAGGGGATTTTAAGGGATTTTCACACAAACTTAAGCAGTTTTATTTTTCAAATGATTATCCAGGTTGGCCCTTTAATTAATTGTCTCAGAAATTAATTGTCGCAGTATTCAAACTGCTGGGGACCTGAAATCAATAGTTTACGGACCATAATAAACACATTCCGTCGGCAAAAAAATAAGTAAAAGTAATATTTGAATTCCCCTTTACACGCCCCCCCCCCTCCCAAGCAAAAAGGTATGACAATTAATCCTCACACAACCGCATTTATAAAATACGCCCAGCTCTCCTTTTCTTGATATTGAATCCCACGTCCACAAGTCAAGTCGACATGTTGTCCCTTGATAAACAGAAATACGTGTTCACCTGTTACAATTAATCCCCACACAACCGCATTTATTATATACACCCAACCCTCCTTTTTTCTGATTTCGTAAATAACACCCGACAATTAATCCACACACAACCGCATCTATAAAATACACCCAACTCTCCTATTTCTGATATTGAATCCCACTCCCACAAGTCGACATGATGTCCCTTTAATGTAATATGATAAAAAGTATACGTGTTCACCTGCTACAGAATATGACTCATCTCTTTATTTAGTAGCCTATATAAAGGCACCATCGATACTTTATTCAAATAACTGATTCCAGGCAGATTGAAAGAGTTATTTCAAAGGTAAGATATATGTATTGTTTGGTCGTCTGGGGTGGCATTGGTACAGCAATCGGGTAAAGTACCATTTTCATTACAGCGAAATGCACCATACAAGGCCGAGGTCTTTTTTGTACCGCAGATTCCTTTCATCTGCATAACCGATAAGTGGTGTTTTATCTCGCAAAAATTGGGTGCATTTGTCAGTTGTTAATTAATTAACATTAAAGAATTGATACCATTGGGGTAATATGCGTTTTAAAACAGGTATGAATATGTAGGCCGTGCAGGAAATACACCTATACATCAGCTAAAATGCTGAATATCTGCAGGATCCATCTCCTCCTACCCCTTTGCTTCAAACTGTTGTCATTGTTGCGTTCGCAAGGTTTTCAGAAAAGGGAGGGGGGTAATTATGGAACAGAAAGTCGTAAAGTGGATCATACGAGTATGATCTAATGTTTCGCTCCAAATTTGAAAGATACGATAGTCCTAAAATAACAGGGTGTTTAGGTCCAATTGTTTCTGAATATCCCCTACTTTTTTTGAAGAATATATATTGAATATTTCAAGCTAAAGATCAAGATGAGTATCATAGTTACAGCTATTGTGTTTTCTCTGTGTCTTGTGAGGTATGGTGTTTTATGTTTACCACTGTAAAACAATATATTATTGCGACATAAGTTATCTTCTTTAGTGTACCCATCAACACTATATTATTACGATACGGGGTATTTTCTTAAGTTTAGTTCTTTAGTGTACTCTACAACACTATATTATTACGACACGGGGTATTGTCTTGAGTTTAGTTCTGTGGTGTACTCTACAACACTATACTATTACGACACGGGGTATATTCTTGAGTTTATTCTACAACATGCGACATGGGTTAATAGGTTATCTTCTTGAGTTTTAATATACATAAAACATACATTGTGCAAGAGCTAAATCCGTCTATTGCAAGTCTTTATTTGGCTTCAGATGTTATAGAAATGATTAATAACAAACTTTATTTACATGACAAACTCAAAATCACCCTCGGATGGCTTGGATACAGCTTGGATTTAAACAGTCGTCCATTTAAAATGAAATCAATAAATGGCTGACTAAGCTAACGTTTAGCATTAGTCAATGACGTCACTACCGGATAATGTCACTATTTTACAACCATTAGTAATCTTTAATAATATCAAAAATAGATGAAAATTTAATAAATGGTGCCTTTTGTGGTTGTTTTTTTTTTTTTTTTTTTTTTTTTTTTTTTTACTACATTGTTTTGATTTAAAGATATTATGGCGACACCTTTAGTTTACTTTACAACCATTATTAGTAATCTCTAATAATATCAAAAATAGATGAAAATTTAATAAATGGTGGTTTTTTTTAAGCACATTGTTTTGATTTAAAGATGTTAATATGAGTTCATATTCTGTATATAGTTTCAGTTATGGTAAGAAATTCGAAGATTTGGACACAAATAATGACAATAAATTGACATACGATGAATTTGAACCTTTTTTCGGAGTGTTTGACTTGGATGGTATGTACTATTTCTAGTTGAAATAATTGGAGGTTGTTTACTAAACACAATGACTTTAATGACGGATCCCCACGTGATCGATTACAGTCATTACGTCAGAAGCATGTCGACATCATGTATGGATACTGTTCAACTGGTTCCTGACACTTACAAACCCGATAAAACGGTGTTAATTTGAAACCATTTACAAGTACCGGTACGTCATGTTGGCCTACTGTAAATATATGAATTATTTATATCATTTTGGGACTAACAAAGACAGGGTGGTTTAATGTCCAGTCGACACAAACTGGGTCATTTCGGGAATGTTTAACAGTTTATCCGTTAATCACACAATAAACCTACTTGTCACAAGATACTCTCAATGTTCTTCCTAACGGTGGGGAGGGATTGCCGAATGGTTACTGTCCAACCTCGTGGGTTTTCTCCGGGCTTCTTTCCCACTGCTTAAGACCCCTACGCGCAAGCGAATTATGGAAATAAAATAGAACCATATGTTAGTCCCGAAATGACTTAGTTTGTGTCGAGTAGACGTTAAACCCCATTTCTCTCTCTGTCGCTCTTTTTTAAGGTAACAGTGAAGTTACCCTGGCGGAGCTTATAAAGGAATCCGGATTGGAAAAAGCTAAAGCCGAAGCTGTATTTAAAGTATACGACAAAAATGGAGACGGAAAAGTTGATAAAAATGAATTAAAAAGTCGTTTCAATGAATTTGATGCTAATGGTAAGTTTGTTACTTCAATAATAACAGAGTTCCAGTGATATCTGACCAAACCTACTTCTAATCTTCAGTCTAATAATTATACACATTACCTGGAACACAATAACAAATCGGGTAAGAAATGCCAGAAATTGCCATTTTACTTGATTGGACGGCTGTTCGATTGGAATCACGAAATAATCTAGTAATGCCATAATATATAGAGGATATTTGTCGTTTTAGAGTGAATAACATATTTTATTTCATCGAGAAGCAAGAAAACTTATATTTTCACGAATGCGTAGCATGAGTGAAAATATAAACGTTTTCTTGCTTAGAGATGAAATAAAATATGTTATTCACGACAAAACGGCAAATGTTCTATTTATTTTATGATTTTACAATCATTTTAGGTAAAAACAACTAGCCAGTGGAATAACACTTTTATTTCACTGATAAAACGCGGTATTCCACTACTGATCATAAAATAAATAATTTTAGTTTTATACCAGAAGTCTAGCTTTAAATTAGTGATATCTAGAAACTTCATCTTGATGTAATCTCTATTTACAGGCGATGGGTCAATATCTTCAACTGAATACTATGCAGAGCTAACAGACTATGTAAGAAATAGATATTAACTTTTTATTAAGCTTTCATATTTCATATTAAAGCTTATTGTTTCTGTTAAGATTATTAAGCTTTCATATGTATAACATATGAAAGCTTATTGTTTCTGTTAAGATTATTAAGCTTTCATATGTATAACATATGAAAGCTTATTGTTTCTGTTAAGATTATTATTATTCCTATTATTATTATTATTTTTTTTTTGTGGCATTTCTACAAATCGGATTTCTCAGAATCTAACCATAGGATCAATCGGAAACTTTGACCTACCCCCCCCCCCTTCAAAAATGGGGTGCGAATGTTGATTAAATATATTTTCAAATCGTTTTTCGAATCCGAAATCACCGAATTTTACGAACAAATTCATTTGACCTACATTACTGTAACTTTGTAACTTTTTGACCTATTTTACTAATTCTTTTTTTGAGGGGTGCCTTGAAACATTACTTAAAATCTGCTTGAAAACATATACAATTGGTCGTGACCTAGAGAATAAGTCTCCTATTACCGAAATTAATACATTTCAGGATAGCCTGGATCATGGTCGAACGTTTGGTATTTGAATATTTCAAAAATTCGAATTTCTCCTTTGATGTTTTCCGTGCCGACAAGGTTGTTTTCGAGTTTAGCTGGATTTGACTTCGCGCATGCGCTACGCTGGAACCAAAGGTACCATGAGTACTAAATTCCGGCGAGCAACTTTTCACGTTGGTACCTAGGTACCCTGAAAATTTCAAGGTGATACCTGCATTCGTTCAAGTCGTTTGTTCTTGTCACCTGCCTTTCGTCGTTTTTTTTCTCAGTCAATTTACGGCTTCTATGAGGGGAAAAAAGTGGAATTTCGCTGTGACACCGGCACCGATTGTCCGAAAACCATGAAACTTGGACCGATACGCCCATTACCACCCCGGACTCTGTGCCTTACCCTCATTTTGATCCCATTAAAAAAAAAAGAGTTTTAGCAAAAAAACGATTTTCGGAATTTAATATTGGTTTTAACCCTGTACCCAGACAAGATATACATATTATTATAATCCCTATGAAATATTTTAATTATTTACTGCTATAATATGAATTATCACTTATTCCCCGTTAAATAAATATCGGTCACCGGGTGCAGCTGTACAACTTCAAGGACCCTGGCTTCAAGTCAATTTACGGCTTCCATGAGGGGAAAAAAGTGGAATTTCGCCGTGACACCGGCACCGATTGTCCGAAAACCATGAAATTTGGACACAATACGCCCATTACCACCCCGGACTCTGTGCCTTACTCCCATTTTGATCCGATTAAAAAAAAGGGTTTTAGCAAAAAAACGATTTTCGGAATTTAATATTGGTTTTAATTAATTTTGAAATTGCAAATGCAAAGAGATTTTATCGCCGCTCCCGTATGTGATAGGTATTGGTACTATACACATTATCCTTAAAAGACAATTTTTTAAAATGACCGTAACGATGTATCGACACTAGAAACCGAAATCGCCTATTTTGACCTTTTTTGACTGCTGAGGCATCCTTCCGGTGGTCCAAATCTCTGGAATTTCTAGCGGTTGGCTGCGCCGCGATGATATTTATCACATATTAAATTGAGAAAATCCTCAGATATCAAGAACAATAAAAATTCGATAAAATACGGCAATTTTTTAAGCAAAAAAACTTTGATTGTTGGGGTTGGGTTTTGAATATATTTTGAACGTTCTCGGAATCCAACACTCTTCTATTTTTACTTCACGCATGCGCCACGCTGGAACCAAAGGCACGTTGACTGCCAAATTCCGGCGAGGAACCTTTCACTTTGGTACCTAGGTACACTGAAAACTTCAAGGCGATACCTGCATTCGTTCAGGTCGTTTGTTCTTGACACGGTTCCTGCCGTTCGTTTTTTTCCGCCATTTACGGCTTCTGTAAGGGCGAAAAAAGTGTAATTTCGACACGACACCGGCACCGATTGTCCCAAAACCATGAAATTTGGACACAATACGCCCATTACCACTCTGTGACTTACTCCCATTTTGATCAGATTAAAAAAAAGAAGTTTCAGGAAAAAATAAACAACCGATTTTCAGAATTTAAATTTGGTTTTAATTAATTTTGAAATTCCAAATGCAAGGGGATCTTATCGCCTCTTCCGTATGTGATTGCTATTAGTACTATACACATTATCCGTAAAAGACATTTTTTTTAAAATCGACTATTTTGACTTTATCATACATTAAATATTATATGCCATCGGTTAATTTTTATACGCCCACATTGAAATGTGGTTGTATATTGTCGTCGCCGCCGTCCGGCCGGCTAAAGTTAATATCCGATTACTTTAAATTTATACACAGTGTTTAAGGTCATGAGACGAAGAAGCCTATTGATTTTCAGCGATTTCCGATAATTACTGTCAGAATTATGGTCCTTGACCACTTTAAAAAATCTTGTGCACGCTCTAGAGGCTAAATTCAATATCCGATTGACTTTAAATTTATACACAGTGTTTAAGGTCATGAGTTGAAGAAGCCAATTGATTTTCAGCGATTTCCAATAATTACTGTCAGAGTTATGGCCCTTCATCACTTAAAAAAAATCTTGTGGTTGCTCTAGAGGCTAAAGTTAATGTCCGATTGACTTTAAATTTATACACAGTGGTTAAGGTCATGAGACGAAGTAGGCGATTGATTTTCAGCGATATCTGATATTTACTGCCAGAGATGTGGCCCCTTATCACTTCAAAATATCTTGTGGACGTTCTAGAGGCCAAAGTTAATATCCGATTGACTTTAAATTTATGCGCAGTGTTTAAGGTCATGACACGAAGAAGCCTACAGTATTGATTTTCAGCGATATCTGATATTTACTGCCATTTCCGATAATTACCGTCAGAGTTATTGCCCTTGATCACTTTAAAAAATCTTGTGGACGCTCTAGAGGCTAAATTCAATATCCGATTGACTTTAAATTTATACAGTGTTTAAGGTAAGAAGCCAATTGATTTTCAGCGATTTCCGATTGAATCCTTTGAAAATCACACCTAACTCTAAAACTAAAGGCAAAAAAAAGAGCCGGTTTCCATTGAAGCATAACTAATTCCTGTCCTGCGTACTCTGTATATAATATACGGTTTTCTAAATATGCCTTGGATGGTAGCCACCAGTCGACAATTTTTGTTTTGTATTTTTCCCATTTTGTTCATAAGGTAAATGTAATTTTTCAGATACCTGATGACATTTATACTTATTGTTTCAATAGATTCTAATAAACCCCTTTGCAGTTAATATGAAAGCTTTCATATCTGCTATTCAGATCTAGTTATTATTATTTATTTTTTTTGTATACTTTCTGCAAATCGGATTTCTCAGAATCTAACCATGGGATCTTTCTGAAACTTTGACCTACCCCCCCCCCCCCAAAAAAAAAAAAATTGTGTGGCAGCTTTTGATTAAATATATTTTCAAAATGTTTTACGAATCCGAAATCACCGAATATTACGAACGAAGATATTGACCTACATACCAATAACTCTGTGACTATGTGACCTATTTTACTAATTCCTTTTTCATTGAGTACCTTGAAATATTTACTTGAAATCTGCTATTTTCGAATTTCGAAAATAACGTCATTGACATTTCGTCCCGGAAGTAAAACAGAATTGACAACTTCTTTAATATTGGTACGATTTTCATGAAATTTGGAATGTATGTAGATCTCATTAACCCAATTTCAAAGATACTATTAAAAATGCCCTAACTTTTCTCTCCTTGGAGAAATTAAGGATTAAAATTTTCAAAAAAATCGACTAAATATAGGTCAGATTGCCTTGAAATTTTTTTCTTTACTAGCTACGACACTTCTGATTTGTTCACAGAAAATGGAGTTTGTAGCCCATTCCGGAAGTGCCACCATCGTGAAATGTGAAATGTCGCTAAGGCTTTTTTGATATTTTACTTACAGACAAGGCAATTATATTTTCTGAATCCTTGAAGGAAAGCCCATAAATTGTAGGCAGTAGAATTTTGATTTTTGGCAAATGATGGACGCCATTTTGAATTGAAAATGAAAAATAGGGAAAAATCCACATTAATGGGCTTTAAAACATCCACAATTGATCGTGGCTTAAAGAATCTGTCTCCTATTACCGAAATTAATACATTTCTGGATAGCCTGGCTCATGGTCGAATGTTTGGTATTTGAATATTTCAAAAATTCGAATTTCGCCTTTGATGTTTTCCGTGCCGACAAGGTTGCTTTGAGTTTAGCTGGTTTTGATTTCGCGCATGCGCTACGCTGGAACCAAAGGTACCATGAGTACCAAATGCCGGCGAGGAACTTTTCACGCTGGTACCTAGGTACCCTGAAAATTTCAAGGTGATACCTGCATTCGTTCAAGTCGTTTGTTCTTGGCACGGCTTCAGTTCGTTTTTTTTTTTAAGTCAATTTACGGCTTCTATAAGGGGAAAAAGGTGGAATTTCGCCGCGAAACCGGCAAGGATTGTCCGAAAACCATAAAATTTGGACACTATACGCCCATTACCACCCCGGACTCTGTGCTTTACTCCCATTTTGATCCCATTAAAAAAAAAGAGTTTTAGCAAAAAAACGATTTTCGGAATTTAATATTGGTTTTAATTAATTTTGAAATTGCAAATGCAAAGGGATTTTATCGCCGCTCCCGTATGTGATAGGTATTAGTACTATACACATTATCCTTAAAAGACAATTTTTTAAAATGACCGCAACGATGTATCGACACTAGAAACCGAAATCGCCTATTTTGACCTTTTTTGACTGCTGAGGCATCCTTCCAGTAATCCAAATCTCTAGAATCTCTAGCGGTTGGCTGCGCCGCGATGATATTTATCACATATTAAAAGGAGAAAATGCTCAGATAACAAGAACAATAAAAATTCGATAAAATACGGCAATTTTTTAAGCAAAAAAACTTTGATCGGTGGGGGTGGGTTTCGAATTTATTTTCAACGTTCTCGGAATTCCAGACTCTTCTATTTTTAATATCTGATAGCTTGAATCCCAAGGTACATCCCGTGCAAATTTGAAGGCAATCGGCCCAACGGAACGTTACCTGGGGAGAGCAAATCAACCCCGGTAGCGAAAATTTGCTCAATCTTCAACGCTTATTATAATAGATCAATCCGGGTCCCCGATCCACCGTCACATACCAAACCACTCCGAAATATACCCAAAATCCCCAAATCGACCGTAATTTCTTTTGATTTCGCGCATGCGCCACGTTTGATTTTCGGTCAACTGATGGTGTCCATTTGGAATTGAATATGAAGAACAGTGAAAAATCCACTTGAACAGACGTGAAAATGAACCACAATAGGCTGAAATATGTTCAATGCGTCTCTTATTTCTGAAATTAATGCATTTCAGGATAGCTCGAGATCAAGATCGATTTTTTGGTGTTTGAAAATTTTCAAAATTTCGTATTTCGTCTTTGACCTTTTACGTGCCGACAAAGTTGTTAACAGGACAATTTGTGCCTTTAATTTTCAAAATTTACAAATTTAACCTAAATATTCGAACAGCTAAGGTCAGTCTGATTCAAACAATGTTAGTTCCGTTCAAAGTTATTTCATTTATTTTTTTGATATTTTCCTGCCCCTTTTTAGTTCTTTCCCGCCATTTTCGTTTCATGTTCTCATCCGTCCCGTTTTTAAACGGCTTGATCCATTTTTCTGAAACTTCTGGAAGGGAAAGTCATTCCGATTACAGCAATCCAACTCTCAGTTATTTCCCTTTAGTTTTCAGATTATTTTGTTGCCCGAGTGCAATGTTTCTCACTATATTTAGACTTGTAACTTCGCGACTTTTTCGCCGATTTTGATAATTATTTTTTGTTGTTCTTTTTTCTTTTAAGATACTTGATGTATATCGAATTCCAACTGTCAAGGGATCTTTTACGTGTACGACAATGTGTACACGGGACCTCAGTTTTTCGTCCCATCCGAACGACTAGACAGCTGTCCTTGTCAGGCCCTCCGTCCTGCATCACTGCCAAGGGGGAACGACGTACTCTGGGCGAAGGTTTTGCCTTGTAATTAATCAGTAAATAGGTCAGACGGCAAAAGAGATATTTATATCACGTTAACATTCCGTTGTAAAGCAGATTAATGGAATTTAACTTTATTTAATAAAATACAGGCTTGGTGCTCTCTAAAGAATTTTTTAAAAAAATCTTAATGTTTACTACGTCAATGTAAAAAAAGAAAGGCGAATCAAAGGAAAAGGGATCGGATGAGAGTGATACCATCAACAAAGTTTAAACTGCCGTATGTTATATGGATACGCCTTTTTTTGAATTGTCAGATATCCTCTCAACGTCTCATATAACAACTTTTCATCTTCAACGGAATTATCTGTGAAATGAAATTCGATCGTTTGTCTGTCATCGCTCGTTAATTCAATCAGTTATATAGAAGGACAACTCGTGTTTGTCATGTTTGACATCACTTCCCGTTTCTTCACGTGCTTGTTACACATCTCCCGTAGCAATGATCTCTGTGTTAAAATTATATTTGGGATGTATTTAACGAGCTCTATCACATATTTTATAATGACTGACACCAATATTGTCCTTTAATGCTATAGGTTGGGGTTGAGGGACCATTGCTCGGACAATGCATACTCTTCATCTCTCACTGTTATTTGGGCATGAGAGGTATTGGGCGTCTTAGAAACATCTACGTTTTGGATCCTATGGTTCTTTATATGATCATCTTTATATTCGGTGGACGTTAAAAAAAGATTTTGCACTCGGCTTTTAGTCTCACGGTTACTACGATACAGCCCCACCTCAGCCATAGAGTATTATCAGGGAAACTTTGCCCAGGCAAATTCCATCTGCCAAGGATCTTTTGGAGTGCACGGGACGTCCAGGTTAAAGAGCCAACGTCTTACTCACTGAGTCACCGCAGACGAGTAGGACGTTTCATTTCATTTCATTTCACTGAATCCTACCCGAGGGACTTGACACCCCACCCCCACCCTAGCCCATGTTCCGAGTTCACCTTATGCATAACTGAGTCTCCTATAAAATAACTAAAAACATTCAGATTGTAATAAATTTATTTGATACGTTAAGAAATCTGTTTAATATAAGATCACGACTGTATTAATCTAATCTTGTTAAAATCTGAAATAAAAACATCAAATTTAATGTTGATCAAAGATGAAACATTTTGGCATCAACCGGAATGATAAAGACAGGTAAACGATGCTACTTTCAATTTCCAACTGCCAGGGGATCTTTAACGTACTCTCAGTGGTATACACCATACTCTTCTTCACATTTAAATTACAAACATTTCAACACATATCAATGAGGAAACATGGTCTATGATTTTCTTACCGTCAGAAAGAAATGAAATGAAATGGGGTTTAACGTCCTATTGTTCTGGGCTAATGAAGACGGGCATATGCCGTACAGGGCGCTATGAGGGACAATTTCGGCCGGAGAGCGGCTCACTCATATCGAATTCCAGCAGCCAATGGATCTTTTACGTACACGCCAATGTGTACATTTGACCTCGATTTTCGTCCCAACAGAATAACTAGACAGCTGTCCCGTGTCAACCCATAAGTCTTGCACCACTGACAAGGGAAAACCACACCGGAAAATCCCGATAAACTATCTCGGCCAACACCGAGAGCGAACCTGCGACCTCCAGGCTAGCGACCCAGCGTCTTACCCACTTAGCTCATGAGAAAGAAAATAAAAAGGAAAGAAATGGGGTTTAAAAACCAACTGATTTGCTCAGACTAGGCATGCGCCATACAGTCTACTCTTATTTCGAATTCAAGCTGCCAAGGGATCTTTTACGTGCACGCCAATGTGTACACACATTAATAACGACGGGTAGTGTTAGAACTAGTGAGTATTGTGAAGTTTTATTTTAATCCCTTCAAGTGCCTGTGTAAACACAGTACCTGGAATCATTGAAACATATTTACCTGTATCGTATAAACAAGGTTTATTTAATCAGTGGAAATTGCTTCAAGAGTTAAATGAAATGTCTCAAATTCTTCTGGATTCAAAACACCATCACCTGTAAAACAGTTGAAAATAAAAATATATTTTTCTTAAAACAAGGTTTATTGAATTATCGTTAGCTGTGAGTTAAATAAATGCATCAAATTCTTCTTGATTTAAAACACCATCGCCTGTAAAAAAATAAAAATATATTTTTCTAAATATTATACAATTGTGTGCAGATACAATATGAATGGTGAATGGTAATGAGCAGATTGTAATTAAACAATCAGATTACAAGAGATGTTATTACATACAGGCTATATGGTAATTAAAGTATCAGATTACAAGAGATATTATTACATACAGGATAGGTTTTATTACAAGAGATATTATTACATACAGGCTACATGGTAATTAAACAATCAGATTACAAGAGATATTATTACATACAGGCTATATGGTAATTAAACTATCAGATTACAAGAGATATTATTACATACAGGCTATATGGTAATTAAACTATCAGATTACAAGAGATATTATTACATACAGGCTATATGGTAATAAACTATAACATAAGACTTCGAGGGATCTTATCACACAGGACACATGTTAAAAAAAGTTGCGTAAAATAGTTTAATCAAATAATTTACCATCTTCATCAAACTCAGCAAAAATCATTTCTACATCATCAACGTCCAAGAAATTCGCCATTTCCTCCATAGTTATAACACCATCAGCAGTTATAACGTCCATGTCAGCATCTCGTTTACCCATTATAAAGGCAAGGACATCCTTAGTGGTATCTGCTGTCCTTCTTGACCCCCACCTCCAACCTTCAATAGACTGGGCCAGGACAAGAACAGTGAGGGTTAGAATCAACAACTTCATTCTGTAAAACAACAGGATTTTAGATACAGATCTCCGAGTAACCCAAACATCTGCATCTAAACTGGTAAGACATAGTTCCCATATTAGGGGGGGGGGGGGTGGAACTTACACATAAACCCACCTTTATCTGAAACACTAAATTAAGAAACACATATGCTTGAAATAATTTAACATCACACACTTCTGTTTGTCCACAATACTCGCATTCATTCTGATCAAAACGTGGTACGATAACCACTAGCAAGATGATTGCAAACGCTATTCATCTGACATTTGAAATACCAACAATTTTATATTGAATTGTACTTGGCTATATTTGATTCACGGTCCCCAGTCGTCCCCGCGGATCCCCCATGATTATTTGCCGGACCCGTAGCCCTGTCCCTATATTGGGAACGCCGTGTAAGCTATTGTTTATAACAGATTTGATTTGAAGCAGATTGGAGTCCTTGACCTTCTCGTTCCAGAGTTAGACCCCCCCCCCCACCGACCCTTTGCCGAAAACCTTGTGAACGCTATATTTTTAAAGGATTTCTTTCAAATTTTGAGGGAAGCATTGGGGTCATATGTTGAACCCTATTGATATTAAGCGTTCAGCGACTTTACGTTCCGGTGTCAACTAATTTGCTCAACATCTAAGTTTTCCTTTGGGATCAGCTGTATAAACAAGTTGCTGTGTGGACGTATTCCGGAATGACGTTCAGAGAGAAAAGTCAACCTTAAATTTGGCATTGATGTTCTGTCAAACATCTATTTTTAGAAATGAATCCAAATCAACATAATAAAACGTTTCATACTTTTAACATAAACTGAACAATTTTGACACACATCTACTTGACTATAAAAAGCCTACACAGCGGTTGGTTATTTTTCAAATATAGTCAATTTATGTGGTTAATAATTTAGTGTAATCTATATATAACCTCCAGGGGGGTGGCTTTGTCTTGCCTGTTTTTTCTTCATGCTAACATTTTCGTGGGTGTTGTTGACATGATGGTCTAATATTATTTATCTCTAGAATATACAGGTCACAATTCTATGGAATACAATTACTGCTTTTTACTGAGCGACGTTTCGACAAGGCTTCTCTAGTCATTATCAAGCTATGATAAAAAATGAAAATATGACAGTGTTTAACATCCACCGGGAATACGCCATGCAGGGTGTTATTGGAGAAATTGTGCCCGGGCAGTGGCCTTTGCGCCTGTTCGTTTTCGATTTCAAAATCGTAAAAAATCTAAATAATGTTAGATACTTTTCTGTATAGCAACCGGGCATAGGCCATGCACTGTGCTATGGGGGAATTGTGCCCGGGCAGCGACTGTTTCAAAATATAATAAAAACTAGTTTACCTGTCCAATGTATACCTTAATAGTATTAGTAACGTCTGAACGATGAGTGAACAGGTACAATACACTCTGTATTTATATATTAACAGGTGATAAATGTCATTATTAATTGTAATTAATATTTACACCTTGATGAATTGTTGACCTTGTGTAGATCAACAACATCATTAATGAAACATTTTAACAACTTTTTGGGGAAGATCCTGGACTAGCGCGGGGATCACGTGACTAAGTGGGTAAGACGCTGGCTCGCTAGCCTGGAGGTCGGGTGTTCGATCCCTGCATTGGCCGAGAAAGTTCATCCAGATTTTCCGGCGTGGTTCTCCCTTGTCCTGTCATATTTTCATTTTTTATCATAGCTTGATAATGACTAGAGAAGCCTTGTCGAAACGTCGCTCAGTAAAAAGCAGTAATTGTATTCCATAGAATTGTGACCTGTATATTCTAGAGATAAATAATATTAGACCATCATGTCAACAACACCCACGAAAATGTTAGCATGAAGAAAAAACAGGCAAGACAAAGCCACCCCCCTGGAGGTTATATATAGATTACACTAAATTATTAACCACATAAATTGACTATGTTTGAAAAATAACCAACCGCTGTGTAGGCTTTTTATAGTCAAGTAGATGTGTGTCAAAATTGTTCACTTTATGTTAAAAGTATGAAACGTTTTATTATGTTGATTTGGATTCATTTCTAAAAATAGATGTTTGACAGAACATCAATGCCAAATTTAAGGTTGACTTTTCTCTCTGAACGTCATTCCGGAATACGTCCACACAGCAACTTGTTTATACAGCTGATCCCAAAGGAAAACTTAGATGTTGAGCAAATTAGTTGACACCGGAACGTAAAGTCGCTGAACGCTTAATATCAATAGGGTTCAACATATGACCCCAATGCTTCCCTCAAAATTTGAAAGAAATCCTTTAAAAATATAGCGTTCACAAGGTTTTCGGCAAAGGGTCGGTGGGGGGGGGGGGGGTCTAACTCTGGAACGAGAAGGTCAAGGACTCCAATCTGCTTCAAATCAAATCTGTTATAAACAATAGCTTACACGGCGTTCCCAATATAGGGACAGGGCTACGGGTCCGGCAAATAATCATGGGGGATCCGCGGGGACGACTGGGGACCGTGAATCAAATATAGCCAAGTACAATTCAATATAAAATTGTTGGTATTTCAAATGTCAGATGAATAGCGTTTGCAATCATCTTGCTAGTGGTTATCGTACCACGTTTTGATCAGAATGAATGCGAGTATTGTGGACAAACAGACGTGTGTGATGTTAAATTATTTCAAGCATATGTGTTTCTTAATTTAGTGTTTCAGATAAAGGTGGGTTTATGTGTAAGTTCCACCCCCCCCCCCTAATATGGGAACTATGTCTTACCAGTTTAGATGCAGATGTTTGGGTTACTCGGAGATCTGTATCTAAAATCCTGTTGTTTTACAGAATGAAGTTGTTGATTCTAACCCTCACTGTTCTTGTCCTGGCCCAGTCTATTGAAGGTTGGAGGTGGGGGTCAAGAAGGACAGCAGATACCACTAAGGATGTCCTTGCCTTTATAATGGGTAAACGAGATGCTGACATGGACGTTATAACTGCTGATGGTGTTATAACTATGGAGGAAATGGCGAATTTCTTGGACGTTGATGATGTAGAAATGATTTTTGCTGAGTTTGATGAAGATGGTAAGTTATTTGATTAAACTATTTTACGCAACTTTTTTTTAACATGTGTCCTGTGTGATAAGATCCCTCGAAGTCTTATGTTATAGTTTATTACCATATAGCCTGTATGTAATAATATCTCTTGTAATCTGATAGTTTAATTACCATATAGCCTGTATGTAATAATATCTCTTGTAATAAAACCTATCCTGTATGTAATAATATCTCTTGTAATCTGATACTTTAATTACCATATAGCCTGTATGTAATAACATCTCTTGTAATCTGATTGTTTAATTACAATCTGCTCATTACCATTCACCATTCACATTGTATCTGCACACAATTGTATAATATTTAGAAAAATATATTTTTATTTTTTTACAGGCGATGGTGTTTTAAATCAAGAAGAATTTGATGCATTTATTTAACTCACAGCTAACGATAATTCAATAAACCTTGTTTATACGATACAGGTAAATATGTTTCAATGATTCCAGGTAGGGTGTTTCGTCTTTCATGGGGATGGTTCAGTGATTACGACGTTGGTTTGCTAACCTGGCGGTCCCGTGTTCGATCCTAGTGTTAACCGAGAAATTGCATCGGGAATTTTCCGACCTTCGGGTGCGACAAAAACCCGAGGTCCCGTGTACGCATGGGCGTGCACGTGAAAGAATCCGTGGCAGTTCCAATTCGAAAAAAGAGTAGGTCATAGCGCCGCTGTTCAGGCAATATGTCCGTCATAGCAGAATGTATGGCGTGTGCCCATCCGAAGCAGAACAATAAGACGTTATAAACCCCATTTCATTTCTTCCTGATGGTAAAAAAAATTATAGACCCCGTTTCATCATTGATATAAAATAATCTTCAAATTACGTATATTGAAATGTTTATAATTTAAATATGAAGAAGAGCATGGTGTATATCAATGCAAGTAAAGATCCCTTGGCAGTTGGAAACTGAAAGTAGGATGTAGTACCGTTTTTCTATCCTATTTGATCAACATTAAATTTTATGTTTTTATTTCAGATTTTAACAAGACTTAATTAAAGATTCATTATGTACGATTTCGATAAAAAGCTGACCAGGTCTCGCTATAATAGTTTTAAAATGGATAAAAAATTTCAATAAATTTACATCAATTTAAGCCGAGTTATCGTCAATTACAGAACAGTGTAGTCACGATTGTCATTGCTACCGTTGTTACGATAATCAACAAAGCCTTGATTATCCAGTTAAAATCATTATATAACAGTATAGTCATTGTTGGATATGGCGGTCATTTAGGTCGGAGATCTGTTCTGGAAGTTGATAGTTCTCTGTATAGCTATCAACTCTACTTCGAAAATAGATCTGTCCTAAATGGTGGCTACTTTACCAAAATCCTTATTCAGGAGTACTTCAGTGAGATGGATATATTTCATAAACAGATCTATAGAAATATTAATTATGCCCCATGATGTAAAATGAAATGAAATGGGGTTTAACGTCCTATTGTTCTACTCCGAACTGGGCTAATGAAGACAGGCATACGCCGGACAACGGCATACTCTTATATCGAATTCCAACTGTCAAGGGATCTTTTACGTGCACGCCAATGTGTGCACGAGACCTCGGTTTTTCGTCCCATCCGAACGACTAGACAGCTTTCTTTGTCAAACCCTCCGTCCTGCATCACTGACAAGGGAGAACCACGCCGGAAAATCGGGATGAACTTTCTCGGCCAATGAAGGGATCGAACACCCGACCTCCAGACTAGCGAGCAGCGTCTTACCCACTTAGCCACCGTGATCCCCTGTTATCTAACAAAGCAGTAATTCACGTGATAGTCAAGCACGTGCTTAATTTGCTGAAAGGCATTATGGCAGATCAAATAGAGAGCTATCTAAAAGAGCTATCTAAAAAAGAACATATTCCCCACAAAAGCCAACAGATTTGCTCATCTGAGCACTAATACCCGGGTTCCAATAGAAGTGACTGGATAACAGTTCTACTAATACCCGGGTTCCAATACAAGTGTCTGGTACATCCAGTATTTACTACCGACCATCCATCACGTGACACGAACAAGGCCTTCCCCAATGGAATTCGCTTGGATCATGTTAACTATTCTACTATACCATAACATCTCCCTTTCTTCAGATGGAACGTGACAAGGAGTAGGGTCGCATGCTGAACCTCGTGGGTTTTCTCCGGGTCCTCCGGTATCCTCCCACTGCTAAAGACCGCTACGCGCTAGCGAATTAAAGAAATAAAACTGAACCAAAATTGTCCCGAAATGACCTAGTTTGTGTCGAGTGAACGTTTAACCCCATTCCTCCCTCTTTTCAATAATATTACCATAAAATAACATCCTAAAATCAATCTTATTAAAATACAGATCTATTTTTCGTTTCGTTTTTCTAAACTTACAATACCTGTTCACTCATCGTTCACTACTGTGAAATCAGACGCTACTACTGTTATTAAGATACACATCCGACAGGTAAGCCACGGATTTTTTTAATTCTATTTTGAAACTCTCTCATGTACCGTACAGATCTACATGTGACGTCACATCATACCGAGTCCATAACACGTGTGTTGTTTACATCGGACGTAGTAACACAAACTCGTCCGGGTAGAATGGATTCATTTTAGTCATCATTACTAAAGTCAATACGATCAAAAAAAACAATCTTGATTATCCATTTTTGGATTTAATCATCAATGAGCCTTGAACAGCAGATCGGATTCAAATCCAGTAAATATCGCAGGCTAGCGATGACATCGAGAGTTGATTATGGTCTGAATAAATTAATTTATAATTTAGCTAACATTTCAGGCCTAAAGAAAGGGGTTCACTAGTCCGCGGGTGCACTAGTCCACCGCCATAAGAAATACTATAAATATGGGTATCAATAAACCTGACCCTAACCCAATCTGATCCCCAATAATAGATATTGGTGGACTAATGAACCCTAACCCTAATAATAGATATCGGTGATACACGTCGGGCTCAACAACAGGGAGGAAAGTGGACCAAGGATACACGAGCAGATGCTAGATCTACTCAAGGTGACCAGAGCAGCTTTCCCAACAACCAAGCTCTTCGCCACAGCAAAATCCACATGGAAACCACCTAAAAAGTCATTATCACCAGCCATCCTAAAAACTTTCGACGAAATGAATATAGAAATATCATCACTTCAACCACAATCACAAAAACCAAATCTCAACCGAGCAACTAAAACAGCATTAAACACCCTTAAAAAAGACAAAAACATAATAATTAAGAAAAGCGACAAAGGCTCGTGTTGTGTCATAGCAACACCAAAAACACTGGCCAACTAGAAACTAAAGTATTTTTCAAAGAAACCGATACACATCAACTATTGTTCAAGAGCTCCTTTCACCCAAAACATACATTCTCTGGCATCATAAAATCTCAGATTCTCCGTTTTCATAGGATATGTACTCAGAAGACCGACTTTGAGTCAGCATGTACATTGGTATTTAGCAAACTACGGGAAAGGGGATACTCCAAACGCTATCTACGACGTATAAAAAACAACACTCTAGCTGAGCTTGCCGCCAAAGAAACAAATAATATACAATCAGCAGTTAAAACCAAAATTTGTGGCCATCCAAGATGTCAAACATGCAAAATCTTAAACATATCCGACCATTTCCAAAACAAAACATCTGGCGCACAATTCCCAATATTAGACCAACTTTCATGCAGTAGTTCAAACATAATTTATCTAATTTCATGCAGAAAATGTGACAAGCAATACCTAGGGGAGACTCAAAATGCACTTAGGGAAAGAATTAACAGTCACCGATCAGACATAATCACCAAAAAAGACAAACCTGTCTCAATTCATTTCAACCAACCAAATTATGACATTTATGATCTCATTGTCACGCCAATAGAAAAGACCAAGAGCGACTTTGAATCTATAGCAGAAATTAAAACGTTTAGGCTAACACGAGAAAAATTCTGGATTGACAAATTGAAAACAGCCCCCCTAGGTTTGAATATTCATACGGCCAGCGCAATAGCTCCTTTTGTAGTTCCATTTAGCGGAACAGCAGCAAGTGCATCCAAAATCATCAGAAAACACTATACTGATCTCCAAGAAAATCACCCGAAAATATTCACACAGAAATTTATAATTGCATATTCTAAAAATAAAAATCTGAACGACATCCTAGTGCACAGTAAATTAGATTAAATAAGGCCAGTCTCCACCCTAACCCAAAACAAACCATATATCAAATCCTATCCCTAACCGTTAGTAAATAAAATCAACTAGATATAAGAATCCCTAGCCCTAACCCGGTGATGCGGAACAGACACGATTTTTTTAGAAAATCCAATCCGTAGTAGGAAACACACTAATGTGGCTCTCTCCCGAGAGCCTCAAATTTATTTTCTTTTTTCTTCAGAAACAATAATACCAGAATACCAGAAGCACCATCCAAGGAAGACCATCAGCGCCACCAACACCAATAAACAGTGAAATCGCCTTTGTATATAAATCTAATGTATTGTATGTATTTTTAATAAAACTAGGAAATATCACGAACTAATTTTTCATCATCCTAGGTCAGTGCTTATGTGGAGTCTTAACCTCTCCCCCAAATTCTTAAACCTAACCCAATCTGAACCCCAATAATAGATATCGGTGGGCTAATGAACCCTAACACAACCCTAACACAACCATAACCCTAATAATAGATATCGGTGGACTAATGAATCCGCGGACTAGTGAACCCGCGGACTAGTGATCATTCCCCAAAGAGAGACCTGTAATAGGCAGGTTTAGCTCTTGCATAATTTAAGTTTAACTCATACTAACTCTTTAACTTAAAAATGTTAACGTATTAACCAGTTACGGGAAATTTTAACGCATTAACTTGCTCTTAGCCCTGGTGATAACCCTTTCGAGACCACCTGATACCACATACTGTTTATATAGTAAGCCAACGTATCTAAAATCTTGTTTTAACAGAATGAAGTTGATGATTCTAACCCTCGCTGTTCTTGTCCTGGCACAATCTGTTGAAGGTTGGAGGTGGGGGTCAAGAAGGACAGCAGATGACGCTAGGGATGTCCTTGTCTTTTTAATGGGTAAATAAGATACTGATATGGACGTTATAACTGCTGATGGTATTATAACTATTGGGGGAATGGTTAATTTTATGGACGTTGACGATGTAGAAATGATTTTTGCTGAGTTTGATAAAGATGGTAAGTTATTTGATCAAAAATATTTAAAAAATATTTCACACAACTTATTTTATTAAGATGTATCCTGTCTGGTAAGATCCCTTGAAATCTTGTAATCTAATAGTTTAATTACCATATAGCCTGTATGTAATAATATCTCTTCTAATCTGATAGTTTAATTATCATATAACCTGTATGTAATAACATCTCTTGTAATCTGATAGTTGTATTACCATATGGCCTGTATGTAATAACATCTCTTGTAATCTGATAGTATAATTACCATATAGCCTGTATGTAATAATATCTCTTGTAATCTGATAGTTTAATTACCATATAGCCGGTATGTAATAATATCTCTTCTAATCTGATAGTTTAATTACCATATAGCCTGTATGTAATAACATCTCTTGTAATCTGATAGTATAATTACCATATAGCCTGTATGTAATAACATCTCTTGTAATCTGATAGTTTTATTACCATATAGCCTGTATGTAATAATATCTCTTGTAATCTGATAGTTGTATTACCATATAGCCTGTATGTAATAATATCTCTTGTAATCTGATAGTATAATTACCATATAGCCTGTATGTAATAACATCTCTTGTAATCTGATAGTATAATTACCATATAGCCTGTATGTAATAACATCTCTTGTAATCTGATAGTATAATTACCATATAGCCTGTATGTAATAATATCTCTTGTAATCTGATAGTATAATTACCATATAGCCTGTATGTAATAATATCTCTTGTAATCTGATAGTTGTATTACCATATAGCCTGTATGTAATAATATCTCTTGTAATCTGATAGTTGTATTACCATATGGTCTGTATGTAATAACATCTCTTGTAATCTGATAGTATAATTACCATATAGCCTGTATGTAATAATATATCTTGTAATCTGATAGTTGTATTACCATATAGCCTGTATGTAATAATATCTCTTGTAATCTGATAGTTTAATTATCATATAGCCTGTATGCAATAACATCTCTTGTAATCTGATAGTTTTATTATCATATAGCCTGTATGTAATAACATCTCTTGTAATCTGATAATATTGATTTGAGAAAAATATATTTTAATTTTCAACTGTTTTACAGGCGATGGTGTTTTAAATCAACAGAAGAATTTGATGCATTTTATTTAAATCTTGAAACAATGTCCAATAATTAATTAAACCTTGTTTATACGATACAGGTAAATATTTTTCAATGATTCCAGGTAGCGTGTTTGGTGCGTAAGACATTAGGTAGCTAACCCGAAGGTTTCGTGTTCGAACACTGTGTTGACCGAGAAGGTGAACTGGGATTTTCCGGTTCCCACTTGCCTGTGGTGCAGGACCGAGGGCCTGGCATGTGATAACGTATAGTCGTTCGGATGGGACCAAAATCCGAGATTTAAGTACACATTGGCGTGCACGTAAAAGATCCCTTGACAGTTGGAATTCGATATAAGAGTAGGCCGTAGCGCCTCTGTCCAAGCAAATTTTCCATCATAGCAGACTGTATGGCGTATGGCCGTTTTCGTTAGCCCAGTCGGAGCAGAAAAGTAGGACGTTAAACCCCATTTCATTTCATTTCTTTCATAGACCCTGTTTTCTCGTTGACATAAAATAATCTTCAACTTACATATATTAACATGTTTGTAATTTGAATGTGAAGAAGACTGGCGTATACCAATGGGAGTACGTTAAAGATCCCCTGAAAATTGAAAGTAGGATGTAGCACAGTTTACCCATCTTCATTATCCCGGTTAATGTCCAAAAGTATCCTATTTGATAAACATTAAATTTTATGGTTTTATTTCAGATTTTAACAAGATTAGCTTAATACAGTCGTGATCATATATTAAACAGCTTTCTTTCATATCAAATAAATTTATTGTAATCTGAAATTGCCCGAAAAAATTTCAAACGGCGGCGGTGGTCTTCTGTGAGTGAGGAGAAGCTCATATTACCGTGAAGGGACCCTCCAAGAAAATTTTGGAAAATTTGACGGCGAAACGCGTTTTCCTGCTATTTCAGTCCGTGAATACAGCAAGTGGTCTACTATAGTCTAATAAAGATGGCTGACTCGAATTCCAATCAAAAGATCAATCGTTTACAGTCCACGGAGACGTGAAGGTCAGTAGAAAATTTTGAAAATTATACTGTAGTAAACGCGTTTTCCTGTGGTTTTCCTGGCTGATCTGAATCCCAACCAACTAAGAAATCGTCGAGGGATTTAGGGGCCGCGCCCTCCCGGAGAAAATTTTTAAAATTCGTTTTCTTTAGCAGTGGGAGGTAAACCCGGAGGACCCGGAGAAAACCCACGAGGTTGGACAGGCGACCCTACTCCATGTCATAGAACGAAAGAACAAACGATACCGTAATTTATTTTTATTCGTAGTATACCAAGATCTGCATCAAATTGATCACACATTCTCATGGAATTGTTTTGTCTCATCATGGTAATTCTACAATAATAGTTTAACACCCATCCAGGAACTCTACCAAACAGTTGTTACCATGTTGATAAGCACAAGGTGAACAATTCATCAAGGTGTAAATATTAATTACAATTAATGATGACATTTATCACCTGTTAATATATAAATACAGAGAGTACTGTACCTGTTCACTCATCGTTCAGACGTTACTAATACATCGCACAGGTAAACTAGGGTTTTTTTTATTCTATTTTGAAACTCTCTCATGTACCGTACAGATCTACATGTGACGTCACATCATACCGAGTTGATAACACGTGTGTTGTTTACATCGGACCCAGTAACACAAACTCGTCCGGTTAGAATAGGTTCATTTTACTCACCATGACTAAAGTCAGTACGATCAAAAAAAAAAACAATCTCGATTATCCATTTTTGGATTTAATCATCAATGAGCCTTGAACAGCAGATCGGATTCAAATCCAGTAAATATCGCAGGCTAGCGATGACATCGAGAGTTGATTATGGTCTGAATAAATTAATTTATAATTTAGATAACATTTCAGGCCTAAAGAAAGGGGTTCACTAGTCCGCCGCTATAA
The DNA here is from genome assembly GCF_932274485.2 of Patella vulgata. NCBI lineage: Eukaryota > Metazoa > Mollusca > Gastropoda > Patellidae > Patella > Patella vulgata. Next base: position 91,083,016 of record NC_065880.2, read on the forward strand.
GAAATACTATGAATATGGGTATCAATAAACCTAACCCTAACCCTAACCCAACCCTAACCCTAACCCTAACCCTAATAATAGATATCGGTGGACTAATGAATCCGCGGACTAGTGAACCCGCGCACTAGTGATCATTCCCCAAAGAGAGACCTGTAATAGGCAGGTTTAGCTCTTGCATAATTTAAGTTTAACTCATACTAACTCTTTAACTTAAAAATTTTAACGAATTAACCAGTTAAAGGACAATTTTAACTATCGCTCAGCCCTGGTGATAACCCTTTCGAGACCACCTGATACCAAATACTGTTTATATAGTAAACCAATGTATCTAAAATCTTGATGTTTTACAGAATGAAGTTGTTGATTGTAACCCTCGCTGTTCTTGTCCTGGCACAATCTGTTGAAGGAGGGTGGGGAAGATTTGGTCGTGACCTTAATAAGGCCTTTACGGGTCAGGGTAAACGAGATGCTGATTTTGACGTTATAACTGCTGATGGTATTATAACTATGGCGGAAATGGCTAATTTTCTGGACGTTGATAATGTCGAAGAGATTTTTGCCAGGTTTGATGAAGATGGTAAGTTATCTAATTGAAATATTTTAAAACTATTTTGCACAATTTATTTTATTAACACGTATCCTCTGTGTGATAATATCGTGAAATAAATCAATTTAAACTTATTTGATAGTTTAATTACCATATAGCCTGTATGTAATAATATCTCTTGTAATCTGATAGTTTTATTACCATATAGCCGGTATGTAATAATATCTCTTGTAATCTGATAGTTTAATTACCATATGGCCTGTATGCAATAATATCTCTTGTAATCTGATAGTTTTATTACCATATAGCCTGTATGCAATAATATCTCTTGTAATCTGATAGGTTTATTACCATATAGCCTGTATGCAATAATATCTATTGTAATCTGATAGTTTTATTACCATGTAGCCTGTATGCAATAATATCTCTTGTAATCTGATAGTTTAATTACCATATGGCCTGTATGCAATAATATCTCTTGTAATCTGATAGTTGTATTACCATGTAGCCTGTATGCAATAATATCTATTGTAATCTGATAGTTTAATTACCATATAGCCTGTATGTAATAATATCTCTTGTAATCTGATAGTTGTATTACCATGTAGCCTGTATGTAATAATATCTATTGTAATCTGATAGTTTTATTACCATATAGCCTGTATGTAATAATATCTCTTGTAATCTGATAGTTGTATTACCATGTAGCCTGTATGCAATAATATCTATTGTAATCTGATAGTTTAATTACCATATAGCCTGTATGTAATAATATCTCTTGTAATCTGATAGTTGTATTACCATGTAGCCTGTATGTAATAATATCTATTGTAATCTGATAGTTTTATTACCATATAGCCTGTATGTAATAATATCTCTTGTAATCTGATAGTTGTATTACCATGTAGCCTGTATGCAATAATATCTCTTGTAATCTTGCCTGCATAGATTAAGCAAAATATTTTGTTTTTTCAACTGTTTTACAGGCGATGGTGTTTTGAATGAAGAAGAATTTGGTGTATTTTATTTAACTCTTGAAGCAACAATGTCTAATAATTAAATACGCCTTGTTTATATGATACAGGTAAATATGTTTCAATGATTCCAGGTAGGGTGTTTAACCTCAAGGTCTCGTGTTCGAACCCTGGGATGACCGAGAGGGGGGGATTTTCCGGTGTGGTCTGGCAAGTGACAACGTATAGTCAGTCGTTCGGATGTGACCAAAAACCGAGGTCTTAGTAAACACTGGCGTGTACGTAAGCGATCCTTTTTCAAGAGGAAACCGATATAAGAGAAGGCTATAACGCCAATGTCCAGGCAAAATTGCCCTCATAGTAGACTGTATGACGTATGCCCGTCTTCATTATCCCAGTCGGAGCAGAACAGTAGGACGTTAAACCCCATTTCATTTCATTTCTTTCTAACGGTAAGAAAATCATAGACCATGTTTCCTCATTGATATGTGTTGAAATGTTTGTAATTTAAATGTGAAGAAGAGTATGGTGTATACCAATGGGAGTACGTTAAAGATCACCTGACATTTGAAAACTCAAAGTAGGATGTTGCACCGTCCTCATTATCCCGGTTGATGTCATAAAGTATCATATTTGATCAGCATTAAATTTTATGTTTTTATTTCAGATTTTAACAAGATTAGATTAATACAGTCGTGATCATATATTGCACAGCTTTCTTTCATATCAAATAAATTTATTGGAAGCTGAATGTTTTTAGTTATTCTAGTTGAGACTCAGTTACATTAATCATTATTTATATCACAGGGCCGGCTACGTTACTATATGTTACCAAAATCCTTACTTAGGACGTGTTTTAACGGGAGGGGGGGGGTATAGTCCTTAACAACAATCTTAAACAGAAATATGCCGTATGCAGTCATACCCAGACCCGTACTTATTCTATTTTTTACCAGTCACTATTCTCATTTGATATCCCCCTCCCCCCCCCCCCCCGCGCTTTTGGGGTAACTGATAATATGGTATTTCCCTCATCAATTCTCATCCCTTGTAATAATCTGATGTCGGCTATCATAATATATGTCTTTAACTGATTATTGGTTCTACATATTATAGAGAAGTCATATCTCGCGCACTTCAATTGAATGAGTGATAGGTTTATATATATAAAAACAGTTATAATTTCATACACATTTAATTCTGGCTTAATAACAATATCACACGTCTGACACTTCTGGTTGAAAGTATCTACAGTCCATATAAGGGTGTTTCTGACGTCATTAGGCTTAGTAATCATCATAATTAATTACGTAATATTTGTCCAATTAAATAATTGACAGAGCTGGATGAAATTTTGCCAGGACACCGACACTGCGGCCTACTCTTACATCGAATTCCAACTGCCAATGTGTTCACGGAGTCAATGTTATATGACTGATTTAGGTCCTATAGACTTTAGATACTATGTAGATTGTTCGAGAGGAGCCCCGCATAGAGAGAGATATCATGTTGGGAGAATCTGAATGCCCCGTTAGGTCGTGGGAGTGTCATATGATGTCCGTATTCCGTCAGTACTCTCGTTCTGCAAAATGGTGGGGTTAAGAGAGTATGCTTGTAACCTATGTATCCAGTGCGTGATATAATTTTTTTTAAAACGAACTCTTGCATTGTTGTTCCTGGTGGATAAACGTCTTAACTACTGAGATAGTAAACTGTATATTCACAACTTAAAAGAAGTCCAAAGAAAGCGTATGCGAGTATGCGTCACACGTTGGATGTGAGCGGTCGTTTGGTTGATTTCACTTTCCATATCTGACCATGCAGCCACGCCTACTGTTACACCCCTTGAAATGTTAGATTATTATTTAATCACCATGACAACAGCAATGACAAAATCTATTGAGTTTCAGTTCACAATTCATGTGCCAATCCCCACAACTTGAATTATAGACGACCAGGGGTTTGGGATCTCATCGTGCAAGACACTGACTAGAAACGACATTTTATTCTTCCTCAACTAATCGTCACCAATAAGAAGAGTGCGTGGGAATTCCACTTTACCATAGTAACAGGTCACATGACCAAAGAAATGAAATGAAATGGGGTTTAACGTCCTACTGTTTTGCTCCTAACCTGGGTTAATGAAGACGGGCATACGCCATACAGTGTGCTATGAGGGAAATTTTGCCCGGGCAGCGGCACTACGGCCTACTCTTATATTGAATTCCAACTGCCAAGGGATCTTTTACGTGCACGCCAATGTGTACACGTGACCATCCGAACGACTAGACAGCTGTCCTTGTCAGGCCCTCCGTCCTGCATCACTGACAAGGGGAAACCACGCCGGAAAATCGGGATGAGCTATCTCGGCCATTGAGGGATCGAACACCCGACCTCCAGGCTAGCGAGCTAGCGTCTTACCCACTTAGCCACGTGATCCCCCACACATGACCAAAGATACCTTTTAAAGAGGAACTATGTACGGGTGTACCCCTATCCCTGTAATTCAAACTTGAAGTAACTCCTTAACCCAGACAAGAATCTAAATAGCATTATGTTCAACGAGCTGTGGACATTGCTTTATACAGTTATGCACTGAACATCTATTTAATAAGTTAAGCAGCTCGTGCGACGTTGCACTGTGCGGCAGCTATGGCGGACTAGTACAAGTTGTTTGGCTAAATCACACAGTGCAGACCAAGATAGCACCCCTAAGGTTCACCAAACAATTAAATCAAAATCAACAACAATCGGAATATGACATGAACTGTATGTAAACTTGAATAAAACTGTTTTCTGGCGAGATAATGATAGGCGAACAACTATAATATCTATGTTCTACCGGGTACTCTATTTGAAAATGTGGGGTGCGGTGAGTATTATTTCCTTTTTGTAAATGGAAGTTAGGTGTGTGTGTGTGGGGGGGGGGGGGGGGTATTATTTCCTATTTGGGGTGGCGACAGCAGAACGTCCCCTTCCACTTTATTTAGTAGGGGTCGTGTGCGTGGAACCCCTATGCCCAAGCCACATACGCTCACACGATGGAATGCAACCCAGGAAAACAAGCCAGAGGTGGCTGACCAGATACAACTTGAACCACAACAATGTTATGAGGGAAATATTGCTCGGATATTGTTGTTTCCACGGACTACCCAATACTCCTCCCCAATCTCATTAAAACACAGATCCTATTATTTCGTTTCGTTTTTATAGTTCAAATTTCGTTTTACTTGTCTTTACTACTTTACTACACTCGGATCTGGAAGAGTTGTTATCATTGACGTGTTTTGAATGGTGTGAGGGATCAGCCAATGGAACGGTCTGTTACGGCGAGGTTTAGGCGTGTGGTGCACGGAACTGTGGGTAATCCACTAGAAACATCAATGCTGATTGGTTAATCAAATGGCTGACGTCATAAGGTCAAATATCACTTGTATGACCTCTGACGCGACCTATCACTACAACCGGTCAGGTCTTCATGTAGTGTAGGCCATCGAAGTATCAAAAAACAAAACGAAACGAAATATAGATTTGTTATTTTATTCAGATTGACTATTTCCCGACCTCGAACTTATAAAAAGACAATTTGAAAATTCTGCCTAAAACCACAGCGACCAGATAAATCCTTGGCCTTTCGGGAATCTTCGTGTGTTTATCTTACCGATAACACGTACATATATCTTACCTCCTGTATGAATAAAATGGGGTTTAACGTCCTACTGTTCTGCTCCTACTGGGCTAATAAAGACGGGCATACGTCATACAGTGTGCTATGAGGTAAATTTTGCGGCACTACGGCCTACTCTTATATCGAATTCAACTGTCTCTGTGTTTACGGGGCCTCGGTGCTCATACCATCCGAACGACTAGACTCAGTCTCTGCCAGGCTAACACGGTGGGCGAACCTGGGATCCATTGGTTAGCGAGCCAAAGTCTTTCCCACCGAGTCACCGCCCCCTCACATAAACTCAAACACCGGGGGCGAATTCGCGATTTTCTGGTTAGCGAGCCAGCTTCTTTCTCACTGAGTCGCCCCGGCCCTCATAACTCCTACATAAAATAACAAGAGACATTCAGATATTCAATAAATTTATTTTATATGAAAACTGTTTAAGATAATATGATCACCGCTCTGCTGTTTAAAATGTTCTTCATTTTAGATTAATTTCTGAAATAAAGCAACACAAAATTAATGCCAACAAAAAAAATTAGATTCTAAAATATTGTAAAAAGATCAAAAGTCACTAGATAATTAATTATTGCCACTGAAAAAAACGTTCAAAATTATCTTACGTATTCATTAGCTCAGTCGATGCCAACAACGGGATCGAACCCGTGACCTTTTGATTAATGAGCACGCGTCTCAACCCTAAGCATCCATGTCCAGGGATCTTTAACGTACTATGAATGAGATACACCATCCCCTTCAAATTACAAACACTGAATATATATATATATACCAATGAGCAAACGGACTCTAATGTTTACTTACCACCAAAACGATTAAACACACTACCTGGACAGGCGACCCTGCTACTTGTCATGTACAAGCGCGGAATCGAAACCACGTAACTTGACTAAATGGCAGACCTTATGATGCAACGCGCTCGGGTTAAACCATTCAATCCCCCTCCCCCCTCCACCCCACCATCAGAAAGACTACAGTCGCTACCTGGAATCATTGAAACATATATATTTACCTGTATCGTATAAACAAGGTTTAGCTGCTTGAAGAACTAAATAATCCTCATAAAATACCGCAAACTCTTCTTGATTTATGACATCATTTCCTGTAAAACAGATTAAAATGAAAATAAATTGTTGTCTGAAATATATATATTCAGTGTCAGTATTCCTCTATAGGCAGGCTGAAAAGTAAGGCCTCAAGGTCTAGAGGGTTGGGGGGGGGCGCTCTAGCCAAAGTGTGAAATAGTTTTGACACTGCCATAAGCCTGTCTTAAACAAAGTGTAGTCGCAAACATCCTTCGTAGTTCTCGCCCTTGCTCAATTGTGTTTAAAAACACCCTCATACTCTAGTCGTGGGGCATTCAGCACACAGAGGCCTATCTATTTCGAGTATAAATCTCTGCCCGAAATGGCCGCCATGTCTAAAAATTAGTATATTATTTTCACATCTGGCATACACAGAAACTAAATAAACCTAGTTAATTTTATTAAATGGAAGAGGAATAAATACTTCTTACAATTCGGGAAGTATGCAATTTAAGATTTAAAATGTCGGTCAGCTAGCTTAGTGTCTGTACTCAACCGATGCTAATTGTCAACAGCAGCGCAAGTTTAGTATGGTCGTAGGGGTTGGGATTGGTGCGGGCGACATAAATGGCAATTTATATAGCCTTTTTGCACACTCTTCGTTGAATTCCAAATGGACTGTAGGATGAGAAGAACAACTGTTATCAAAAAATATATCTGACATTCAATAACATTACCTGGTCCCGGTTTTAAAAAGCTTTCTCAGGCCTAAGTTAAGACTTTACTCAACTTTCGTTCACTGTTTATTACAAAAGTCTTTGATTCAGAAACACAAAAATTTGCACATAGTTTGTTAGTGATATATTTGATACATTAAAACAACAAAAAATTTATAAAAGGATATATTTTAGTGAGCCGTTTTGAATACATTCTTAACTTAACTTACGTTTTATTAAAACCGATGCCTGGGTGTTGAGCAGATTGCAAATAATTAGATATATAGGTCTACTGGTTGTTCCGACATAACAAACTAAGTCGTCGGAAATGCGAAACTCCCAGAGCTGAAAAACGACGGTACTGCTCTGTATTCAGAATGATCACGTCATCCTGTAAGCCAATCCATGAATATGGCGGGAAAGGGTGATAGACTAATACGCTAAGCATAAAAATACCAGATACTGTTTATTTCCAAAGCTATTATTACATACCGGCTATATGGTAATAAAACTATCAGATTACAAGAGATATTATTACATACCGGCTATATGGTAATAAAACTATCAGATTACAAGATATATTATCACATACCGGCTATATGGTAACAAAACTATTATTTCGGGAGATATTAACACATAAAGAGGCGGCCTGGAACGTCCAAAGAAATGTGGCAGACTAAACGTAGGACACATTTGTGGCACGTGCTAGAATCAATTTGGCGTATATCTGAGCAATCACGCACACGAGTAAACTGGTACAACCCCAAAGACAAGAGATATTATTATATACGTGATACGTGGTGATAGGTTTTATTTCAAGGGATATTATTATATACGTGATACGTGGTGATAGGTTTTATTCCAAGGGATATTAATTATATACGTGATACATGGTGATAGGTTTTATTTCAAGGGATATTATTATATACGTGATACGTGGTGATAGGTTTTATTCCAAGGGATATTACGTGGTGATAGGTTTTATTTCAAGGGATATTATTACATACGTGATACGTGGTGATAGGTTTTATTCCAAGGGATATTAATTATATACGTGATGCATGGTGATAGGTTTTATTCCAAGGGATATTATTATATACGTGATGCATGGTGATAGGTTTTATTTCAAGGGATATTATTATATACGTGATACGTGGTGATAGGTTTTATTCCAAGGGATATTACGTGGTGATAGGTTTTATTTCAAGGGATATTATTACATACGTGATACGTGGTATCTAGATTTTATTTCAAGGGATATTATGACATGACATACAGGATACATGGTAATAAAATACGCTACTTGAAATCTTTGTAATATATTTTGATGAAATAACTTACCATCTTCATCATACTGAGTAAAAAACAGATCTAAGTCCTCATCATTAAGATTAAGAATCTCGGCTACTTCTTCCCTTGTTGCTTCACCATCGGCCATCATTGGGTCAACATCTCTTTTACCTATAGCTGTTAATGCCGCTCGGGTGGTTATTCTGACGGCAGGATCGCTTAAGACTCTTCCTACTGCTCGGCCGGCTGATTTGGCGGTTCTTTCTTATGAAGTAACTGCTCTCCTAAACCAACCACCTTCTGTAGACTGCGCCAGGACAAGAACAGCGAGGGTTAAAACCAATAACTTCATTCTGTTATAACAACAATATTTTAGATATGTGACTAATAGAGATATCAGGCGTGTCACGTGATCTCACGTGTCTCGTGATATCAAATCCTAGCTTGTACGTGACAAGTATAGGGATGACCTGTCTAACATTGTGGATTTTCTCCGGGTCCCCTGGTTTCCTTCCACACCTAAAGACTCTACGTGCAAGTGAGTTATTGGAATAAAATTGAACTATAGCCTATGTTAGTGCCGAATTGGCCTAGTTTGTGTCGAGTGGGCTTTAAACCCCATTTCCTCTCTCTCTCTCTCTCTCTCTCTCTCTCTCTTTCACTCTCTTTCTCGCTCTCTATCTCTCTCTCTCTCTCTCGCTCTCTCTATCTCACTCTCTTTCTCGCTCTCTCTCTCTCTCTCTCTCTCGCTCTCTCTCTCTCACTCTCTTTCTCGCTCTCTCTCTCTCTCTCTCTCTCTCGCTCTCTCTCTCTCACTCTCTTTCTCGCTCTCTCTCTCTCTCTCTCTCTCTCTCGCTCTCTCTCTCTCACTCTCTTTCTCGCTCTCTCTCTCTCTCTCTCTCTCGCTCTCTCTCTCTCACTCTCTTTCTCGCTCTCTCTCTCTCTCTCTCTCTCTCTCGCTCTCTCTCTCTCACTCTCTCTCTCTCTCTCTCTCTGTCTCTCTCTCCGGTGTGTACACAGGACGTCCCATCCCAACAACAAGTCACTGTTCTTGCCAGGTCCTGCGTGAATGACTACACGGGAACATGCCGAGTAAATAGGAAAAATATATTACCTGTCTGATGTAGATCTGTGAGAGTGAATAACTATGTACTGGATGTATCACCTGTATTTATATGATTACAGGTGATATATCGTATCATTGATTATAATTAATATTTACACCTGAATTAATTGTTTATTTGCACTCGTTAACTTTATAACACTTTCATGGACCACCTGTTGGACGTCACTTAATTTGTGTGTAGATCCTGGTTGGGCTTGCCATGATCTGAGAGAGAGAGAGGGGGGAGAGAGAGAGGGGGGAGAGAGAGAGAGAAAGAGGGCGGAGGACCCGGAGAAAAGACAATCGATCCTACTTCTTGTCACGTACAATAAGGTGGTATTTGAAACCATACCACGTGACTCATTTACAGACCTTATGGCCTGAAGCACAAGTCTGGGACCATTCGGTCACCCGAACGTGGTCTGTTCAATAATGTTACAAAATTGGTGATACAATCTGAAATTATTCATTTACCTAGTGCATTTGAGTCATATTTGGATGGCTCAGTGAGTAGGAAGTTGGCTCATTGACCTGGAGGTCTGCGCGTTCGATCCCTGTATTGGCCAAGAAAGGTCATCAGGATTTTCCGACGTGGTAAACTAACCCCTTGTCAGTGGTGGACGACTGGGGACCTGACAAGGGACAACGTCGTTCGGGTGGAACGAAATATGATTGAACCATTTTATTAGTTCTGAAATGACCTAGTTTTTGTCGTGTGGACGTTAAACCCCATTTCTCCCCATCCCAATCCCCAAATATCAGTTTTTGTAGTTTTCTAAATAACCTATAATCACAAGCGCGTTCCAGTAGGTAGGTATTTGAGGGAATGGGTCCAGAGAATATTTTTTCTACGTATATATGGAAATTTTGCATTGAGGTTCACTCCTCTCTTATCCTAGACATTGATGTATGTAAATAAGCAAAAATATTGTCTCAAAGCTTCTGAATTTATAAAATTCTCGGATACGCCACTCAATCCGTACTTGTTATTTTTATCAATCAGTGTTTATCCAACACCCGAGAGTGCGTCAATCACAAGTGTTTTATACCACGTGTTTCTCTATTGATCATCTTTCGTGAGGGGCTTGTGAGTTGGGGAAAGGTATGTTTCTGACTTAGTTGTGAGGTGGGAAGGGTATGTTTCTGACTTAGTTGTGAGGTGAGGAATGGTATGTTTCTGACTTAGTTGTAAAGTGAGGAAGGGGTATGTTTCTGACTTAGTTGTAAAGTGGGGAAGGGGTATGTTTCTGACATAGTTGTGAGGTGAGGAAGGGGTATGTTTCTGACTTAGTTGTAAGGTGAGGAAGGGTATGTTTCTGATTTAGTTGTGAGGTGGAAAGGGTATGTTTCTGACTTAGTTGTGAGGCGGGGAAGGGTGTGTTTCTGACTTGGTAGTGAGCTGGGGAAGGCTATGTTTCCGACTTGGGTGGGGGAAGGGTGTGTTTCTGACTTAGTTGTGAGGTGAGTAAGGGTATGTTTCTGACCGCAATACATCAGACAACTGCACCGCAATACATCAGACAACTGTATCGTAATACATCAGTAGGGTGACCCATGTACTCACAGAAATACAGTCCACCGCTGATAGTTCGAGACTACCACTGAAGCGTGCACATTCGCCGTGCCGAGACCAACTTTCTGACAGTATGATACTATAAATAGCCATGGCACGTGCAATTCTCTACAAATCTATCAACTATTACAGCCGTAAAAAATTTATTGTTGACGATTTTGAATAGCAGTAAAATTAAGCTTCTTGGTTATTACAGCAGATTTAGAAATTACGTTCGTTTCATTTTTTAAATCGCTTTATCATTAACTGTACCGTTAAGAGCGGCATCTTTTGGTTTAGTACAAATAATATCTCTGAATCACTCGGGTTAGACAGGAACATGATACTAGCAGTAGTTTCATTTTACTTTTACAAGCTTCTTAAAACGATTGTTGAGCTACCTAACGTGCTTATTTCTAAATTCAATTTCTTGTTCTAGCTTTCTGTTATGTTTCGTAAAAAAGTAGTCTTGATTATCCCAACCTGTCAATCAAACGTAGAATGGTCGATAGACTGGTTAAGCGAGACTAATTTCAAAACAAGGGCACGTAACCTATCTTTTACTCAAAAGTGTCTGGATGTTATGGACGACTCTTGGAACCAGTTTTCAGTCTATTATTTATAGATGATTAATGGTCATAGCTTATTAAGTACAACATGACCGTTTATTTAGTGACTATAATTGTGTGAAACTGATTTGAGGCTTGGCATATATATAAATATTGTGGCGTAATTGTCGAGATATATGGAGATATTTATTTATGGTGGGTCACCCTAACATCAGTGGATTTTATCGTCAAAAGTTAACAAAATGAACGAAAGAATAAATGAAATGGGGTTTAATCAATTTACTTTTGATAATTACTTTTATAGCTAAATAATATTATGCTAACAAACTCTGAGAAACACGTTCTGATATTGGGTGAAAATTTGATGTCATATTTTTCTTCCAATGAGTCTTTAATTGTCTTGTTTATTTTAGACCTACCCATAACCATTGTAATTAATGACCTTTAAGTACTTTTATACTACTTGTGAATGACTTGCCACAGTTGCAGCATTCATCTTTCGATTTCAAAGATCAATTGACATCTCAGTGAGTTGCAATATTCTCTCTTAGTAGTCCGGCAGACCTATGGCTGAACCTGGAAATAGTATACAAAGTTTTTTTATGATTGATTTTAGTAACCTAGGGTGTCCTCGTTCAGAATCTGCCGGGTGAACCTCGGTCACCCTTGGGCGTTTTGAGAAATTCAAGATGGCGTCCAAGACGGCCGCCACATCAAATAATCCCTTATAGCTCCCATAGTATTTACTCTAGGATGATAATTTCGTGTCTAATCGTATGTTTCTTTGGTCAAGGAATACACTTTATTAACTTATTTAAAACCCTTTGATCTTGTTTTCAATCAACAAGTCAGAGCAACGAGGGGGGCGGGAAGTGTTCTCGGGGGTGCTGTAATATTGACGGACAATGTATATCTATTTTTTTTATGGTCCAAAATTTTTTCACGGGGGGGGGGGGGGCAAACTTTTTGCCCTCCCTACGCCCCCCCCCCCTAGTTACGGGCCTGTAAGATGCTGATTCACTAGTCTAGAGGTTGGGTGTTCGAGATCCTGGTGTTAGCCGAGAAGTTCATCGCGATTTTGCGGCTTGGTTAACCCTTGTCAATGGTACAGGGCGGAAGGTCTGACCAGGACAACTGTCTAGTCGTTCGGTTGGGACGTGGCGTGCACGTAAAAGATCGCAATTTCCCTCGTAGCACACTGTATGGTGTATGCCCGTCTTCATTAGCCCATTTCGGAGCAGAACAGTAGGAAGTTAAACCCCATTTCTACAATAGAAATAGAAATACTAAAACACAACACACGGATGCTGCCCAGAGGCCGGTTGCTCAGAGAGAGAGAGAGAGAAAAACTGGGTTTAACGTCCACTCGACACAAACTAGGTCATTTCGGGACTAACATATGGTTTAATTTTATTTACATAATTCGCTTGCGCGTAGGAGTCTTTAGCAGGGGGAGGAAACCGGAGGACCCGGAGAAAACCCACGAGGTTGGACAGGCGACCCTACTCCTTGCCACGTACAACCGGGGATTCGAAACCACGCCAGTTGACTCAATGACAGACTTTATGATACAGCGCGCGCACGCTAACCATTCAGCCATCCGACCCCCCCCCTCCCCTAACCTCCCTCCCCTCCCCTCCCCTCCCGGTTGCTCAAAGCCCCGTTAACTTTTAACGACTCGTTAACATGGAGTTAATGGATCGTTATCGTTAATGGAAGCAAAACGGGGGTGTTGGGCTCCGCTATCTGTTCAACAATGGAATATGTCGGCTGTCATAGATTACCAGTGTAATTTTCTATTTTAGGCTATTCCATTTTCAATAGGATGACATTATATACTATTCTACCCCAATTATTTTTTTTTTCGGGGGGTGGGGGGGGGGTGACTGTAGGAAATAATGGTCCCAAACATTCTAGTTTCTTTAGTGCAAATCCCATGATTTTTCCTACAGATTTTTGCTAATATTTCTAAAGGAAAAATAAATTATTCAACAGTTTTTATATTTTTTTCTGTAGTAAATTCTACAAAGTCGTCCAACTGTTTTTAGTTTCGTGTTAATGCTAACTTCTACATTGAATTTAAAACATTAAAATTCAGCCAATGAACAAACAGTCTTCTCTTGGATTAACTTTAATCAGTCCCTTAGCTAACGGATAACGAAATTGACGTTAGCAAGATAACGATCCGTTAGAGTTTAACAGATCGTTTAAATAACTTAGTTTTAAGCAAACGGCCCCAGAGCTGTGTGTCATTTGTTTGACTTGATCTCGTGATGACCCTTTTGTGGCTTACACTCGAGACCACCCGATACCACCTGACCCTTTCCAGACCACCTGATACCACATACTGTTTATATAGTAAGTCAATGTATATAAAATCTTGTTGTTTAACAGAATGAAGTTGTTGATTCTAACCCTCGCTGTTCTTGTTCTGGTCCAGTCTATTGAAGGTTGGAGGATTAGACGGACAGCTAGTGCATTCTTTCGGGTAGTGGGTAAACGAGATGCTGATATCTACATGTAACATTGTAATTACCATGTAGCCTGTATCTAGGAGATGAACACCGACTATTTAGAGGATACACGTATTCAGTCATCAGCATCAAAGGATATTTCTTTCTTTATGAACTCACCCACAACCTCACAAATAGAGGATGATGCAAGTTCCGGATTAAGAAAGATGAAAATGGAAGATGTATATTAATCATAATTAAGGAAAGACGTGGATGCCCCCCCCCCCTCCCAATACACACACACACAAAACACATAGATTAAAATATATTTTTATTTTCAACTGTTTTACAGACGATGGTGTTTTAAATCAAGAAGAATTTGAGGCATTTGAAGAAATGTCCAATAATTAAAAAAACCTTGTTTATACGATACAGGTAAATTTGTTTGGATGATTCCAGGTAAGGTGTTTGGTTTTTCAGTGCGTAAGACGTGGGTTGGACCGAGAAGGTGCAATGGGAATTTCCGGTGTGGTTTCTCGTTCAGTGGGTCCTCCGGTTTCCTCCCACTGCTAAAGGCCCCTACACGCAAGCGAATTATTGAAATAAAATTGAACCATGTGTTAGTCCCGAATGGCCCGGCATGTGACAACGTCTAGTCGTTCGGATGTGACCAAAATCAGAGATCTTAGTACACATTGGCGTGTACGTAAAAGATCCCTTGGCAGTTGGAATGCGATATAAGAGTAGGCCATAACGCCGCTGTCCAGGCAAAATTTCCCTTATAGCAGACTGTATGGCGTATGGCCGTCTTCGTTAGGCCAGTCGGAGCAGAACAGTAGGGCGTTAAACCCCATTTCATTTCCCTTATTTCTGACCCCGTTTTCTCATTGATAAAAAGTATCATCTTTGATCAACATTAAATTTTATGTTAACAAGATTAGATAAATACAGTCGTGATCATATATTGCACACCTTTCTGTCATATCAAATAAATTTATTGGAAGCTGAATGTTTTTAGTTATTTTTATGTGACTCAGTTACATTTATCATTATTTATATCATAGGAGCGGCTACGTAACTAAGTTAACAGACTGGTCAAATTCGATGATTTTCAACAAATGAAAAACAATTTTACAACTTATTGAACACCTTATGGACCGTAAATAACTGATGGTGATATATTCTAAGAAAAAAATATACAAGACTGGCTGATACTGACTGATATGACTGGGGACAGAGCATTATTTTCAAAAACAGGTTTTTGGCGAAGAAAAAAATCACATCTTCGAAATGACAAGTGTTGCAGCTTTCAAATTAGGGTAGGCCCTACCAACCCCAGAACATATATCAAACATAATATGCAATTTATTTGGATCCTAGTCGCTGCTGGAGGTCCAAATCAATCAAACAGTACATAAATACATTATCTGGCCACAGATCACTAATGGTTTCCAAATTGATCTTAATGTTAATTCTCGTCTCGTTCACCGACTCTAACCTTTTCCCAAATTTTCGTTGGCTAGAACGCTTCCTACCACAGATGGGAGTACATGAGGGATACCTCCTGCTCAAATGCACGTATGAGGTTCACTGTGGAAAAGTTAAGATACATAAACTGGAAGTAAAGACCAATTAACATGCAATTTTCCCCCGTACATTTATTTCAACCTACCCAACTTCTTAGCTCTCGAATCATTTCGCCTCAAAATCATGAATACATATCCACCAAAACCTGGCAGAAAATGTATTTTCAAACCCTTTTCTTCGATTCTACACCAAAAGTCAACAAAAAGCAAAGGGGAGAGAAAGGCTAAAAATAAATTTTGCAATTCATTCGCGTCGGAGTCTTGAGCAGTGAGGGGAAGCCGGAGGACCCGGAAAAACCCCACCAGATTGGAAAGGCGACCCTACCCCATGTCACGTACAACCGGGGAATCGAAACCACGCTAGTTGACTCAATGACAGACCTAATGATATAACGTGCACGCTCTAACCATTCGGCCATCCAACCCCTGAGTGTTCTGACTTTGTAAATGTGTAATGTTGAAAAATACATGAAATGGGTTTTAACATCCTAAGGTTTTGCGCCGACTGGGTTAATAAAGACGGGATTACTTAGCGAAATTTTGCCCGGTCTACTCCGATATCGAATTTGAAATGTCAAAAATACTTTTCCGTACACGCCAATGTGTACACAGGAGGTCGGAATTTCGTCCCATCCGAACGACTAGAGAGCTGTCCTTGCAAGGCCTCTGACCTCCGCAAAGGGCACCGGAAGATCCCGAGGAAATACGAAAAATATATTACCTGTCTGATGTAGATCTGTGAGAATAAATAAATATTATACTGGATAGACAACCTGTATTTATATGATTACAGGTGATATATATTGTGTATTTATATGTTTACAGGTGATACATCGTATCATTGATTATAATTAATATTTACACCTGAATTAATTGTTTATTTGTATTTGTACACGTTACCTTTACAACACTTTAATCTCTTTCATGGGTCACCTGTTGGCCGTCGCTTAATTGGTGTGGAGATCCTGGTTGGGCTTGCCATGATGACGACAAAATGTGACACTATGATCAATTATGAATTACATGTAACTCTGACTTCCACGCTGTGTATAAGGATCAATTGACTCCAGGGGCGGATCCAGGATTTTTTGCAGGTGGGGGGCAGGTTCCTGAGACAATGTATCCCCCCCCCCCTCCCGCATGGTCTCTATCGTCATTTTGGCGTATATACATACACATTGAGCTTTTTAAACAGAGAAATTCAACACCTCGTTTGACGTCAATTTTTATTATGAATTAATACAATGACATTGTGATTCAATTTCATGGATGCCAAGCATTAATTGTGATATCACATAATGTCTATATCATTATCTCATGCTTTGAGTGCCCATCCTGTCCCACATCTGACGATAAAGCACACCACCGAGAAACTTTTCTCATAAAAAGTGTCGATTTACAAAAAAAAATATGTAGCTGAGCAGGGGGGGGGGGGGGGGTCGACCCCCTTACATCCCCCCCTCTGGATCCGCCCCTGGACTATGTTTTTATATCTTTATAACATCCATAATAAAACGGTTATATATAGGAAACTACACACACATATGACATTAAATATAAGCTAAATATAAGTTCTCTATCCCTTAGTCGGTGTTTTGTGGCGTTAGGCACTTCTTTCTATGTCAGACTCTCTAAGCAGGGGAGACTAAAGGTGTGTCCGTCTAAGAACACTGCATGTTGTCTCTATCCAGGCCTCTAATCTGAGGTGGCTGTACGTCCCGTTTGGAACGCCAATGATGTCTTCCCTGGCAACACTGAATGATTTCTAAAGCAAATTTGATGGTGCTGTTAAATTTATATCAAACGCTTAGATACGTCGGCTTTTAGGGCGGGACAATTAACATTTTGGGGTAAGTGTTTCATTTGGGTACCCGTTTTCATCAAAATTGTTCATTTAATTGGACTAATCTATGCACGAGATGACTGGACACCAGTAACTGATGGTGGCAGGAACTGTCGGTGAGTTAGTCTAAGAAAGCTTAATCTTGCAAAATATCTATTTAGCCCAAGCCCATTTCTCATTGTCACCCATTTGTTTAACCACTTCAATATATTAAACGGAGCACCTTTCATACAACTGAAATAAACCCTATTACTACAATTACATGAGAATGTGTGACCAATAGTATCGCAATTATTATTACAATGTTTCGTTATTTGAGCCTTTCGCAATTTTAAATTTGCTTATCACGTCCAAGGATAGCAAACATACAACAATGTACAAGCATACATGTACATACATACATTAATGTACAAGCATATATACATACATACATTAATGTACAAGCATATATACATACATACATTAATGTACAAGCATATATACAGCAATTATTTGACATAGAATATAGAATAATACAGTTACCATATGAATACAATGTAGAAATATGCTTTTTTGGGTTAAAAATCACAGTGTGTTTGTGAAAAAATCGTTTGATAGCATTTTTTTGTTTTTTTACCCAGGTTGGAGAGAGAGAGAGAGAGAGAGAGAGAGACAGTGGGAGGAAACCAGAGGACCTGGAGCAAACCCACAAGTCTGGAGAGGCAACCCTACTCCATGAGGCTGACCTTAAAAATATCTTTGTTTCGCCTAACGCGACCGACTAACTAAAACCACCCCCGACTTAAATTATTTTATTGCACTTTTCTGCGATCTTTTTATTTTATTTTGTGTGTCAACCTGAAATATATCACGAGAGTTATTTCCCTTTACTATGGCTATGGTTTGATTCATTATTGAAACTGGTTGATCAAGACGAAAGCGTCATAGGTGTCGCTTCTCAACAAAATGGTTGCAGACGAAAGCACGTCCATTCCCACGAAATGATTCTGCCTCTATGTCTGTGGGGCGTCGTTTTAAACATGACGACGATATTTTCAATATCCGTTTTCGAGAAAAATGAAGGCACAACCCGCACGATCGTTAAAAACGTGTTGAGGGAGTTTCAAACGTGAGTTTGTGGCAATTTGTGTGCGAGTCGTGCATCAAGAAAAATCCCGATGTCATTGATTTGTTTGCCAATAAAAGAAGACGAATGTTTGCACCCGAAAAATTATCAAGCTGTCAAATTAGCTCTTAAAAAAAAAATCTGAAAAAAAAACCGACCTACCGACCCTTCTCCTCGATTGTGGGTCGGGTTTGGTGAAACAAAGATATTTTTAAGGTCAGCCTGAATATCTACATGAGGTTTCAACACTGTACGGGGAGGCGATCAAAGTAAGGGGTTTAAAGCGTGCACATTAAATCACATGTTCTCTTCACCAATGTGCATGAACTCAATTACAATTACATTGTAAAGTGTTCATTTTCCATAGCCTAACAAAATAATAAACTACATGTATTCTCTCAGCTAGAGTGGCCGAATGGTGAGCGCATGCACGTTGTATCATAAGGTCTGTCATTGAGTCAACCAGTGTGGTTTTGATTCCCCAGATGTACGTGACAAGGACTAGGGTCGTCTGTCGAACCTCGTGGGTTTTCCCCCCGGGTCCTCCAGTTTCCTGCCTCTGCTAAAGACCCCTACATGCATGCAAATTATTCAGATAAAATTGAACCATATGTTAGTTCCAAAATGTCCTCCCTCTCTCTCTCTCTCTCTCTCTCTCTCTCTCTCTCTCTCAAATTTTTTTTGACCTATATGTAAATCCCAGAGGTGTTATATCCCTTAAATTCAAATGCTTTTGTCTTTGTTGTGAACGTTTCTGATGTGTAAATTCACGCTACCTACCTGAGAAAATGATTTATTACAAACATCACATTTAAATGGCTTCTCACCTGTGTGGGTTCGGATATGATCCTTGAGATTGTGAAGGTTAAAAAACGATTTCGCACAAAGATCACAAACAAATGGTCTCTCTCGTAATTCATTATGGGTTTTTGAATGTTTCTGTAAATACTGTCGATCACTAAAAGTCTTTATACATATGTCACATTTAAAAGGTCTGTCTATTTCCTCCTTATGAATTTTTTTATGATTATAGAAACTCTGTCGTTTACTGAAAGTTATATCACAAAGATCACATTTGTAATTTTTTTCGACAGTGTCACCGTTGTTAGATTTTTCACCAGTATGAATTTTGTTGTGCATTCTCAGAGATCTACGTTGTTTAAAAGATTTTCCACATGATTGACAAGTGTACGGTTTTTCGTCGGAATGGGTTTTTTTGTGTATAGTCACAGACCTTTTTCGCTTGAATAATTTACCACAGATATCACATTCAAAACATTTTTGTCCCGTATGAATATTGCTAGGGTTTCCAAAAGTATAAAGTTTTTCACTAGTATTAACAGTGCTAGGGTTTTCATCAGTGTAAACATTGTTAGGGTTTTCATCAGTGTAAACATTGTTAGGTTTTTCACCAGTATGAACGTTGCTATGGTTTTCACCAGTATGAATGTTGCTATGGTTTTCACCAGTATGAATGTTGCTATGGTTTTCACCAGTATAAATGTTGCTATGGTTTTCACCAGTAAGAATAATGCTAGGTTTTTCACCAGTATGAAATTTGGAAGGGTGTTCACCAATATGAACATTGCTAGATCTTTCACCAGTATGAACATTGCTAGATTTTTCACTAGTGTAAAAGTTGCTAGGTTGTTCACCAGTATGAACGTTGCTATGGTTTTCACCAGTATAAATGTTGCTAGGTTGTTCACCAGTATGAACGTTGCTATGGTTTTCACCAGCATAAATGTTGCTATGGTTTTCACCAGTATGAACGTTGCTATGGTTTTCACCAGTATGAATGTTGCTATGGTTTTCACCAGTATGAACATTGCTAGGTTGTTCACCAGTATAAACATTGCTAGGTTGTTCACCAGTATAAACATTGCTAGGTTGTTCACCAGTATAAACATTGCTAGGTTGTTCACCAGTATAAACATTGCTAGGTTGTTCACCAGTATAAACATTGCTAGGTTGTTCACCAGTATAAATGTCGCTAGGTTGTTCACCAGTATAAATGTCGCTAGGTTGTTCACCAGTATGTATTTTGTTGTGTCTGTTGAGAGATCTACGTTGTTGAAATGATTTACCAGTATAAATGTTGCTAGGTTGTTCACCAGTATGTATTTTGTTGTGTCTGTTAAGAGATCTACGTTGTTGAAATGATTTACCACAAACATCACAGTTATGAGATTTTTCTACACTAAGAACATTTCTAGTATTTTCTTCCATATGTGTTTTGTTGTGGATCTTCAGAGATCGTTGTAGTTTATAAGCTTTACCACAAACATCACATTTAAATGGCGTCTCTTGACTGTGCGTTGGTATGTGATTCTTTAGATGCTGTTTGTCGTAAAAACGCTTTTTACAAAGCTCGCATTCAAATCTGCGTTCTGTTTCTTGATTATGAGTTTTTTTATGTCTCTTCAGACTGAGTCTTGTTTTGAACGATGTGTCACAAAAACTACATTTAAACAGATTTACTTCATTGTGAATTTCTCGGTGCCGGTTGAAACTTTGCCGTTTGTTAAAAGATTTATTGCAGACGTCGCATCTGTACGATTTTTTTTCTCTGCGGTGAGATTTCATATGCTCCGAGAGATTGTTCCGTCTATTAAACTGTCTTGAACAAATATCACATTTGAGATTATCACTATGGCAACGGACATGTCTCGACAGTAGAGATTTTAAAACAAACACTCTACTGCACAAGTCACATTTGAAAAGTCCGTCTCCCGTGTGAAGTTTGTAATGCAGGTTCAGAGAACTTTTACTTGAAAAGGGCTTCCCGCAGACGTCGCAAGTAAATAATTTTTCTTCGCTGTGACAGGTTTTATGTTTTATTAACGAACTACTTGAAATGTAGGCCTTGCCGCAAATTTCACAAATA
This sequence comes from Patella vulgata, assembly GCF_932274485.2. NCBI lineage: Eukaryota > Metazoa > Mollusca > Gastropoda > Patellidae > Patella > Patella vulgata. Next base: position 91,104,356 of record NC_065880.2, read on the forward strand.
AATGGCTTCTCCCCTGTATGACGTCGTATGTGTTTAGTAAGGTCACCTCGATACGCAAACCACTTCTCACAAATATCGCACCTAAATGGCTTTTCACCGGTATGACTTCTCATATGATCCTGTAGATTCACGCTAGCGGAAAATCCTCTTTTACAAATTTCGCATTCAAATTCTTTCTTCCCATCATGGAGCCTCTTATGTCTGCGTAAAGTATCTTTAGTTTTAAAAACCTTTTCGCAGAGGTCACAAGTAAAATGTTGAAATTCATATTCTTGATGCATTTTGATATGAGCGTAAAGGTTGCTAACAGTTGTAAACTTTTCGGAACAAAATCGGCATTCGAGAAGATTGTCGTCATGATTTGCACTTGTATGCTCTTGGATCATATGATCATTAAGTAAAGTATTATTTGAAAATGATTTCAAACAAATCTTACATTTAGATGTTATTTTTTTGTTCTGGACGACATGATTTTTATTATGTTTGTGAAGGTCAGTAACATTGTCAAAGACTTCCCAGCAGATGCAACACTGACAATGGGAAGTATGGAATGTAGTATGTTCACTTAAAGCAGCTTTGTCTGTGAATAATTTTGAACAGATTTCACATTTGGCGTGTGTTTTGTTGTCTGTGCTTATATCTCGGTCCGGGTCCGGCTCAAAATGTACAGCGATATCACAATCGTTTTCGTCATCGACCGAGTCCTGATCAGTCGACGGTGTACCCGTAAACGTGCTGGCGACAGACTTTTTATCTTTATTTTTAATATTTATTTTACATTGATTATAGAGATCAGGGTATCCTTTGTTGTGACTTAATTTATGTGTTATTAACTGACTACTCGAAATATAGGCTTTACCGCAAATTTCACAAACAAACGGCTTCTCTCCCGTATGTCGACGAATGTGCGTCGTTAAATCCCCTCGATACGCAAACAATTTTCCACAAATTTCGCACTTAAATGGCTTCTCACCGGTATGACTTCTCATATGCTCCTGTAAATGGATATTATACGAAAATCCTCTTTCACAAACTTCACACTCAAATTCTCTTTTCCCATCATGGAGCCTCTTATGTCTGCGTAAAGTATCTTTGGTTTTAAAAACCCTTTCACAAAGATCGCAAGAGAAATGTTGAAATTCGTATTCTTGATGCGTTTTAATATGTGCGTAAAGATTTTTTACGGTTGTAAACGTTTCCGAGCAAAATCGGCATTCAAGAAGACCTTGACCTTGACTACTACTTTGTTTAGAATTACTGGCTACGGAGTCTTCTTCCTTAACGTGTATTTTACAATGATTCTCAAGATCAGCGTATCGTACAAAACTCACATCACAACAATTACATTTATAGAACGTCTTCGATTTAAGGTCTTCATCTTCATTGACATTGTCAGCATCTTCTTCTTTAACACGCAGATCGTTGTGAACGATCTGTGCAGAAACTGTCGACTGGGGAAGAGAATTCTCCCCTCCCTGTAATAAAGGAATTAGAAAGAAATGAAATGAAATGAAATGTTGTTTAATGGCACGTCAGCTCCGACCGGGTTAGGAAGTAGAAAGATTAAAGCGGTATTATGTAAGATTTAGATAAAGAGCTAGCCATTCTTGCTATAATAATTCGAAAATAGATAAAGAAAACAGAATATGCTGAAAATTTCAGTCAAATTGCTTAACTCTGAACTCAGATATTAGAGATTAGGCTCGCCTCGATTGTCATTACTAACGTTGGTGCGATAATAAACAAAGTCTTGAATATCCAATTTTACATTAAATTAGCCATCACAAAGAGTATTCAATATCGTGGGCTAACGATTGCATCGAGATTTGATTATGGTGTGAATAAGTTAATTAATGTCTAATTCAGATAATATTTCAGTCCTAAAGAAAGACCTGAAATAGGCAAATAGGCAGTTTTAGCTCTTGCATAATGAAATCAGGATAACAAGTTAACAGTTTGTCTCATGATGCCTGGGCTCAATACCAAAATAAATAGATGACACATATTAATTATATTCATCTTTTTATAAAATATCATGCAATCTGATTATAATACAGATCCTATTTCGTTCCATTTTTTTTTATAGTTCAAAATTCGTTTACATGTCTTTGCTACCCTAGGATCTGGAAGAGTTGTTATAAAACCAGCGTTCTGGATAATGTGAGGGATTAGCCAATGAAACGGACTGTTGCAGCGAATTCTTTGTGTGCAATACAAAGAACTGTGGGTATCCTACTGTGGGTATGCTGATTGTCTGACATCATAGGGTCAAAAGCCACTCGCATGACCCCTGACACAACTCCCCACTACAACTGGTCACCTTCATGTAGTAGAGGCCATCGAAAGTATAACAAGCCAACAGTGACACTGATGTTCCCCGCCGAAATCCCAAAATAAATAGATGACACACATAAATTAATCGCACATTTATATTTTTATTTCAAAAGTATCAAGCAATCAAACTCAACGTACACTAAGTTTCATCACTCTCTTTCAGATAGAATCAAGATTATCTTGTCCCAAAGCACTGACCAATGAAATTGATTAGCTCTGCTTAGCTTCAACTCGAAATGTTAATCATTGAACTCAGTCAAGACATTCACCTAATGAACATCTACATGTACATCAAGTCTAAACATTCTACCTCAATTCCAAAGTCTTGATCAATCAAATTGCTTATCGCTAGCCGAAGCAGAAAATTCTCACCATCGAAATTAGTCAAGGTAATGATATAATGAATCTATATTTGGAGTTCCATCGCCCTCACTTCATTAGAACCAAAGTTATCGTGCCTCAAAGCATCAACCAATCAGATTGCTTATTTCTGCTTACCATAAGCAGAAAATGTTCATCATAGAACTCCATCATGGCATTCACCTAATGAAAGCCTACACCAAGTTTAAATATTCTAGCTCAATTAGAAGGAGAGTTATTGTGTTCCAAGGTCTCGACCAATCAAATTGCTTATCGCTCTGCTTACCCTGAGCAAAAAATGCTCATTATTGAACTTAGTCACGGTATTGATGTAATGAAACTATACACCAAGTTTCATCCTTCTTACTTAATTAGAACTAAAGTTATGGTGTCCCAAAGCATCAACCAATCAAATTGCTTATCTCTGCTTACCCTAAGCCGAAAATGCTCATCTTTGAAATCAATCTAGGTATTGACCTAATAAACACCTACACCAAGTTTGAACATTCTACCTCAATTAGAAAGAGAGTTATTGTGTCCCATAAAGTGTGATGGACAAACAGACAGACGAACACATTTTAATAGTCCCCTGCTTTCTTCGAAAGGCAGGGGGACAAAAAACGGAACGAAATATAGATCTGTATTTTAAACTTTAACCTCCACTGACACAACACAAACTAAGTCATTTCGAGACTAACACATATGACACATGGTTCAATTTTATTTCAATAATTCACTTGTGCGTAGGGGGTCTTTAGCACTGGGCCAGAGAAATTATTGTTTAAGTTGAAACCCAGCGGTCAGCAATCGGACAATTATTGTTTAACTTGAACTCTCTCACCCTGTAACACTGCTAAAGACCTCTATGCGAATTGATGAAATAAAATTGAACCACCTGTTAATCCAGAAATGACCTAGTTTGTGTTGAGTAGACTTAAACGCCATGTCTCTCTCTCTCCATTAAATCTCTCTCTCTCTCTCTCTCTCTCTCTCCATCAGTGGCCTTTACTCACCATTAAACGAAGTTGTAGAGTTATCTTCCCTTGGTTAGAATTATTCGGGGTCGATTGTGATGTTGCTGCTAATCTTTTATTTACTACAAAAACAGAAACAAAGATAGGTTGCGAGGCAATGAAACATATGCCCACAGCAGCTAAATCGTCCGGACAGTCAACAAGAGCTGTCGCATATTTTTACTTTCTTTCGGTGATGAAAAATTTATAATACACTAAAATCTGATTAAGAGTAACAACTCATGAAGTAATTATCAGAAAATCATTAGAATTTGTGTGTTTTTTTATAAAGTTCTGCCCCAAGCTAACGTTTAGTATACGAAACATTTAATATCATGGATTTAGCTGATAAAGTTATCAAAATTCATTGAAAATCAATATACTTGTTTGTCTCAAGACCTTAAACACTGTATAAATTGAAAGTCAATCGTATATTAACTTTGTCCTCTAGAGCATCCACAAGATATTTTGAAGTGATCAAGTACCATAACTCTGGCAGTAATTATCGGAAATCGCTGAAAATCAATAGGATTCTTCGTCTCATGACCTTAAACACAGTGTATAAATTTAAAGTCAATCGGATATTAAATTTGGCGTTTAGAGGGTCCACAAGATTTTTTGAAGTGATCAAGGGCCATAACTCTGGCAGTAATTATCAGAAATCGCTGAAAATCAATAGGCTTCTTCGTCTCATGACCTTTAACACTGTGTATAAATTTAAAGTCAATCGGATATTAACTTTAGCCTCTAGAGCGTCCACAAGCAATTGTGGACGCCGGACCGACGGACGGACGGGGGCAACGACAATATACGACCACATTTCAATGTGGGCGTATAAAAATAATAATCTCCTTCAAGAACTGGCCGAGGAAGTCACTATTTTGTCCTCAAAATATGATCATCATGTGACTTTCGGGACATCAGTGTTTGGCTAATGATTTCTACAAACGGGCAACGTCTTCGGCGAACCGGACTAGACAAATATAAATGGGGCAAAAGAAAATTTGGTCGATTGTATCAAACATGTTTGACTTGGGCCTATCATTAGGGCAAATACGAATTTAGCAACGGGACTCAGGATACACTAGGTGAATTTTCATTGAATGAAATGAAATGAAATGGGGTATAATGTCTTACTCTTTTGCTCCAACTATGAGGAAGATTTTGCCTGGGCAGTGGCCCTATGGTCTACTTTTATATCGAATTCCAACTGCCAAGGGATTTTTTATGTGCACGCCAATGTATACACTTTGATTTTTCTTCCCATCCGAACGACTAGACAGCTGTCCTTGTCAAGCCCTCCGTCCTGCACCACAGACAAGGGCAAACCATGTCAGAAATTCATGATGAACTTTCACTGCCAATGAAGTGATCGAGCACGTGACCTCCAGGCTAGCGAGCCAGAGTCTTACCCACTTAGCAAGTGTGTCCCCAACTTTTATAACAAAGTGTACCGTAAGATGGAATTTACATATGGATAATGGAAACTAAACCTGGTAGATGGAGGCTACTAACCTGGTATATGGAGACTACAAACCTGGTAGATGAAGACTACTTACCTGATGGAGTTGATACAAGACATATCATCGGCATTGTAACTGGTATCGATGGAGTTTCTTGTATTGACTGTATGGTAGATTGGTTAGTAGCACCCTGTTGTACAGTTGCTGGAGAAACATTTTGCTGCAATAGAGAGAAAAGAAATTAATAAATAATATCTTGAAAAACTCAGATAGTAAAAAAAAATGAAACAAGTCTTCAGAAGTTTTACCGCTTCCATATGGATGATATGGCTCAATTTTATTTCATAGTCTGAAGCTGTGAGAGAAAAACCAGAGAACATTGAGAATATGTACGAGGTTAGACAAGTGAAAGTCACCACATGCATGTCACATCCAGGCAGGGAATCGAAACCATGCCATCTGACTCAATGACAGACCTTGTGATCTAATACGTCAGTTAAAACATTCAGTCACGCAATCCCCTTTGCCAGCTGACTCAATGACAGACCTCATGATCCAACACACCCCTTAAACCATTTGGTCCCCCCCCCCTTTCCCCCATTATAATAGGGAGAGAGTGACATGGGGTTTAACGTCCACTCGACACAGACTACCCATCTCAGGACTAACATATGGTTTAATTTTATTTCAATAATTTGCTTTAACGTAGGGGTCTTTAGCAGTGGGAGGAACAGGAAACTGGAGGATAGGGAGCCGGAGAAAATCTGCAAGGTTGGACAGGCGTCCTAATTCCGTGTCACGTACAACCGGGGATTCGAAACCATGCCAGTTGACTCAATGACAGGCCTTATGATATAGCGTGCACGTGCTAAAAATTCGACCATCTAACCCCCCCCCCCCCCCCCGCCAAACATGCCATGCCAGTTAAAACATTTGGTCACCCAATCCCCTGTGCCACCTCACTTAATGACAAACCTTGTGATCTATCACACACATTAAAACATTCGGTCACCCCCAAACCCCCATTCTTAATAGAGATATCATAATTAGAATATTATTATTCAGCTCTACCTACCATTCGATTTCCATCATCATCATCATCATCACCATCAAATGTCATCAGCTTCTTTTTATTCTGTTTAAGTTCTTCAGATTTCTGTACATGTTGAAAAGTTATTGGTAAACTATCATCTATGGCATCCCTGGCAGACAGGGGAAGAATAGTGGGGACAGCCCCATCAAGTAGTATTCTCCCTTTATGATTTTCTAAAGTAGAATCGGAATTAATTTGGAAAGAATCAGATTTAAAATGAGCACTACACAGAACTGAAGAAGGTGTTGGGTTCCAATTTTTTCTACCAATTCGTACAAAATTAATCCAAGTCTGTTTTGTTGTTTGATCCTCTGGGAGACTATGTAGAACGACGTCTTCATCTGTGCCAAAGGAAGTAGCCCCTAATGATCTACTGCTGCAGCCATTGACGGCACAATACCGAAATCTATGTAATAATGACATTTTTCTTCCAAGCTGATTCTGAAAATTGTATAATGCATACATGTTAAAAAGACAAACAGAACCCAAAACAAAAACAAAATGAAATGGCTTTAACATCTTATGAAGTTATGATGAGGGAAAATTTTATCAACAGAATTTAAACCCCATTTCATTTCATCATCAAAATTCTCGAAAATTGTCTATATCAAGTAGAGTCTAACATACAGCCTATGAGTTTGTTAAAACCGTAAAAATAGTTCCATGAGAAGTACATACAAAAGTTACGCTGTCTGTCTCAAATTAGTTCCGTTTCAAAACAAACACGAAGCTAGTTAAATGACATTTCATTTCCCATTTCAACGATTTCAGACGAAAATGCTTAACACAGTTTGTGAATTATCAGAGTTATTTATTATACTTCCATTTTCTTAAAGTCTTTGTGTGTATGAAACTGATCTTCTTAACAATTATAAACCCTTACGCCAACTTTGTTCTTAAAATCTTAAAGGAGCTAAATCGCTATTCTTTGGCACCTAGAAATGGACACAAATGGGTGGCAACGCATTAAATAATGTAATATGAATGTATATAAATTGATTTACATTCAATCGTTTCTGTTTTTACTGTAATTTCTAATCATGTATGTTTGGGGAAATACAAAAAGAGTGAAAATTGAATGGCAGTCTTGGCGTCTGGTTATTCCAGTCTACACCTTTAGTATTCTCATGTGGGGTTTGTTTAGCCTCGTTCATCGAGTCGCTTCATTACAAATTGCGCTCGAAAACATTCTGGCACAGGTTTCGTATGCCAATTTTAAAATTTTCATTTTGTCTTAAATATTGGATATCAGAATCCCATCTTTTCACGGTAAGATAACAACATCAGTGTTGATTTAAATGGACCAATAATTTCTGTTTGCAATGTCGGAGACTGTGGATGATATTTACTGAAAGACTTGACGCCAAAAAGTACAACACTTCTCGCTCAATATTCCTTTTTGGTCGCAGCACCGAAACTTTGGAACGACATCTCCTTTAAAACAAGGATTAGTTCTAGTTTTGGTGGTTTTAAAAAGAATCTAAAAACAGAATTGTTACTATAGTGATCGAGGGTATTCCCACTTGGTGTTCCAAGGTGTCCGCAATAATAACAATGTTACCTATTTGAAGTCTAAAGCATAATCTGAGCCGCAGCTACGGCAATACAGCAAATATATAGGTTAAATCCCGCTGGTAGCACGGGACTCCGTGGATAGGTGGAAGTAGTCCCAGTTATCCTGACAGACACCTGGACACAGGGCAAAATCACAACATACATGTATAAAGAATCTAAAAACAGAATTGTTACGAAAAGCCTTCATGTGATTATCTCATTTACCACACTTTTTTAATGTTTTATATTTTATCTGTACCTATACCCTGCTATTTTTTTTATTTTTTTTTTTAAATCTTATCTGTATTGTCATTTTACCAAATATTTTAATTTTTTATGATTTTTTTTATCTAAATTGTTTTCGATTGTGAACTCATAATACGGTAATATATATTTATTTTGTACAAGTGCCACTGGGCAGGTTTACAAGCTGGGTTTGTACAAGTTCAATAAATTATTATTATCATCATTATTATTATTAGCCTATGGGCTACGCATGTAGAATCACATAGAAATAACAATTAAATGCTTTTATTTTTATGGTGTAATGATGGCAATGGGAGGTCTACTTTTAGTTCTCTGCTCACTGTTAAATGTTTTTGTACTATGCATTGAGATTGTTTTCATGATGAAATGCATATAATAAGCAACAAAAAAAAAAAAAAAAAAAATTATTATATTATCAAAACATTGCACTAATATCCAATATGGCGGCCATTTAGTACAGAGATCTATTTTTAAAGTAGCTAGGTCTCTGTGTGTAGAATGGATTGATAACTTTCAAATGCATCTATAAGGAGTTAGCTCAGAACATTGTGACATTGGTGTACCTCTCTGAAATAATCTAATAATTACCTAAATCTGGTTTCGAAAATGTGTTTTGGTTTCTTGCATTCTTTTCGTTCTAGTTTTCGGATTCCAGCTGAAGTAGGTGCGCATACGCCAAAACGTGGTGTTATAAAATATCTGGCTCAGGACTCGACACACCCGAGTGACCCACATCGCAACTACATCGGTTATCGTTTGTTAGATCAACAAGAGAGAATCATCTTTAAAACGTCGCTTTGAATAAATCCAGTAGTTCTTATCCACAGCAGTGTGCTTTGTAGCTAATTAATTGGCAAAATTAAACTAGTTCACATGACAAAATGTCATTCAACAAACCACTGGGGTTGGATGGCTGAATGGTTAGCGTGTGCGCGCTGTATCATAAAGTCTGTCATTGAGTTAACTGGCGTGGTTTCGATTCCCCGGTTGTACGTGACAAGGAATAGGGTCGCCTGTCCAACCTCGTGGGTTTTCTACGGGTCCTCCGGTTTTCTCCGACTGCTAAAGAACCCTACGTGCAAGCGAATTATTGAAATAAAACTGAACCATATGTTAGTCCCAAAATGACCTAGTTTGTGTTGAGTGGACGTTAAACCCCATTTCTCTCTCTCTCTCCCAATTAAGAATTCAAAATTAGTTCATTTCAACCAATATTGATGTTGTTGTCTTACTGGGGTCATAATATTTAGACCTATTTTCGACTATTTTAAGTTTCCAAAGAGCTGTAACCCCTTTAACAACAAGCACCCCCCACCCTACAAACTGAGTCCCAAAACATACAGCAGTATCAGTGTCAGGATTTACCAATAGGCTTGAAAGCGGTAGCCTAGGGCCTCAACATTTTTGAACACTCATCAGCCTTTCTTACATGCACCGTAGGGCCTGACAAGGACAGCTGTCTAGTCCTTCGGATGATACGGAAAACCGAGGTCCCGTGTGTACATTAGAATGCACGTAAAAGATCCCTTGGCAGTTGGAATTCGATATAAGAGTAGGCGACAGTGCCGCTGCCCGGGCAAAACTTCCGCTATAGCACACTGTATGGCGTATGCCCGTCTTCATTAGCCCAGCATAGGAGCAGAACAGTAGGACGTTAAACCCCATTTCATTTCATTCATTTCATTTACATGCACCGTAGTCTTAAACATCCATAATTATCCTAGACTTTCCTCTATTGTGTTTAAAATACACTTTCTAGTTGTGGTTGTGGGGGTTAGGGTGTCAACACGCTTTCTAATTGTGGTTGTGGGGGGGGGGGGGATAAGTCTCTTCTAAATCCAGCCTTGAGTGGTATGTTCTAAGATAATTTAAAACCCTGGTCAATGTAATTTTCTAGGCTCAGGAACAGATTCGAAAATCAATCTGAGAGAGAGAGGGAAACAGAGAGAGAGAGAGAGAGTAAATAACAAGACATAAGTTTATTTTAAGTATAATATTTACTAAACAATATGTTCTACATTAACACAATACTAGTAACACATCGTAACCAACAGCAACAAATGTCTATATTTACCAGGTCCCCAGTTCACAAAGCATTCTCAGAATTTACTCAACATTCATTCATTGTTTATGAGAAATATCTTTGATCCAGAAACACAAAACTTTACACATAATTTCTTATTGATTTATTTGATATATTAAAACAACAAAAGTTTTATAAAGGGCTATATTTTAGTTAAAATAAGGCGAACAATTTTGAGTATATTCTTAATTTAAGTCTGAGAATGCTTTGTGAACTCGGGGCCAGATATTTAACCTTGGGTTTGTCAAAACGGTCAAATGCCAAAAATGTGTATTTTTGATCAAGTTTGAAGGCTATGTTCAGAATCAGAAAATATTATATTTATCGATGGGTTCATTGGGTTTGTTTTGCCAAAATGGCCAAATGCCAATAATGTGTATTTTTGATCAAGTTTGAAGACTTTGATAATCACTGGAACGAAATAAAATTTATTCTATCTTATTTCAGCAAATATTACTGTCCATATCCTAATGTACTACTTTCTAGGTCAACACACTGGGATCGAACCTTGTGCCTCTTGGCTAGTCAGCCAGCGAAACCGTGTCTCCCCTATTCACCACTAGTATCGTTCCGTTCTACTCCACTAACATCTGGGTCCATCCACAAGGGAGACATATAGTCAAATTATCCTCACTTGATACTCCTGCTATTTTTATCAACCAATCAAGTGGGCAAAGGGAAGTAACTCTCATTTTAATGTAACTAAGATTATTGTGGTGAGCGTAAACAATGATGCTAAGACTGGTAAATGAACTGTTTTTTGATTGGGTCGTAGAATCAAGCTACGATCAAGGGTAGATAATCTGAATTTGTGAAAACCCAGTGGATGGACCCAGATGTTAGTGGAGTAGAACGGAACGTTACCACTAGGAATACCGAGAACGTGTCCAACCTAGTTCTGTGTGTTGTACTATATATCGTGTTTATATAATGTAGGGTATCGATGAATTGCATCTCATCCATGCGATTGGTTGATAAAAATAGCAGAAGTATCAAGGGTGGATAATTTGTCTGTGTCTCAACTGTGGATGAACCCAAAAGTTAGTGGAGGAGAACGGAACAAGACCACTTGCGATACAAAGAATGTGTCTCTCCAAGAGGTAGTTATAGTAGCTTGTGTTTAATGCTGACTCTGCTTTTGTTTTCACTAAATGATAATGCTTATCAAAACTTTATATAAATAAAAATACATATATACATGTGTATAATAATACATTCACACTACTAAGTAGATTAGAGAGCCTGTTTCACATGCATATTTATAAAACTATACAAAAACAACTTGTACATTTGAAATTGTATGTTTGACATTATAACAGTACAATATAATAACAACAATAAAAGTCAGAACAATCACATCAAATCTGGGCCCTGTTTCTTGAAATCTTAAGCATACATTATGGGAGATTCAATAACGAGTTGGCAGTTCTCACTATAATAGTTAAAAACTAGATAATGTAAAGGCAATTTGCTGAAAATTGCATTCAAATTGATCCACTATGAACCGAGAACTAAGCGATTGCAATTTCGGCCTAGCCTCGATCATCATTACTAAAAAGTCAGTACGATAAACAGCATAGTTTCGATTATCCATTTAATCGTTAAATCATGAAGGAAAGTTATGCAGTAAATCGGCTCATAATCCACTAAAGATCGCAGGCTAGCGATGCCATTTAGAGTTGATTATGGTCTGGATAGGTTAATTGATGTCTAATTAATAATTTAGATAACATTTCAGGCCTAAAGAAAGACCTGCAATAGACAGATTTAGCTCTTGCATAATTTATGTTTAACTAAAGATATAATCCAATTTTAGTAGAGATTTCAATTTTGATTGGCTAAGCACTAAAATCAATCTAATATTATCCAATCAAATTACTAAAATTTGGATTATATCTTAGCTAAAATTTCGTGAAACAGGCCCCAGGTCTTTATATCAGAGTGCATTCTGCACGTAGAATAAATCTCTGCCCTCAATGGCCCCCATATTCTATTTTATAATACGATTCTACTCTGTTTAACATCTCTCACACACACCATGACTAAATAAAATTTTTTCTATTTTATTAAATGGAAGCGAAATAGATGAAATGAAATGGGGTTTAACGTCCTACTTTTCTGCTCCTATACTGGGCTAATGAAGACAGGCATACGGCATACAGTGTTCTATGAGGGTAGTTTTGCCCGGGTAGCGGCACTATGGCCTACTCTTATATCGAATTCCAACTGCCAAGGGATCTTTTACGTGCACGCCAATGTATACACAGGACCTCGGTTTTTCGTCTCATCCGAACGTCTAGACAGCTGTCCTTGTCAGCCTACTGTCCTATACCACTGACGAGGGGAAACCACGTCAAAAAATCCTGACAAACTTTCTTGGCCAATGCAGGGATCAAACACGCGACCTCCAGACTAGCGAGCCAGCGTCTTACCCACTTAACCACCGTGGCTCCGGGAGCGAAATAAATACTTCTCACAATTCGCGAAGTATACTATGTTTCTTTTTTGCAATGTCTATTTTCTGTCTTGTCCGCAGGTTTATCTTGTAGATTTTTGTTTTGCGTGTAGTGCGGTCCGCCTGCACTTACTATTAGTGTTTTCGACTAAAATCGTCGATGTAGGAATAAAAATGTCGAACAACTAGTTTAGTGTCTGTTCCCAAGTCTCCCTCAAAAGGCAAAACCTAGTAACTCACTTTTTTTTATCAAAATTGAGTTAGGACCAAATTTGTAGTAACTAGGGTATGTGCTTCCTGTTGTTGTACTAGATATTCCAATCTTTTGATTTTGTAAGCAGTTACACCCATGACACAACCTAGCAACTTTCTTTATTTGCCTATTATACCACAGCAAAACCTAGTAACTCAATAGTCAAATCAATAGATGAGCTGGGGTTTAATATTCATTCATTACGTTTTCCTTTGTTTTCTCAAAATAAGAAAAAAGTGAGTTACTAGGTTTTGCCTTTTGATGGGAGTAGTGGAGCTAGTTGTAGACAAACAGCGTAAGTTTGGTATGATCAGACTGATCACGATCGATCTAATTTTGACAGTCTCTAGATTCTGTAGATGAATTAATTTTGTTTTCATTCATAAAGTGCCATTTTAGTAATTGGTCACATTGAATTAATGGAATACAAGTATTGAAGTTTATAGAAGCAACATTTCAATAATAGATCTCTCTGCAGACTCGTCGCAACAAAATTCATATTGGGGGGGGGGGGGCTGTCAGCAAGGCCAAACTAGGGTCAGCGCCAGGACAATTGTAAGACTATAAATTATTTGGGGGGGGGGGGAATTTTGCTTTGCTCTGGGGCAACTCTTATTTTGATTTCCAACTAAGGACTAATTTTTTACACCACACGAATGACTAGGCCCTGTTTCTTGCAAAGCTCTTGGCTTTGAACCACTGACAAGGGGAAGTCAGAGGAATTTTCTTGGTAACAATCCAGATTAGTGAGCTAGACCCATAATATTGGTGACAGCAATTAAATTGTGATCATAAAAACTACGCACACACAGCCTATAGTATACTAACAGTAAAATATACTAATTAATGATCAAAATAACATCTTGAAACGAACTGGCATTGTTAAAACACTTAAACCCCTGGTTCTAATCAAGGGATTTCGTTGCGATATTTTTCTCCTGCTTGGGCAATTCTTCTGGCTAATTCTGCCGACATTATTTTGGGTATGGTAGGTGGGATTGTCTGTGTAAACGCCATCTCGTCCTTCACGTCATCACTGTGATTCAACATCGGTATTTCTTCATCACGAGATTCGTCGTCATCTTCCAGGGTCATATCAGAACTCTTCCATGCACCTCCATCAGAAGACATTTCCGGCAATGTAGGAACAGAGGCATCTAAACCAGAGAGTTCATCCGGGTCTTCCATTTCCTCATTCGAATCTTCGACGTCCTCTCCCTCCATGGCTTTCTTTCCCGTATGGTTTTTCATGTGTTTGGCAAGCGAGGCGCTCATAATAAAGGCCTTACTACAAAATTTACATGGATAGGGCCTTTCCCCCGTGTGGGTCTTCATGTGGCGCAAGAGAATAGTTTTCTGAAAAAATGATTTACTGCATACTCCACATTTGAAGCGCTTTTCTTCGAAATGTGTGGAGAAATGTTTCATTAATGAATTACTAAGGCTAAAACACCTCTCACATATGTCACACTTGTAGGGTTTTTCCCCTGTATGCACTCGTCGATGATCGTTTAAATTATGTTTATATCTAAAAAATTTCCCGCAATCATCGCATCTATAGGGTTTTTCGCCTGTGTGTGTTCGGTAATGCCGTGATAACGTGTTCTTCTGGGTGAATGCTTTGCCACATACATCACACTCAAACGGTTTCTCACCCGTGTGCGTCCTCATGTGCTCCTGTAGAACGGTGATATTAGCAAAAAACTTACTACATACTTCACACTTAAAGGTTTTTTCCGTGTACCGTTTTTCTCCTCGGTGTATTTTCAGGTGTCGCTGAAGAGTGTTGCTTTGCGTGAAAGCTTTCTGACAGATCTCGCATGTGTAGGGTTTCTCCCCGGTGTGGGTGATGTAGTGTCTCTGTAGCGTGTTTCGTTGTTTAAACCCCCTCTTACAAACGTTGCACTCGAATGGTTTTTCATCGATGTGGATTCGCATGTGATGCTTGAGATTATGTTTCAACCTGAATACCTTTTCACAGATTCCGCACTCAAAGGGTTTTTCCCCAGTGTGCATCGTGACGTGTCTCTGCAGATCACTGACCTGTCTAAATGATTTATTACAAACATCACATTTATGTAGAGATTTTCCTGTGGGGGAATACAATGTATTTGCTTCACTGTCACTGGTTTTAACATTTCCAGTTGTATCCATGAAATGGATTGGATAGTCTCTTTCCTCATCATCATGGTTTTCTTCAATATTATCCTCATTAACATCATAGTTTTGATCTGAACTCTCCTCTCGACTTTCATAGCTTTGTTCAAAATTTTCATCTGCCTCTCTCTGCTCAAACTGATGTGAGGTACTCGGTCGAGACTCTTCCTCCCTAACATGAGTTTTACAATGTTCTTCTAATTCGGCCCCTGATTGAAATTCATCACCGCATTCTTTACAGTGAAGGATCTCTACTTCGTTTTCCCCGTCGTCATTAGACGACTCTTGTTTAATGTGTGTTTTGTTGTGGATGACCAGGTCGCTGTAATGATTAAAGATCTCATCACACATGATACACTGGTGAAAAGTTTTAACATCTTTCATTTCCTGTAAATATATAAATACATATAGTTTATCGTTCGTTCAAGATAGCATTGGGTTATATTGTACATGTATATGTTAGTTTTGGGGGATCAAGGGAGATATTTGGAACAGTGAGACATTAAATTTGCTGTACATTTTTTGCAATTTTGCCTGTGAATTAACTCATCTTTATTAAAATAAATTGAAGTATTCTGTCACTTTTTCACAATGTAGGTATGGTATTTATTATTAATTGAGTGGCTGAGTAATCCTACCAGTATGACGATAGTAACTTGGACCTTCCATGGAATACAATTTAACTCATCTAAAGTCAAAGTCAGTTAAATTGTCTACAATATGATATTTTACTATTCAAATATATTAATATTCATTGTAATAATTGTGTCTTGGCAAGCTGAATGCAGTAGGATAGCTAATTGTGAGATTACATATCTTGTCAAGTTGAATTCAGTAGACAAAAGCAAATTAGACAGGTTAATATCAAGAAAGAGAGAGAGAGAGAGAGAGAGAGAGACAGAGAGAGAAATGGGGTTTAAAGTCCACTTGACACAAACTAGGTCATTTTGGGACTAGGGGTCTTTAGTTGTGGGAGGAATCCGGAGGACTCGGAGAAAACCCATGAGGTTGGACAGGCGACCCTACTCCTTATCACATGCAACCGGGTAATCAAAACCCCGCCAGTTGACTCAATGACAGATCTTATGATACAGCGTGTACACGCTAACCATTCAGCTATCCAACCCTCTGACAAGTAGTACCATTGTATCGAGTAAACAGTCGTTGCATCCGACAGTTGTATGGATTGGTTGTATCATGTAAACACCGCTTTACCATGACCCTGAACCTAGCCCTAATGGTTACCCTAACCAGTAACCCGAACCTACAATCTCGCCAACAATCACATGCCCTAACTTTAATTACATCTCTGTGACCTTGGCCTTAACGAAAATTGAGCTGGCCTTAACAAATAGATTAAGGTAAATCATGCTATGTTAGTACTAAAATGACCGCATTAGTTGACTAAACCTTGATCAAAATAAACTCTCTTTTAATTTCCTATAAATTAGATGACTGGAGAAGTCGGGATTATATTTGAATTTGACTTGAAAGACATCCAAACCATTCTTGGATTACAAATGGCTCCTCAGAATCTTTTGGAAATTTATATTTTCAAGAACTGTTGTCCCTGGTAGTCTAATACATGTGTAGAAACGTGAGATTTTGTAAATAAGATATAAGAATTTAATTTCATTTTATAATCACTTACCGTGATAGCGGCCATCTTAACAAAGAAAATGGTGTGTGGTATTAAATTTCCGGACGTGGATCAAATAATCAGCCCGAGTAACTCATTCAACTAACTTCTCACGCGAGGTTCCCCATTCAGCGGGTGACCATATCGTCGCCTGATCGCATCATTTCTATGGTTTCTTTATTGTAATCGTTGCTATGTTATTTTGCCTGTTTTATTTTGGTTTTGTTTTCATTTTGAGTGAAGCCTTTATCATTTGTAGGCTTTGGACTGTACAAACGCAGTGGGCGCTTACGACTAGACCCCGGATCATACATTAACTTGATTTGATATTTATATACTGAGGGCCATGAAAAACGCATCACTTAGATTTTCGTATAACAAAATGATCCTGTAAACATATCTTATTTATTTTGCTTCTTATTGTGAACACATCAGTAACAACACATTTGTACACTTATGGACGTTTAATCTGTAATCAACGGTACAAAGCCAGAGGGGTCAAAACCAAAAGTACGACACGGATGTCAGTAGCGCGTGTGTCCTCCACGGGCTCTTACGCACGCTGTGCAGCGACGTCGCATGGAATTAACCAATGTTTGAAAGAAGGCCTGGGGCAAATTGTTCCATTCTTGGACAAGAGCAGCTTCTGAAGCAGCAATGGTGTGCATCTGTGGTCTCCGATACAGACGCCGACCAATCTCATCCCAGGCATGTTCTATCGATGCCATGTCCGGAGACATGCATCATGGCTGGCCCGTCCAAGACATTGATGTTGTTAGCAGCCAGGTAGTCCATACTAAAACGGGCGCTATGCGGACGTGCATTATCCTGTTGGAAGTGCTGAAGTTGTGGGTGCGCTCGAAACATCGGAACAACAATTGGTTGCAAGACATCATCACGGTAGGCTACAGCATTAACGCGACCCCTGCAAATGTGTAGGGCGGTCCGGTGATGAAATGTGAAGCCTCTCCACACCATTACACTTCCCCCACCCCATCGATTCGTTTCGAATCAGCGTGATAAAGATGAAAGCGACTCTCATCACTGAAGAGCACACTTTGCCAGTCTATTCTTCTCCATGTCTGTTGTCCTTAAGCCCATATCAAACGCCGCTGACGGTGATGATCCCCGAGGATAGCTCCAACATAAGGTCGTCGTGCATGGAGTCCTACTTCTCTTAGACGACGTCTTACGGTGTTGGCACTTACTGGTCCTTGTCTTCCGGCGACTGCTGCACCTGTTCGAGTCGCTGGGCGGAATCTGTCACGCAGATGAGTGACCTGGATGTAGCGGTCTTGAGCCTGGGTTGTAACGCGTTGTGGGCCAGGACGTTGACGGTCACGTGTTGATCCAGTAACTCGAACACGTTCCACCAACCTTACAATAGTGGACTGATGACAATTGAAGTGTCTGGCAATAGCACGTGTAGACATGCCAGCCCGGGACATTCCCATGGCTTCATTCCGTTGATTTTCAGTAAGTCTCGGCATCTCTAGCTCGATTCCTTCACACGTCCAACAACAACTTACGACAGATTGACGTTTCATAGTTCATGTACTGCACATTAAGTTGAAAACATGCTTTTAAAGGGCCCACACACAATGCTGCATGTGAATATTGGGTTTTTCATGTGCATCTCGTGCAATTTTTTTTTTGTGCACACGGGCCGATATTTTTTGCGTTTGGGAGCATTGTGTGAAACAATAGTTCATAGTATTGCATAACATTATACATACAAAACCACCTAGTAATAAAATATTTGGGGAAAAAAAGTGATGCGTTTTCCATGGCGCTCAGTATACATGTACATTAGTTGTTTATGGGATCACCTGTCCAACCCGTGGGTTTTCTCTGGGTCCTGTGGTTTATTCCCACTGCTAAACACCCCTGAGTGCAAGCGAATTATTGAAATAAAATTGAACAATATGTTAGTCCAAAAATGACCTAGTTTGTCACCCCTCACTCTCTCTTGGATATTAATAAATCAAACAGAAGATGTTCCGTCGGCCAGTCGATCAAACTCTATAAGTAACACATGACACAGTTATATGAAATACAAGTTACTTGAAGGTTTTTTTTCAGCGACGTTTCGACGAGGGGTCTCCCGTCTTTATCAAACAAAGAATGACAACCATACAATAAAGATATCTCGTCGAAACGTAGCTGAAATAAACCCTTCAATTAACTTGTATTTCATATAATTAATTGTGTCATGTGTTATTCTCATCCAGTTACTAAATGCCACTTAAAGATACATTCCCGGGTACAAACTGGGTGCGGGGGGTCACGTGGCTAAGTGGGTAAGACGCTGGCTCGCTAGCCTGGAGGTCGGGTGTTCGATCCCTGCATTGGCCGAGAAAGTTCATCCAGATTTTCCGACGTGGTTCCCACTTGTCAGTGATGTAGGGCGGAGGGCCTGACAAGGACAGCTGTCTAGTCCTTCGGATGATACGAAAAAACCGAGGTCCCGTGTATACATTGGAATGCACGTAAAAGACCCCTTGGCAGTTGGAATTCGATATAAGAGTAGGCGATAGTGCCGCTGCCCGGGCAAAATGTCCCTCATAGCACACTGTTTGGCGTATGCCCGTCTTCATTAGCCCAGTTTAGGAGCAGAACAGTAGGACGTTAAACCCCATTTCATTTCATTTCACAAACTGGGTGATTTGATGATATATTTGGATTAAAAACATATTCAAACTAATTAATTTATCATAATTTTGCTTCAAATCTTTCTACAAAACAATCGATCAAAAGAGGTCATGTTTGTGTTACGTGACTTACCTCTCTCGGTACCTAGCAACGGAAGCTAAGTCGGAGGAGAATTCATTGCATACACAAGACGATGTTGTCTTTAATAGCTGACTATTTATTACAAATATCGAAGCCTAATTAATTTTTCGAGTTATCCACTACTAACTGCCCGCGTCTTTTTCCATGATTTTTATCTCAGAAAGTGTTGTACATCTAATTCTTCATAAAGTTTATCAACATGTACATCAAGCGCTCAATCTCCGCGTGCAACCTTCGACGTCACGCGTACAGACACTCCTAATCGTCGGGCTGTCGATTAGGGAAACCCTTACATTTTTGTCCTGAGTGTTTTTCAGGGAATCCAGTATTTTTCTAGTAAGATTGGATATTTCTACTTTCCATATATACCACAATTACCATACTTTTATTGGAAATAATCACCCGATAAATATTTTTCTGGGAACGTATCTTTAAACTATCTATAAAATAGTCTTGTATGATATGAAATAAAATGGGATTGGGCTAATGAAGACGGGCGCATACGTCATGCAGTATGCTAGGGGGAAATTTTGCCCGGATAGCGGCAACTGCCGAGGGATCTTTTCGGATAAGCCAATGTGTAAACGTAACTTCAGTTTTTCGTTCATCCGAACGGCTATACGCTGTTCTTTGTCGGACCCTCTGACAATTTTGTATACTGACTCACGTGATAAACCAATGTCAATAACCAAAATGCCAATAAATTTAACAATGAAATGAAATGAAATGAGGTTTAATGTCCTACTGTTCTGTTCTAATGAGGACGGGCATACGCCATAAAGTGTGCTATATCGAATTCCAACTACCAGGGGATCTTTTACGTGAACGCCAATGTATATGCGGGTCCTCGGTTTTTTGTTCCATCCGAACGACTAGACAGCTGTCTATGTCTGGCCATCCGTCCTGCACCACTGACAAGGGGAAACCATGCCGGAAAATCCCAATGAACCTTCTCGGTCAATGTAGGGTTTAAATTTTTACAGGGAAAGCACAAAATCACGGGGTATGTTTGCATGCGATGTTGTTTTGTTTTTATTAATTTGTTGTCTGTCAACTTGTAATTATAGTCCTGAGCCCATTCAACCAAAGGACGTTAAACCCCATTTCATTTGTAATGTTAGTTAATTTGTGAGTCATTCGGGTATAGGTGATCCTAGTCCAAATTATATTTATCCTAATATATTTTATGCCAAGATGGCTTTAATGACGGTCTGTAATCGAAGCTTTTTATTGAAGTTCTTTATCAAATCATTATGTTGGAATCCTGTACATCCAGATGTGCCTCAATATAAACATCTAAACGTTTGATAAACGTGCTGGTTTGTTTCACAACAATCCCCAAACCCTTCTTTCGCCATTCATTGCATAATTACTTTTAGTAGAACAGAAGTCTGTGTCATAACAGACCCGGGACTGTACAGCGCAGTGGACGCTTACGGCTAGCCTCCGGATCCATTCCCTTTTTTTTGAAGTTTTTCTGAGTATGATGTCTTGTCCGTGTATTTGTTTTTGTGTAAATTTTGTGTGGTGCAGTCCCCCTGCACTTACTATTTGATGTTAATAGTATTAAATTATAAATATGTGTTTTATTCAAAATACACTACAGGTTGTTTTGGGTAAATCTAATGACTCTAACAAAACCAAACTCATTTGCATTTATTTTAATAATATTTTTATCCATGTATATTTTACAGGAAACTGACGATGTTAAAACTTTTCATCAGTGTGTCGTATGTGACGAGATATTTCAGCTATATGGTGACTTGGAAAAACACAACCAAATACATGTCAAAGAAGAAAAACACAACATTCTAAAATTTGTTTCTCAGGCAGAGCTAGAACCCCTTAATAAAAGACATGTTGTCGTTAAAAAAGAGCCTGTAGATGTTGATGAAGGGCCTATTATTTATCAGTGTCCTACTTGTGGGAAAAATTTTGAAAAATATTGTGACCTTGCGGATCATAACGATGCGTGTTCTCTCGAGAATGAAATAAAATTTGATTTGGTTAATAACAGCACCAATATTGGAGCAGAGCCTGTAGATACTGATGATATTAGGCCTATTATTTATCAGTGTCCTGCGTGTGGGAAGAATTTTGAACAATATTGTGACCTTGCGGATCATAATGAAACGTGTTCGCTCGAGAATGAAATAAAATTGGATTTGGTTAATAACAGCACCAATATTGGAGCAGAGCCTGTAGATACAGATAGGCCTATTATTTATCAGTGTCCTGCTTGTGGGAAGAATTTTGAAAAATATTGTGACCTTGCGGATCATAATGATGCGTGTTCGCTCGAGAATGAAATAAAATTGGATTTGGTTAATAACAGCACCAATATTGGAGCAGAGCCTGTAGATACTGATGATAATAGGCCTATTATTTATCAGTGTCCTGCTTGTGGGATGAATTATGAACAATATTGTGACCTTGAGGATCATAATAAAAAGTGTTCGCTCGGAAATGAAATAAAATTGGAAGTGGTTGATACTAGCACCAATACTGGAGCTGACAATAATAGGCCTATTGTTTATCAGTGTCCCTCTTGTGGGAAGAATTTTGAAAAATATTCTGACCTTGAGGACCATAATAAAACGTGTTCGAAGGGAAATGAACTAAGGCCTGACGAACATGTTGCACAAGAATTTGAGTATAATACTGGCAATGAAATAAGATCCGAAGTGGTTAATACCAGCTCCAAGACTCGAGAGAAACAATTTAAATGTGACGTATGCAGTCGCTCATTTAATCGTAACGGTGATTTGAAGATACATGTCAAAGTTCATACACGACAAAACGTTGATTATAAATGTGACATATGTGAACGATTATTCAAATTTAATTGTGACTTACAAAGGCATGTACGATCACATACCAGGGAGAAGCCATTTACGTGTGAATATTGCAACAAATCATTCATGCGGAACGGTGACCGTATGCAACACATCAGAAATCACATTGGCGAAAGGAATTTTAAATGTCATATTTGCAGTAAACTGTTTCTCCGGAATAATAATTTGCAGAGACATATGCGGATTCACACCGGCGAGAAACCTTATAATTGCGATTTTTGTGACATTTCATTCAGCGAAAAATGTGATTTGTCAAAACACGTAAAAATCCATACCGGGGAAAAGAAACACGCGTGTAAACTTTGTAATCGTTCATTCATTCGTAATTTCGATCTGCAGACGCATATTCGTACACATACAGGGGACAAGCCGTATCGCTGCGAATGTTGCAGTCAGTGTTTTTCCTCGACAAGTAATTTACAGAGACATTTACGTACACACACTGGTGAGAAACCATACCGATGTGACGTCTGTTTAAAGTTGTACGCGGATAAATCTAGCGTTAATCGTCATATGAAAAGTCATACGCAGACGACAGTAGACAATCTGCCAGATAGGGCCTAGTCAATCAATCAATACTAACTAATTGATTGGTTACAATATATAGTTTTGTCGTTCAGATCACATGCATTAGAGGATAATGATTGGATCAGCCATTATTACCTATATAGTAAGTGCAGGAGACCGCACTAGACGCAAAACAATAATCTACAAGATAAACCTGCGGACAAGACAGAAAATAGACACTGCACCAAATAAACAAATATCAAATCAAGTGAATGGATCCGGGGGGCCAGCCGTAAGCGTCCACTGTGCTGTACAGTCCCGGGCCTGTTATGGTACAGGCTTCATTAAAAATGAAAAAAAAAAATATGTAATAGAACTGGTTAATTTTAACACGGAGATCACTGCTTCGGTAGATGCATAATGAATATTTGAAGAAACTGGAAGTGACGCAAAAAAGTGAAAATACAAGTTATCCTTATGTATAACTAAGTAACGACCGCTAAGAGATACACGATGGAATTTCATTCTACTGGTAATGCCGTTGATGACGAATAGTTGTTATTTGAGACTGAAAAGATATCTGATAATTCAAAAAAATTGACTGTCACTAGATAAGAGAAAACGAGAAAAATAGAAAAGGCCCCTGCAATCCCTTTTTTTTAAAATTTATTATCTACATTGTGTACTTAATAAAAACATGGTAATGTGTTTAACCAGTTCTATCACTTATTATTATTATTGTTCGATTTATATAGCGCTTCATTACACGTGAAGTGTTTCTAAGCGCATATCACAAACATATACTTCAAACACACAGAAACAATCAAAATCAGGAGAACATAATTAAACACAGCTGCCTGTTAGGCGCTATTATTCAAAGGTTTATATCCAACAAATCAACCGGCTAATCTCAATATTGAACTCAGTCGAGGTATTACATGTACCTGATGAACACCTACACCAAGTTTAAAAGAATCAACTTCATTAACAAAAATTAAACAATCAAAAACTAAACAGATAAATCAAATTCAAACGAAACAAAGAAAACAAAGAAAATGAAAAGAGCAGTTTGTTACCATTCTACATTAACAAAATAAAGGAAATCAACTTGTGAAAATTTTTTCAAAAAATAAGAGCAAAGTAACACTAATGTTAATAATTATCAAAAGGAACCAAGATCTTAATGATAAAAACATATATTTAAAGTTTCATCCAAATTGGATAAAAACTGTGGTCTCTAGAGGGTCCACAACCTTGATATACCATATCTATCTATTTCTTAATTAATTACAGGTATGTAAATTATTGTACCGGTAACCTAAATTTTATGAATATTGTTGTGATGTTATGACGATGTGCAATGCATATTGATATTGTGTTTACCTGTTTAAGATGAGTCAATAAAAATCTTTTCTTAAATATTTAGCACCCATGCCATTTAATTGGTATCCAACACCAAGGCTCAAAGTGTGTCATTTGGATTTTTTGGAAAATAGCAAATTTTCTACGACTTAAAAGGAGCTAAATCGCTAATATTTGGGACCTAGAAATCAACACAAATGGGTCGCAACGTATAGAATAAATGTAATATGAATATATATAAATTGATTTATATTCGGTTGTTTCCGTTTTTTACTCTAATTTCAAATCAGTTATGTTTTGGAGAAGCTTCATAATTTCTATAAATGGTCCTAATCCCTTTGTAAATTATTTGCAATAAAATATGTTTAAAGATGGGTTCCCAGAAAAGTATTTATCGGGTGGTTATTTCCAATAAAAGTATGGTAATTTTGGTATATACATGTATGGAAAGTAGAGATATCCAATCTTACTAGAAAAATACTGGATTCCCTGAAAAACACTCATGGAGCGTATACAGGACAAAAATGTAAGGGTTCCCCTAATCGACAGCCCAACGATTAGGAATTTCTGCACGCGTGATGTCAAAGGTCACACGCGAACATTGAGCACTTGATGTACAAGTTGATAAACTTTATGAAGAGTTAGACGTACAACACTTTCTGAGATAAAAATGACAGAAAAAGACGCAGGTAGTGGATAATCCGAGAATTTAATTAGGATTCGATATTTGTTATAAATAGTATGCGATTAAAGACAACATCGTCTTATGTATGCAATGAATTCTCCTCTGACTTCCAAGAGAGGTAACTCACGTGACGTAAACATGACCCGGTTTGATCGAATTTTTATAGCAGGACATTCCTTCGCAATTACAATGTTTGTGAAGGATTTGAAGCAAAATTATGACAAATTAATTAGTTTGAATATGTTTTTAGTCCATATATACCATTAAATCACCCAGTTTGTACGTGGGAATGTATCTTTAAACCATGCAGTTATGTTTGGTGAAATTGGTTCTGTAATTAATTAATTAAGAAAACAAAAAGTGCCAGTGATAGATAATTTCCCAGTTAGACTTGTTACTTTAACTAAGAAATGTGACCACATAATTCCTTTTCAATATCTTATTGATTTTAAGAATTTATTATATACTTTTAAATATTTAAATTCCTTTTAAATATGTAATTGATTTTAAGAATTTACATGTATTACATACTTTTAAATGTTTAAATAATTTAGCTCCTGTTTACCTCTCAGATTTTTTAGAACTTTATACACCTGGTCAGACATTACATACCTCAGATAAACTACTTTTAAAGTCTAAAATTGTTTTACTAGTCTCTTATGGTCAGCACCCTTTTAGTTATCAAGCACCTGTTTTATTGAATAATCTACCATTTAGTTTAAGATGTTGTACATCTCATTATTCTTTTTAAAAAACAATTTAAAACACATTTATTTAAACAAGCTTTTAACTGACTCTGTATACAACTGTTAACATGTCCATTAATCTTGTTGTTTATTTATGATTTTATTGTCACTTTGTAAAGTGCCCCTGAACATGTTTATATGAAAGGATGCACTATATATACTATTCAAAAAAAGTAGGGGATATTTGATTTTGGGGGCATAATACTAAAATATGCAAATGACTACGAAAAAAGTCACTATAGAACCTAACAGAAGAAACATTTCCAGTTACATGTGACGCCCAAACGCACCAATAGCTACCGCATGGAATGCAGGTGATGCTTGGGATCATCATGGGGGTCCAACCCAAGATTTGCACGACTCTGACTTTGAATGTTACAGTCATTGTGGCATTGAATTCCAGGGTGGAAACATCAGTTTAATTGTTTTAGTGACCAGAAAACAAATTTTGATATGCGTCGGCTTACCCAAAATGAAAGGTTACGTGCCCTTGGCATGCTACAGATCGGCACAACACAGGCGGTTGTGGCGCGGACGATGAATGTTTCTCAGTCTGTCATAAGCAGGCTATGGTCCAGATACCGTGATACACAATCTGTACAGGACAGACCACGCTCAGGTCGACCAAGGGCGACAACTCAAGCCCAGGATCGATTTATCCGTACCTTGGCCTTGAGAAATCGTGTCATCACAGCAAATCAGATCAGCGCTCGTCTTCAAACAGACACTGGTGTGAGAGTGAGTGGCCAGACGATTCGGAATCGACTGCATAGGGGTCACCTTCGCGCCCGACGTCCTCGCGTGATCCCTTGTTTGAGAGATCATCACATTCAGGCAAGACGTCGTTGGTGTAGGGATCGTCAACACTGGGATAATCGACGCTGGAGAAATGTGATGTTTTCAGATGAGTCAAGGTTCACTGTTGATTTTTTGGATAGACGTAGGAGGGTGTGGCGTCGTCGAAACGAGCGCTTCCAAGACGTTAACGTCATCAGACATGATCGATTTGGGGGTGGTTCTGTTATGGTGTGGGGAGGCATCACTGTTGCTAGAAGAACGGCTTTACATGTTGTTGCAGGGCGTGTTACAGGCCAGTACTACCGGGACAACATCTTGGCAGTCCATGTTGTGCCGTTCGCACGACGTCATGGCCGCCGTTTCATCTTCCAGGATGACAACGCAAGATGTCACAGGGCCAGGATCGTTACAGGTTACCTCCAACAACAGAACATCACCACATTACCTTGGCCAGCACTGAGTCCCGACCTCTCCCCCATCGAGCATGTCTGGGACATGCTTGGACAGAGGTTACGTCAACGTCAACAACGTCCTGCCAATGTCCAAGAACTTGCTGCTGCGTTGCAACAGGAATGGGACAATCTGGACCAAAATGACCTTAGACGTCTCATTAGGAATATGCCACGTCGGATCAATGCTTGTTTGGCAAACAGAGGAGGATTTACCCGTTACTGACTTGGTTGTGATGCTGTGGTAACTTTGCTGTTTGACCCCGGGTATCATTTTACCCTTATAATGGTCAGTCTGTGCCTTACTTAGTCTAACGATCATTTGGAATAAATCAATGAATGTGAACTTCATTTCATTTTGTCATTTGTTTCTTCGTCAGTTTCATTAGGTGACTTTAATAACACTTAAATATCAAATATCCCCTACTTTTTTTGAATAATATATATATATATATATTTATGCTGTAATAATAATAATAATTTAATCCAATTAAAACAGTTAAAGGTGGCTATTTTTAATTTCATTCCTCATTTCTTTATAAATACTGACCCAAAGGAAACTGTCTTAGAGCTGATATTCCTTTTAGAGAGAGAGGGGAGAGAGAGAGAGAGAAGAGAGAGAGAGAGAAGAGAGAGAGAGAGAAGAGAGAGAGGAGAGAGGAGGGGAGAGAGAGAAGAGAGGAGAGAGATATACATGTGGGGGTCGAATGGTTAAGTGGCATGGTTTCGATTCCCCAGTTGTATGTGACAAGGAGTATGGTCGCCTGTCCAGCCTCGTGGGTTTTCTCCGGGTCGTCCGGTTTCCTCCCACTGCTAAAGATCCCTACGCACTACACTTGGCGAATTTCTGCCCAAATCATTCGGCGCCGATTTGTAGTCGAATTCATTCGGTTGATTGAGTGGACTTTTCACGTCACATGATTAAACATGGTGGCGACCAAGAAAAAGAAAAAAATAGCTGCAGAGAATGGGACGGAAAACTTAATCGGTCACCTGGCCAAGGAAGATGATAGAGATTATTTTAGACTTGCCATGATGTGAAAAAAACACTTCCATGAGAATGTGTGATCTATTTAATGCAGACCTTGGTATACTACAAATAAAAATAAATTACAGTATCATTTGTTCTTTCGTTCTTGGGGCCCAACTTCTGCTGCCAACAAGAAATGGAGCTTAATGTCCACTCGATACAAACTAGATCATAGAAGTGAGTTATTGAAATAGAATTTAACCATATGTTAGTCCCAAAATGACCTAGTTTGTATCAAGTGTACGTTAAACCCAATTTCTTTCTGTCTCTGATAAGAATGACCTTTGATATCTACAGATACATGTACGGTAAGTAAAGTGTAAAAAAAAACACAGACCGAAGTAATTTTTGATTGTTGGAAAAATTGTTTATTTACATATACATGTACGTAATAAAAACTATAAATTTACTTACAAGTTTAACTGTATTGTGTTTTGAAATAAAATTGAACCAGATACATTATGGGAGCTGGTAGTTCTCACTATAATAGTAAACAATTTAAAAACAAGATAATGTAAAGGGAATTTGCTGAAAATTTCACTCAAATTGATCTACCCTGAACTGAGATTATAGCGATTGAATTTTTGGCCTAGCCTCGATATCATTATTAAAGTCGGTACTATAAAAAACATAATCCCGATTATCCATTTTTTTTATTTAATCAGAAGCAGCAGACTGGATTCTAATCCAGTAAATTAGCAGGCTAGCGATGGCATCGAGAGTTGATTATGGTCTGGATAAGTTAATTAATGTCTAATTAACAATTTAGATAACATTTCAGGCCTAAAGAAAGACCTGCAATAGGCAGGGATTGAACTTGTGACCTCCAAGTTAGCGAGCCAAAATCCTACCCACTGAGCCATTGTGGCTCCGACCAGGGAAGACCAGACTGACATATCCTGAAAAACTTTCTCTCAAGTCAACACGGGGAGTAAGCCTGGGACCTCTGGTATAATGAAGCCAGTGCACGTAAAAGAACCCTTGACAGTTGGAATTCGATAGAAGACTAGACTGTAGCACCACTGTTCGGGCAAACTATCTCTCATAGCACACTGTATGGCGTATGCCCGTCTTTATTAGCCCATTCGATGCAGCAGAAACGTAGGACGTTAAACCCCATTTCATTCATTCACTGAGGCACTGAGCGGGGTTGGATGTCCGAATGGTTAGCGCGTGCGCGTTGCATCATACGGTCTGTCATTGAGTCAACTGACGTGGTTTCGATTCCCCAGTTGTACGTGACAAGAAGAGGGTCACCTGTCCAACCTACCTCGTGGGTGTTCTCTGAGTCCTCCGACTTCCTCCCACTGCTAAAGACCCCTATGTGCATGTAGTTATTGAAATAAAATTGAACCATATGTTAGTCCCGAAATGACACAGTTAAACTCTCTCTCTCTCACACAATCTCACTAAGACACTGTGATGTGACTCTCTCACCATTCTGATTATTGGTTACAAGTGGGTTTGTGTGAACTGGTCCCAAAGCCTTTAAATGTCGAGTTAGTTTACTTTTTTCCTTAAAGGATCTTTTACAAATAACACACGTGTATGGCTTCACTCCGGTGTGAGTTCTAAGGTGTGCATTAAACGGACTCGGATTATCAAATCCTTTTCGACAAATATCACATTTCATAGGTTTATTTTCGTTGCATACATTTTTTCTGCTTCTGTGCTTCTGCAAACTAGTAACGCGTCGAAATGATTTGCAACATACCTCGCATCTGAAAGGTTTTCCTTTTATAGCATGCGTTTTCATGTGAGCCAATAAATGGCTATACATGATAAAGAATTTATTACAGACATTGCATTTATGTGGTTTTCCTTCTATATGATAATACATGTGTTGCTGTAAGTTTATTTTGTGACGAAAAGTTTTACCGCAAACTGTACATATGAACGTCCTTGCGTCAGTATCCTGATCATAACAACTGAAGTTTTCGTTGGCGTAGAGATGGTTGCTATGGTCGCAAGGACACGAAATATAGCTCCCATGACATAGTTCACACATAGATTTTTCGTCTTGCATCTCGTCATCAACTGGTTGGTCATTATAGATCTCGAAACCTGAAACATGGGGAAAGTTCGAACTAGACGGACCAGTTACGCTATTTTCAGAGTTCGAACTAGACGGACCAGTTACACCAGTTTCAAAGTTCGAACTACATGGACCTGTTACACTAGTTTCAAAGTTTGAACTACACGGACCAGTTACACCAGTTTCAAAGTTCAAACTACACGGACCAGTAACACTAGTTTCAAAGTTCGAACCACACAGACCAGTTTCAAAGTTCGAACTACACGGACCAGTTACATCAGTTTCAAAGTTCAAACTACACGAACCAGTTACACTAGTTTCAAAGTTCGAACTACACGGACCAGTCACACCAGTTTCAAAGTTCGAACTACACGGACCAGTTTCAATGTTCGAACTACACGGACCAGTTACACCAGTTTCAAAGTTCGAACTACATGGACCAGTCACACTAGTTTCAAAGTTCGAACTACATGGACCAGTTATTCTAGTTTCAAAGTTCGAACTACATGGACCAGTTATTCTAGTTTCAAAGTTCGAACCACACGGACCAGTTTCAAGTTCTACTTCTTTATGTATTTTATTATGTTTTTCTATGTCACTGTATTGTTGAAAACTCATATCACATATATTACAGTGATACGAAGAGATAGCTACAGATTCATTTCTTTCATCATATATTTTACTCGATGTACAGTGTTCTGAGTCACTGAGTTCTTGAATAGATTCATTTCCCTTATCATATAATCGACTCGATGTACAGTGTTCTGAATCGCTGAGTTCTTGAAAAGATTCATTCCCCTCAATCATATCAATTTTCTCTTTTTTAATATGACGCTTGTTGTGTTTTTCTAAGTCGTCATATTGCTGAAAAATTTCATCACATATGATACACTGATGAAAGGTGTTAACGTCATTAGTTTCCCTGATGCAGTAGTCATGCTCTGGAAAATTGTCTCCCTTCATTTCGTCAGACTGGAGCTTTAGTAACTTACTTGATTTCCTGAAAAAGACAATTGTAAAAAAAATTCATCATGAAACCAACTGTATTTAAAGGAGCTAAATCGCTAACATTTGGGACCTAGAAATTGACAAAAGTGGGTCACAACGCATATAATACTGTAATTTGAATGTATATAAACTGATTTTCATTCAATGGTTTCCGTTTTCACTCCAATTTCAAATCAGTTATGTTCGGCGAAATAAGCCAGCAGTCTCAATCGAGTGCAAATTTCTAGGGTCTGGTTATTCCAGTCTACATACGCTGTTCGATTTGGTGCAATGTGTCTAGCCTCGTCCCTCAAGTCTCTTTTTACAACTGGGACTGGAGCGCATTATGGTACACGATTCGTGTACCATGGTAAAATGTTTATTTTGTCTTAAATATTAGATATCAATAGCCCATCTTATTCCGGTAAGATCACAACATCAATGTTGATTTAATTTGACAAATAAATCTTGTTTTCAATGTTGAAGATTTTGGATGATATTGAGTTAGAGACTTACCTACTTTAAATATGCATTATGTAAGATTAAGATAAATAGAAGAGAGTTCTTGCTACATATATAGTTTAAAATTAGAAAAGGGAATATGTTGAAAATTTCAATCAAACTACTTCATTTTGAGCAAAGTTATCATTGATGAATAGTGATCAAACAAAGTCTTGATTATACATTTTTAATTTAAATTATTAAAATGTGGTTGTGTTGCAATGGGCAGATTTAGCCTGACTAAATATCCATATTCTACGAAACACCTATCAAACTATTTGACTCGTATAATTACCAAAAAAAACCAACAGATTTCATACTCAATGCATACCAAATGTTCGGCTCCGACTGGGCTAATGAAGACAGGCAGACGCTATATGCAGTGAACAATGAGGGAAATTTTGCCCAGACAGCGACATTATGGCCTACATAGTACATGTACTCTTATTTCAAATTTCAACTGTCAAGGGTTCTTTTACGTGCACTGGATCGACCTCGGGTTTTGTCCAATCCGAATGACTATGCGTTGCCACACCCTTTGTCGTGCTTCACAGACATGGAGAAACCACGCCGGAAAACCCTGATGAACTTTCTCAGCCAACTCAGGGAACGAACACGGGACCTCCAGTTTAGCAAGCAAATGTCCTACAAACTGAGCCACCGTATAGTTCCATAATTCATTCATACCAACTGTCAATGTTATTGTGTCGACCTGCATGTAGTCCCTACATTTACCTAACTACAAGAAATTTATAATGCAATATTTTGTATACATGCATTATTTTTAATTACCAGTCTGAGTAACAAATCATAACTGAGTGACGGTCACTCTGCTGTGGTGATGGAATCCAGTCTTCCCTTTGTTTTCCTGCCCTATTTTCGCCTACCATGTGTTCCATTAGGCAAGGCCTATGTTTTTGTGTTTATTAATAGGTGTGGCAAATGCCCTATATCGCTCAAAAATACCACATTTCACTCAATAACACATAGTGGTTTATAAGTTCCTGAAATTCTGGAGTTCTGTGAGTAAAAAGGCCAGTCACTGCGCATGACCGAAAATGACGTCAAACGGGAAACCCGTAAATTTTGACAAGTGTCCTTGTTTGATCTACTTTAGGGACAGAATAATGCGATTTTTTTAAATTCCTCTCGATCTGAATTGTTGTTGCGCCCAGAAATAACACATTTCTACTTCTGTTTTCAAAATCAATAGTCTAGCTTTCAACCCCAACAAGATGGCAGACGACACGATGACCTATGACCTTTGTATGATGACGTCCGATGAAATTATAAAATATCAACCCGAGTAATTCACAATTGCTAACCAAAATGTGTTATATGAAAATGACATTTAAACGCACATAAATGCCAATGAATTAAAATTTGGCGCATGAAACAAAATTCTAGTCACTTAGACTAATTTTCATCCACACTACCTCCCAACATTCTTCTCAGCCTATGCAGTGATTGGAAGCAGGCTTCATTACTTACAGGGGAATTAGGTAAGATAATGAGCTGATAGTTCTCTCTATAATAGTTACAAAACAGATAATGAAAACAGAAAATTTCAGTGAAATTGCTTCACTCTGAACCGATATTAGAGATTCAATTTTAGGACTAGCGATCATATTACTAAAGTTGGTACGATAAAAAACAAAGTCTTGATTATCCATTTTTACGTTAAGTTATCCATCATCACTAAATGTATTCAAATCCACTAAATATTACAGGCTAACAATGTCATTGAGAGTTGATTATGGTCTGGATAAGTTATTTAATGTCTAATTAATAATTCAGATAACATTTTAGGCCTAAAGAAAGACTTGCAATAGGCAGATTTAGCTCTTGCATAATGTATGTTTAATATTTTGTGGCATCTCTTTCAAATATAATCGAAAAGTAAAAATCCCCAAGCAAAAAACTTGACAAGAGTGTAGATAGATTGAAAAAGATTTAACCACGGAATCTGGTGATATTGGTGACCTACTCCTTGTCACACAAAACAGAGAGAGAAATGGGGTTTAATGTCCACACGACACAAACAAGGCCATTTCGGGACTAACACATAGTTCAATTTTATTTCAATAATTCGCTTGTGCATGGGGGTCTTTAGTGGTGGGAGGAAACCGTAGGACCCGGAGAAAACCCACGAGGTTGGACAGGCGACCCTACTCCTTGTCAGGTACAACAGGGGAATCGAAACCACACCATTTGACTCAATGATAGACCCTATGATGCAACATGTACACGCTAACCTTTCAGCCATCATCCCCCCGCCCCCTGAACCAGATGGTGCAGAAAAGTAGGACGTTAAACCACATTTGATTTCATTTTTATTGTCTGGTTGTGCTTGTGTATAATTTTTGTACTTGTATTTTGTCCCTAAAGCGCATTTCGATGCAATAAAATTCTATTCTCTACTGTATATCATATTCACTTTGTCTTGTAGCCCAAAATTCTCCAGATTACTCTATTGACATTAGGTCTCGTCACGGTTCTGCCAGTCCCTAAAACAAGTGTTGTGTGAGCAGAATCGTGATGGAATTAAATGATTAAGCTGTGGTGAATTGGTTAAGAGAGAGAGAAATGGGGTTTAACATTCACTCGACACAAACTAGGCTTTTTTGGGACTAACATATGGTATCAATACAATTTTATTTCATTAATTCACTAGTGTGTAAGGGTATTTACCTGTGGTAGGAAACTGGAGAAAACCAAAGAGGTTAAAAGGCGGAAATACTCCTGTCACGTACAAGCGGGGAATCAAAACCATGCCACTTGACTCAATGACAGATCTTATGATCAAATGCGGACATGTTAACTATTCGGCCTGATTGGTTAAGATCCATCTAATTAAATTACAGATCTATCTTTCGTTTCATTTTTTTATACTTTCGATGGCGTTACACTACATGAAGATCTGACCAGTTATAGCAATAGGTCACGTCAGGGGTCAAAATACCGACTTTTAACTCTATGACGTCAGACATCAGTGATGATGTTTCTAGTAGGATACCCACAGTTCTGTGCATTGCACGCCAAGAACTCACTGCAACAGACCGTTTCAATGGCTTATCACCCACATCAATTAGAACACAGGTTATATAACAACTCTTCCAGATCCTAGTGTAGTAAAGACAAGTAAAACGGAATTTTGAACAATAAAAAAAACGAAACGAAATAGGATCTGGGTTTAGATGGTATAATATTGAGTTGCCTTGTCGACTGAAATTCTCCCGTTCACTCGCTTGATTGACATCTATCGAAGGACTGAGAGAAATCAATTCCGGAATGTTCAATCGAGTATCTACATGATGTTCCTGAAGCAACGACGACCGCAAGTTTTACAACATCTGGACGTTACTAGACTGGTCTGCAATTCCCGAACTTATAGCTACGTTATAAGAGAGAGAGAGAAATGGGGTTTAACGTCCACTCGACACAAACTAGGTCATTTCGGGACTAAAATATGGTTTAATTTTATTTCAATAATTCACTTGCGCGTAGGGGTCTTTAGCAGTGGGAGGAAACCGGAGGACCCAGAGAAAACCCACGAGGTTGGACAGGCGACCCTAGCACACATATGAACAGTAGCATCCAATCAGATGTTGTGACACAAACACTGTCAAATCAAATATACCAACTTCCACGGGAACCTTGACACTGAACGAACCTTGAACTTTGCAACTCGATTATCACAGGTAGACATTTTAGCTGGAAACCGCCAGACTTGGTATTCGCAATGATCGAATCATCTGATAGGTTTCCAAGCAGGGTGAGGACCCAATCGAATTAGTGTCGTAATATGCAGGGTATTACGTGGAGAGGTTGATAAGATGTACGAAGTTAAAGCAAGGCCTTTTATTGAAGATGCGTCTAAATATACCTTTCTTTTCTTTTAGACAAAGTCAGATTTCGAAGAATGAACAATGAATTTACATATAAATGAATTTATTAGCAAAAACTCTGGATAACGAAACATTCTCAACTAATCCACATAATATTACACTTAAATGAGCCTTAGGCCCATTTTCCATGTACGCATTTTCACGGCCAAAAAATCAGTCAAATGCAAATGTAAACTGATGAAAATGTGTGCTGAAAGGCTGCAAAAATGTGTACATGGAAAACAGCTTAAGGGGAATCCCACAAATTGCCATAATACATATATAATAATGATAATCATAATAAATATATAATAATGATAATCATCATAATAAATATATAATAATGATAATCATAATAAATATATAACTAGATCTGCATAGCAGATATGAAAGCTTTCATATTAACTGCAAAGGGGGTTATTAGAATCTATTGAAACAATAAGTATAAATGTCATCAGGTATCTGAAAAATTACATTTACCTTATGAACAAAATGGGAAAAATACAAAACAAAAATTGTCGACTTGTGGCTACCATCCAAGGCATATTTAGAAAACTGTATATTATATTTATAGAGTACGCAGGACAGGAATTAGTTGTGCTTCAATGTAAACCGGCCCGTTTCTTGCCTTTAGTTTTAGAGTTAGGTGTGATTTTCAAAAGATTCAATCGGAAATCGCTGAAAATCAATTGGCTTCTTCATCTCATGACCTTAAACACTGTATAAATTTAAGGTCAATCGGATATTGAATTTAGCTTCTAGAGCGTCCACAAGATTTTTTAAAGTGATCAAGGGCAATAACTCTCACGGTAATTATCGGAAATGGCAGTAAATATC
The DNA here is from genome assembly GCF_932274485.2 of Patella vulgata. Classification (NCBI taxonomy): domain Eukaryota; kingdom Metazoa; phylum Mollusca; class Gastropoda; family Patellidae; genus Patella; species Patella vulgata. Next base: position 91,140,499 of record NC_065880.2, read on the forward strand.
AGATATCGCTGAAAATCAATACTGTAGGCATCTTCGTGTCATGACCATAAATTTAGAGTCAATCGGATATTAACTTTGGCCTCTAGAGCGTCCACAAGATATTTTGAAGTGATCAGGGGCCACAACACTGCGCATAAATTTAAAGTCAATCGGATATTAACTTTGGCCTCTAGAGCGTCCACAAGATATTTTGAAGTGATCAGGGGCCACAACTCTGGCAGTAAATATCAGATATCGCTGAAAATCAATCGCCTACTTCGTCTCATGACCTTAACCACTGTGTATAAATTTAAAGTCAACCGGACATTAACTTTGGCCACTAGAGCATCCACAAGAATTTTTTTAAGTGATGAAGGGCCATAACTCTGACAGTAATTATCGGAAATCGCTGAAATTCAATTTCAATGTGGGCGTATAAAAATTAACCGATGGCATATAATATTTAATGTATGATAAAGACAAAATAGTCGATTTCGGTTTTTGGTGTTGCGCTCATTTTAAAAAAAAAAATGTCTTTTACGGATAATGTGTATAGTACTAATAGCAATCACATACGGAAGAGGCGATAAGATCCCTTTGCATTTGGAATTTCAAAATTAATTAAAACCAAATTTAAATTCCGAAAATCGGTTGTTTTTTTTTTGCTGAAACTCCTTTTTTTAATCTGATCAAAATGGGAGTAAGTCACAGAGTGGTAATTGGCATATTGTGTCCAAATTTCATGGTTTTGGGACAATCGGTGCCGGTTTCGTGGCGAAATTCCACTTTTTTCGCCCTTACAGAAGCCGTAAATGGCGGAAAAAAACGAACGGCAGGAACCGTGTCAAGAACAAACGATCTGAACGAATGCAGGTATCGCCTTGAAGTTTTCAGTGCACCTAGGTACCAACGTGAAAAGTTCCTCGCCGGAATTTGGTAGTCAACGTACCTTTGGTTCCAGCGTGGCACATGCGCGAAGCAAAAAGAAATTACGGTCGATTTTGGGATTTTGGCTATATTTCGGAGTGGTTTGGTAGATGACGGTGGATCAGGGACTCAGATTGATCTAAAATGGCGATCATAACACAACATGATAATCACTTTGAAGTATAGGTAAATTTTCGCGACCGGGTTGTTTTGCTCTACCCAGGCAACGTTCCTGTGCTCCGATTGCCTTCAAATTTGCACAGAATGTACCTTGGGATTCTGGCTATCACATATTAAAAATAGAAGAGTGTTGGATTCCGATGGGATTCTAGCTATCACATATTAAAAATAGAAGAGTGTTGGATTCCGAGAACGTTCAAAATAAATTCAAAACCCACCCCCAACAATCAAAGGTTTTTTGCTTAAAAAATTGCCGTATTTTATCGAATTTTTATTGTTCTTGATATCTGAGGATTTTCTCAATTTAATATGTGATAAATATCATCGCGGCGCAGCCAACCGCTAGAAATTCCAGAGATTTGGACCACCGGAAGGATGCCTCAGCAGTCAAAAAAGGTCAAAATAGGCGATTTCGGTTTCTAGTGTTGATACATCGTTACGGTCATTTTAAAAAATTGTCTTTTAAGGATAATGTGTATAGTACCAATACCTATCACATAAGGAAGAGGCGATAAAATCTCTTTGCATTTGCAATTTCAAAATTAATTAAAACCAATATTAAATTCCGAAAATCGTTTTTTTGCTAAAACTCTTTTTTTTTAATCGGATCAAAATGGGAGTAAGGCACAGAGTCCGGGGTGGTAATGGGCGTATTGTGTCCAAATTTCATGGTTTTCGGACAATCGGTGCCGGTGTCACGGCGAAATTCCACTTTTTTCCCCTCATGGAAGCCGTAAATTGACTTGAAGCCAGGGTCCTTGAAGTTGTACAGCTGCACCCGGTGACCGATATTTATTTAACGGGGAATAAGTGATAATTCATATTATAGCAGTAAATAATTAAAATATTTCATAGGGATTATAATAATATGTATATCTTGTCTGGGTACAGGGTTAAAACCAATATTAAATTCCGAAAATCGTTTTTTTGCTAAAACTCTTTTTTTTTTTAATGGGATCGAAATGGGGGTAAGGCACAGAGTCCGGGGTGGTAATGGGCGTATTGTGTCCAAATTTCATGGTTTTCGGACAATCGGTGCCGGTGTCACGGCGAAATTCCACTTTTTTCCCCTCATGGAAGCCGTAAATTGACTTAGAAAAAAAACGACGAAAGGCAGGTGACAAGAACAAACGACTTGAACGAATGCAGGTATCACCTTGAAATTTTCAGGGTACCTAGGTACTCATGGTACCTTTGGTTCTAGCGTAGCGCATGCGCGAAGTCAAATCCAGCTAAACTCGAAAACAACCTTGTCGGCACGGAAAACATCAAAGGAGAAATTCGAATTTTTGAAATATTCAAATACCAAACGTTCGACCATGATCCAGGCTATCCTGGAGACATATTCTCTAGGTCACGACCAATTGTATATGTTTTCAAGCCCATAAATGTGGATTTTTCACTAATTGTCATTTTCAATTCAAAATGGCGTCCATCATTTGCCGGAAATCAAAATTGTGTTATCTACCGTTTTTCGGCTTTCCTTCAAGGATTCGGAAAATATAATTGCCTTGTCTGTAAGTAAAATATCAAAAAAGCCTTATGTAATTTTCACATTTCAAGATGGTGGCATTTCCGGTTTGAGCTACAAACTCAATTTTTTGTGTACGAATCAGTAGTGTCGTAGCTAGTAAAGAAAAAAAAATCAAGGCAATCTGACCTATATTTCGTCGATTTTTTTGAAAACTTTGATCCTTAATTTCATCAAGGGGAGATAATTTAGAAAATTTCTAATGATATTTTTGAAGTCGCATTGATAAGATCTACTTACATTCTAAATTTCATGAAAATCGTGCAACTATTAAAAAAGTTTTCAAATTGATCTCAACTTCCGGTTCAAAATCACAGCGACGAATTTTCGAAATTCGAAAATTCGAAATTGCAGATTTTAAGTAAATGTTTCAAGGCACCCCTCAAAAAAAGAATTAGTAAAATAGGTCAAATAGTTACAAAGTTACAGTAATGTAGGTCAAATGAATTTGTTCGTAAAATTCGGTAATTTCGGATTCGAAAAACGATTTGAAAATATATTTAATCAACATTCGCACCCCATTTTTGGGGGGATAGGTCAAAGTTTCAGATTGATCCTATGGTTAGATTCTGAGAAATCCGATTTGTAGAAATGACACAAAAAAATAATAATAGGAACAAGTGGTATCAGATGCCTCAGAGAGAATATTCAAATGCTCCTTGTGATACGTTTGTAACACAATTATAACCTAATGTATTACACGGGAGGGGAGTGGGTGGGTCGGGGGGCTTTTCGATTGGCAGGGGACTATTAAAATGGGTAAGCAGAGATAAGCAATTTGATGAAACTTTGTGTATAGTTTCATTACATTAGTACCTTGACCATATTACCTTGACCAAGTTCGACAATGAGCATTCTCTTAGTCAGGATAAGCAAAGCAACTTGATTGGCCGGGACTTTGAATTGGTTGATGCTTTGGGGTATGATAACTTTGGTTATAATGAAGTACTGGAACATAACAACCCAGCTTTTAATTGAGCTAGAATGTTTAAACTTGGTGTAGATGTTCATCAGGTCTTGACTGAACATTTTGAGCTACAGCTTGGCAATTTCATTGGTCGATGCTTTGGGACAAGATAACCTTGATTTCTATCTGACAGAGAGTGATGAAATTTACAGTATAGTTTGATTGCTCGATACTTTTGAAAAAAATATGAAAGTGCGATTAATTAATGTGTCATCTTTTACTTTGGGGTTTTGGCGGGAGACATCAGCCATACTGTTTGCTTGTTTAATATCCCCTATACAATATACGCTCGACCTCATTACCCAAACTGGGGTAGAAAAGTGGGATCTTTGACAATGAGGCAATGAACTTGTACATTCTTTTGCAGCTGCACAAGAGGGAACATCAACGCCGGATTAACCATGGTGGTGGGGAGGGGGGCTGATACCGACCGTGAAGCCCCGCAAGGGGGTCGGGTCAGGGGGTTCTCCCGCTAAGAAATTTTAATTGGAGGCCGAAAACGTGATTTCATGGCATTTCAGGCACTTGTGTCGGAGCCATTTAGAAATACCTCCCCCAGAAAAATAAAATTCTGCCACAAAATTAGCCACAATCCATGCGGGTGCTGTGAAATTTCTAGAGGAGGGAGCTGGAACCCATGAGCCCGTTAAATTCGTCACTGTAAATGAGCAGAGCTACATCAAACCTAATTTTGAGTCCCTCAGTGATAAATAACTTGATTCAAAATCGTATTATAGCCCCAACGACGATTTGATGAATGGAGACCGTAACGTTACGACAAAGTCTAACACTGTAAGTACCAAATAGTCATACGAGATATGTGCATCTCATCAAATTCAGCTTATACCATACCCACAATAATGTTACGGAGTCAGTGAGTTCAAGTTAGACAATACGCTGACCTTCCACTGACCATGCTTATAATATAAAATCTGTCAATGACAGCTGATTCATTGTTTAGTTTTTTATATGATATATTTAATATCAATAATATATGTATATGCATGCTTTATTTTACTTTACACGACCTCTAAAAATGCCCCAAATCGTAAAAATACGACTTTTTGGATTTCGATCTCCTTTTTTCGGCTACCCCGGACATTTTCAAAAAATGATACAATGATTTCACACAACAGGCCAGCTATTAGCCTCTTGATTGACAAGAGTTTCATCGCCCTCCATTCATTATAACCAATGTCATCGTGCCCTAAAGAATCAACAAATCAGCTTGCTTATCTCTGCTTACCCTCGGCAAAAAATGCTCATCTTTGAACTCAATCATGACATTGACCTAGTGAACGCCTACACCAAGTTTGAACATTCTAGCTTAATTAGAAGGAGAGTTCTTGTGTTCCAAAGTCCCGGCCCTTCAAATTGCTTCTATTTTTCATTTTCAATTCAAAATGGTGACCATCACGTGACCGAAATCAAAATTCTGATCCGATAGATTTTTAGGCATTCCTTCCAGGATTCCGAAAATATGACGCCCGAGTCTGTAAGTAAAATAGCAAAAAAGCCTTTTTGATTTTTCACGTTTAAAGATGGTGGCACTTCCGGTTCAATCGACAAACTCCATATTTTGTGTACGAATCAGTAATTACTTGTCTAGTATCAAATTTTTTTTTTAGGTCATTCTGACCTATATTTCGACGATTTTTTTGAAAACTTTGATCCTTAATTTCACCAAGGGGAGATAATTTAGAAAATTTCCAAGGACATCATTGAAGTCGCATTGGCAAGATCTACTAACATTCTAAATTTCACGAAAATCGCACAACTATTAAAGAAGTTGTCAAATTGGTAATAACTTCCGGTTCGAAATGACAGCAACGATTTTTCGAAATGCCAAAATCCGAAATTGCAGATTTGAAGTAAATGTTTCAAGATACTCAAAGAAAAAAGAATTAGTAAAATAGGTCAAATAGTCACAAAGTTACAGCATTGTAGGTCAAATGCATTCCTTCGTAAAATTCGGTGATTTCGGATTCGTTAAACGTTTTGAAAATATATTTAATCAACAGCCACCACCCATTTTTGGGGGGATAGGTAAAAGTTTCAGAACGATCCTATGGTTAGATTCTGAGAAATCCGATTTGTGGACAAAACACAAAAAAAAAATAACAATAACTAGATCTGCATAGCAGATATCAAAGCTTTCATATAAACTTCAAAAGGGGTTATTAGAATCTATGAATCATCAACCACTCTGACGGATGTAGAAAGGAATATATTGTTACTAAATCTGTTGTACTGTTTCTTGTTATGGTAAAGAAAACATGAATACAACTATGAGATTTGTATAGAATTGGCATTAATCAATATATTTATTGTTTAATACTACATGTATATTATAGATACAAAGTGAATTAAATGAACCCAATTACATGTACTTTATATAAGCAATGTTTTTTTATTCATCGTTACTTTGAAATCACATTATTTTCATTGATGATAAAAAGGTTGTATTTGTACCGAATCCAAAAAGTATGTTGTATGACATTGCATTATCTGTACCAATTATTTATTTGCAAACCAATATACAATGTTTATTTCTACTCCAATATATTTGTTTCAACCCATGATAGTTTATTCACTCTTCTCACTTAAATACAAGAATAACACACGATTAAATTACTGAAACAAGTAATGCTGGTAGATTATAATTTGATATTGTATACCATTTACTCTCTGTTAGATAAGGCGACGTGGTAATCTGTTAGATAAACATACATGGAAGTATATGTTAGATAACTACAATTTATGATATATTTTAAACCAAGGAAGTGGCCTTTCTAAAAATAAAAAAAAACTAGATCTGCATAGCAGATATCAAAGCTTTCATATAAACTTCAAAAGGGGTTATTAGAATCTATGAATCATCAACCACTCTGACGGATGTAGAAAGGAATATATTGTTACTAAATCTGTTGTACTGTTTCTTGTTATGGTAAAGAAAACATGAATACAACTATGAGATTTGTATAGAATTGGCATTAATCAATATATTTATTGTTTAATACTACATGTATATTATAGATACAAAGTGAATTAAATGAACCCAATTACATGTACTTTATATAAGCAATGTTTTTTTATTCATCGTTACTTTGAAATCACATTATTTTCATTGATGATAAAAAGGTTGTATTTGTACCGAATCCAAAAAGTATGTTGTATGACATTGCATTATCTGTACCAATTATTTATTTGCAAACCAATATACAATGTTTATTTCTACTCCAATATATTTGTTTCAACCCATGATAGTTTATTCACTCTTCTCACTTAAATACAAGAATAACACACGATTAAAGTACTGAAACAAGTAATGCTGGTAGATTATAATTTGATATTGTATACCATTTACTCTCTGTTAGATAAGGCGACGTGGTAATCTGTTAGATAAACATACATGGAAGTATATGTTAGATAACTACAATTTATGATATATTTTAAACCAAGGAAGTGGCCTTTCTAAAAATAAAAAAAAATAAAGGAAAATATATTTCATACAATTGTTATACTGTTACTGTTATCGTGAAGAAACATGATTGTTTATTTAATGTTGTTTATGACAAACATGTAATCATGTACATTTTTTAAATAAGAACAATTATGCTACATGTATGAATAACTCTCAAAAATTATGTTTTCATCAATCCAAGTATTTTTTTATTTGTATTACTTGATTTATACTGAATAAAGATTACACAAACATACAAAATGGTGTTGGCTGTGTGACTGAAGCAAACCCTCCTTGTGATACACTTGTGAACATTTTAAAAGACCCATTTCGCTGTGTTCCAGAAAAATCCCCATTATAGCTAGTGCATTACATGGTTGTTGTTGGGGGAAAGGTGGGTCTTTTCTATTGGCAATGATTTACTTTTTATAGGCCCACATTGAAATGTGGTCGTATATTGTCGTCGCCCCCCTTTTGCTGTTAATATCCGATTGACTTTAAATTTATACGCAGTGTTTAAGGTCATAAGACGAAGAAGCCTTTGATTTGCTCTGCCCAGGCAACGTTCCTGTGCTCCGATTGCCTTCAAATATGCACAGAATGTACCTTGGGATTCTAGCTATCACATATTAAAAATAGAAGAGTGTTGGATTCCGAGAACGTTCAAAATAAATTCAAAACCCGCCCCCAACAATCAAAGGTTTTTTGCTTAAAAAATTGCCGTATTTTATCGAATTTTTATTGTTCTTGATATCTGAGGATTTTTCTCAATTTAGTATGTGATAAATATCATCGCGGCGCAGCCAACCGCTAGAAATTCCAGAGATTTGGACCACCGGAATGATGCCTCAGCAGTCAAAAAAGGTCAAAATAGGCGATTTCGGTTTCTAGTGTCGATACATCGTTACGGTCATTTTAAAAAATTGTCTTTTAAGGATAATGTGTATAGTACCAGTACCTATCACATACGGAAGAGGCGATAAAATCTCTTTGCATTTGCAATTTCAAAATTAATTAAAACCAATATTAAATTCCGAAAATCGTTTTTTTGCTAAAACTTTTTTTTTTTTAATCGGATCAAAATGGGAGTAAGGCACAGAGTCCGGGGTGGTAATGGGCGTATTGTGTCCAAATTTCATGGTTTTCGGACAATCGGTGCCGGTGTCACGGCGAAATTCCACTTTTTTCCCCTCATGGAAGCCGTAAATTGACTTGAAGCCAGGGTCCTTGAAGTTGTACAGCTGCACCCGGTGACCGATATTTATTTAACGGGGAATAAGTGATAATTCATATTATAGCAGTAAATAATTAAAATATTTCATAGGGATTATAATAATATCTATATCTTGTCTGGGTACAGGGTTAAAACCAATATTAAATTCCGAAAATCGTTTTTTTGCTAAAACTCTTTTTTTTTAATGGGATCAAAATGGGGGTAAGGCACAGAGTCCGGGGTGGTAATGGACGTATTGTGTCCAAATTTCATGGTTTTCGGACAATCGGTGCCGGTGTCACGGCGAAATTCCACTTTTTTCCCCTCATGGAAGCCGTAAATTGACTTAGAAAAAAAACGACGAAAGGCAGGTGACAAGAACAAACGACTTGAACGAATGCAGGTATCACCTTGAAATTTTCAGGGTACCTAGGTACCAACGTGAAAAGTTGCTCGCCGGAATTTAGTACTCATGGTACCTTTGGTTCCAGCGTAGCGCATGCGCGAAGTCAAATCCAGCTAAACTCGAAAACAACCTTGTCGGCACGGAAAACATCAAAGGAGAAATTCGAATAAAAAATGATACAATGATTTCACACAACAGGCCAGCTATTAGCCTCTCGATTGACAAGAGTTTCATCGCCCTCCATTCATTATAACCAATGTCATCGTGCCCTAAAGAATCAACAAATCAGCTTGCTTATCTCTGCTTACCCTAGGCAAAAAATGCTCATCTTTGAACTCAATCATGACATTGACCTAGTGAACGCCTACACCAAGTTTGAACATTCTAGCTTAATTAGAAGGAGAGTTCTTGTGTTCCAAAGTCCCGGCCCTTCAAATTGCTTCTATTTTTCATTTTCAATTCAAAATGGTGACCATCACGTGACCGAAATCAAAATTCTGATCCGATAGATTTTTAGGTATTCCTTCCAGGATTCCGAAAATATGACGACCGAGTCTGTAAGTAAAATAGCAAAAAAGCCTTTTTGATTTTTCACGTTTAAAGATGGTGGCACTTCCGGTTCGATCGACAAACTCCATATTTTGTGTACGAATCAGTAATTACTTGTCTAGTATCGAACTTTTTTTTTAGGTCATTCTGACCTATATTTCGACGATTTTTTTGAAAACTTTGATCCTTAATTTCACCAAGGGGAGATAATTTAGAAAATTTCCAAGGACATCATTGAAGTCGCATTGGCAAGATCTACTAACATTCTAAATTTCACGAAAATCGCACAACTATTAAAGAAGTTGTCAAATTGGTAATAACTTCCGGTTCGAAATGACAGCGACGAATTTTCGAAATGCCAAAATCCGAAATTGCAGATTTGAAGTAAATGTTTCAAGATACTCAAAGAAAAAAGAATTAGTAAAATAGGTCAAATAGTCACAGAGTTACAGCATTGTAGGTCAAATGCATTCCTTCGTAAAATTCGGTGATTTCGGATTCGTAAAACGTTTTGAAAATATATTTAATCAACAGCCACCACCCATTTTTGGGGGGATAGGTAAAAGTTTCAGAACGATCCTATGGTTAGATTCTGAGAAATCCGATTTGTGGACAAAACACAAAAAAAAAATAACAATAACTAGATCTGCATAGCAGATATCAAAGCTTTCATATAAACTTCAAAAGGGGTTATTAGAATCTATGAATCATCAACCACTCTGACGGATGTAGAAAGGAATATATTGTTACTAAATCTGTTGTACTGTTTCTTGTTATGGTAAAGAAAACATGAATACAACTATGAGATTTGTATAGAATTGGCATTAATCAATATATTTATTGTTTAATACTACATGTATATTATAGATACAAAGTGAATTAAATGAACCCAATTACATGTACTTTATATAAGCAATGTTTTTTTATTCATCGTTACTTTGAAATCACATTATTTTCATTGATGATAAAAAGGTTGTATTTGTACCGAATCCAAAAAGTATGTTGTATGACATTGCATTATCTGTACCAATTATTTATTTGCAAACCAATATACAATGTTTATTTCTACTCCAATATATTTGTTTCAACCCATGATAGTTTATTCACTCTTCTCACTTAAATACAAGAATAACACACGATTAAATTACTGAAACAAGTAATGCTGGTAGATTATAATTTGATATTGTATACCATTTACTCTCTGTTAGATAAGGCGACGTGGTAATCTGTTAGCTAAACATACATGGAAGTATATGTTAGATAACTACAATTTATGATATATTTTAAACCAAGGAAGTGGCCTTTCTAAAAATAAAAAAAAATAAAGGAAAATATATTTCATACAATTGTTATACTGTTACTGTTATCGTGAAGAAACATGATTGTTTATTTAATGTTGTTTATGACAAACATGTAATCATGTACATTTTTTAAATAAGAACAATTATGCTACATGTATGAATAACTCTCAAAAATTATGTTTTCATCAATCCAAGTATTTTTTTATTTGTATTACTTGATTTATACTGAATAAAGATTACACAAACATACAAAATGGTGTTGGCTGTGTGACTGAATTCCTCGTTGAGAAGTGGTATCGGGTGTCCCATAGAGAAGAAGCAAACCCTCCTTGTGATACACTTGTGAACATTTTAAAAGACCCATTTCGCTGTGTTCCAGAAAAATCCCCATTATAGCTAGTGCATTACATGGTTGTTGTTGGGGGAAAGGTGGGTCTTTTCTATTGGCAATGATTTACTTTTTATAGGCCCACATTGAAATGTGGTCGTATATTGTCGTCGCCCCCCTTTTGCTGTTAATATCCGATTGACTTTAAATTTATACGCAGTGTTTAAGGTCATAAGACGAAGAAGCCTTTGATTTGCTCTGCCCAGGCAACGTTCCTGTGCTCCGATTGCCTTCAAATATGCACAGAATGTACCTTGGGATTCTAGCTATCACATATTAAAAATAGAAGAGTGTTGGATTCCGAGAACGTTCAAAATAAATTCAAAACCCGCCCCCAACAATCAAAGGTTTTTTGCTTAAAAAATTGCCGTATTTTATCGAATTTTTATTGTTCTTGATATCTGAGGATTTTTCTCAATTTAGTATGTGATAAATATCATCGCGGCGCAGCCAACCGCTAGAAATTCCAGAGATTTGGACCACCGGAATGATGCCTCAGCAGTCAAAAAAGGTCAAAATAGGCGATTTCGGTTTCTAGTGTCGATACATCGTTACGGTCATTTTAAAAAATTGTCTTTTAAGGATAATGTGTATAGTACCAGTACCTATCACATACGGAAGAGGCGATAAAATCTCTTTGCATTTGCAATTTCAAAATTAATTAAAACCAATATTAAATTCCGAAAATCGTTTTTTTGCTAAAACTTTTTTTTTTTTAATCGGTCAAAATGGGAGTAAGGCACAGAGTCCGGGGTGGTAATGGGCGTATTGTGTCCAAATTTCATGGTTTTCGGACAATCGGTGCCGGTGTCACGGCGAAATTCCACTTTTTTCCCCTCATGGAAGCCGTAAATTGACTTGAAGCCAGGGTCCTTGAAGTTGTACAGCTGCACCCGGTGACCGATATTTATTTAACGGGGAATAAGTGATAATTCATATTATAGCAGTAAATAATTAAAATATTTCATAGGGATTATAATAATATCTATATCTTGTCTGGGTACAGGGTTAAAACCAATATTAAATTCCGAAAATCGTTTTTTTGCTAAAACTCTTTTTTTTTAATGGGATCAAAATGGGGGTAAGGCACAGAGTCCGGGGTGGTAATGGACGTATTGTGTCCAAATTTCATGGTTTTCGGACAATCGGTGCCGGTGTCACGGCGAAATTCCACTTTTTTCCCCTCATGGAAGCCGTAAATTGACGAAAGGCAGGTGACAAGAACAAACGACTTGAACGAATGCAGGTATCACCTTGAAATTTTCAGGGTACCTAGGTACCAACGTGAAAAGTTGCTCGCCGGAATTTAGTACTCATGGTACCTTTGGTTCCAGCGTAGCGCATGCGCGAAGTCAAATCCAGCTAAACTCGAAAACAACCTTGTCGGCACGGAAAACATCAAAGGAGAAATTCGAATAAAAAATGATACAATGATTTCACACAACAGGCCAGCTATTAGCCTCTCGATTGACAAGAGTTTCATCGCCCTCCATTCATTATAACCAATGTCATCGTGCCCTAAAGAATCAACAAATCAGCTTGCTTATCTCTGCTTACCCTAGGCAAAAAATGCTCATCTTTGAACTCAATCATGACATTGACCTAGTGAACGCCTACACCAAGTTTGAACATTCTAGCTTAATTAGAAGGAGAGTTCTTGTGTTCCAAAGTCCCGGCCCTTCAAATTGCTTCTATTTTTCATTTTCAATTCAAAATGGTGACCATCACGTGACCGAAATCAAAATTCTGATCCGATAGATTTTTAGGTATTCCTTCCAGGATTCCGAAAATATGACGACCGAGTCTGTAAGTAAAATAGCAAAAAAGCCTTTTTGATTTTTCACGTTTAAAGATGGTGGCACTTCCGGTTCGATCGACAAACTCCATATTTTGTGTACGAATCAGTAATTACTTGTCTAGTATCGAATTTTTTTTTTAGGTCATTCTGACCTATATTTCGACGATTTTTTTGAAAACTTTGATCCTTAATTTCACCAAGGGGAGATAATTTAGAAAATTTCCAAGGACATCATTGAAGTCGCATTGGCAAGATCTACTAACATTCTAAATTTCACGAAAATCGCACAACTATTAAAGAAGTTGTCAAATTGGTAATAACTTCCGGTTCGAAATGACAGCGACGAATTTTCGAAATGCCAAAATCCGAAATTGCAGATTTGAAGTAAATGTTTCAAGATACTCAAAGAAAAAAGAATTAGTAAAATAGGTCAAATAGTCACAGAGTTACAGCATTGTAGGTCAAATGCATTCCTTCGTAAAATTCGGTGATTTCGGATTCGTAAAACGTTTTGAAAATATATTTAATCAACAGCCACCACCCATTTTTGGGGGGATAGGTAAAAGTTTCAGAACGATCCTATGGTTAGATTCTGAGAAATCCGATTTGTGGACAAAACACAAAAAAAAAATAACAATAATAATCTTAACAGAAACAATAAGCTTTCATATGTAATATGAAAGCTTAACTAGATCTGCATAGCAGATATCAAAGCTTTCATATAAACTTCAAAAGGGGTTATTAGAATCTATGAATCAACAACCACTCTGACGGAAGATATTCTCTGGGCTAAAAAATCTTTTTTCTCTCAGCTACGAGAGATACGTAGAATTAAACCGGCCCAGAGCCGACCGTGTTGATACGAAGCCGCTTATTTGACTTTGACACATAACTGAAGGTGAATAGGCCTACCCGTCCAGTTAATACAATGGGCAATCTCACATCGGTCCACTAAAGAGAGGCACATGCTAGTCGCCCCCTACTTCCCCAAGACATTTAGTCCAAACCTTGACTCTCATACATATAAACCATTTGGTACTACATGTACATGTATTTCGTACTTATATCATATTAAACCCCTCGGCCGCCATGTTGAATCACACAGTATTTAACGTTCTATATCCTAACATCTTTATGAAATCAACGACAAATCTAAACTTGGGCACTCCAACCATTTTTATTTTTACATCATTCAGTTTTTTTTAAATAAGTAATTCTATCACAAATTATAGTGAAGACTGGACCACTAAACTAGTTACCCATCAGTTTTTCTTTGTGTTAATGCGTTCTACATTTTCAAAGCAATGATTCTTATAATGTGCGAGCCGCCATGACACCGGCGGATATTATAACTTCGATAGGCGAGAAACTTCAGGTAGCAGTTGGGTTTCATCAAATCATATAATTATGCGGTACGGCTTCACCTTTATTTCAATGGGAATTGGTTTATTATATGTGCAGTGCAGTTTTAGGTCAGTTTATGTGTAAATTAAGGGAGCTATACATAGGCCAGTAACCTTTTTGTAGTCATTTGACTAAAAAAAACTTGCGGAAAGGAACTCCGTAGGACAAGCCACTACTGTGGCAGGAGTAAGGCGGAAGACATCAGTAGAGGAACCATTTCTAAGTTAATCCCGAAGTGCGTTGCTATTGTAAGAATATATAAAATCGGGTTTCCGTTCCGCTTTTTTTTTGCTGTAGTTTGAGTAATGAGTTAGAGCGTATATTTGTAGTCAAAAAATCATTGCAAATAGAAGACCTCATCCCCACCACCACCAACCTGTAATACACTAGCTAGCTTGTGTATTTCCATATTCCATTTCCGAGAGATAGATAGAGAACACGCGAAAAATAAAGTGATTTTTCTTACAATCAGGGACCATAATTCATGAAGTTACGATTCGATATGCGCAAATATCGAAAGGAACCATATCTTTGGGTTATAAACATGCATGTCAAGTTTCATCAAAATCTTTCACTGTGAAAAACCGGGGCTAAGTCATCTGAAATCAAACAAATTTTACAATGTAGGTAGTGAAAACAAAATGTTATGTTAAGCGTTGTTCGAGGGTGGGGTGGGTGCATAAAATTCCAAATGCAAAGGGTTATTTTTTGTGCACGCCAATATGCACACAGGATTTCGATTTTTCGTCCTACCTAAAAAAAAACTGCACGCAAAGTTAGTTGTCGGGCCTTCGGTCAAGAACCACAGACAAAGGGAGAGAACGGGGACCTCTGTTTTGCATACCATCCAAGCGACTAGGCACTAATCCTTGTACCATGGACGAGGGGACGGGCGTTTTTCGTCCCATCGAAACGACTAGACACAGATCCTTGCTAGGCCTTCCATACTTCACCACTGCCAACGGGGAACCACTTTGACCTCGGGTTTTCGTACCATCCAAACGACTAGACACTAATCCTTGCAAGGCCTTCCGTTCTGCAGCAAATGAGCCACGCTGGCCTCGTTTTGTCGTAACATACTAACGATTAGACAATGTTTCATAATTTAGTCATGTTCGCGTGGGTGGGTTGGCAGCAGAATTGATATGTACATGATAGTGACACGAGGAGGGGGGGGGGGGCGGGGTGTACACAAATCACACAAATCAGAGCTTTGTAATACACGCATATACTTGATATACTAAATACACAAATGGCTGAATTTCGAGACATTTCTGGCACTCTTTTATCACATAATGAGAACACTGCATTAATTTCTATATATCAATAAAATATGCCTCAGACCCATTGTTTATTTTTAAATTTGAATTAGACTCGTAACAAAATATATTTTCTGGCAACAAATAGCATATAAATAAAACTAGATTTACTTTCTGATTATTTTTTTTAAATGAAATCATTCCAGGGCTTTTATTGACATTTCAGAAAATGTAGAGTTTGTCCCATGCACTTGAGGCCAAGGTCCTTGAAGTTGTACAGCTGCACCCGGTGACCGATATTTATTTAACGGGGAATAAGTGATAATTCATATTATAACAGTAAATAATTAAAATATCCCATAGGGATTATAATAATATGTATATCATGTAGGTGTGCATGTAGGTTAAAATTGTGACCTCTGTAAATAGGCCCGTTCCTTGCATTTAGTTTTAGAGTTAGGAGTGCTAAAATTGAGAGAGCGAAATGGGGTTGATCGACCACTCGACACAAACTAGGTCATTTCGGGACTAACGTATGGTTCAATTTTAATTCAATAATTCGCTTGCGCGTAGGGGTCTAGCAGTGGGGGGAAACCGGGTGATCCTGAAAAAATACACAGGTTGGACGGGCGACCTACTCCTTGTCACGTACGGAAAGATACCCCAGCAGTCAAAATAGGTCAAAATAGGCGATTTCGGTTTCTAGTGTCGATGCATCGTTACGGTCAGTTTAAAAAATTGTCTTTTAAGGATAATGTGTATAGTACCAATACCTATCACATACGGAAGAGGCGATAAAATCTCTTTGCATTTCCAATTTCAAAATTAATTAAAACCAATATTAAATTCCGAAAATCGTTTTTTTGCTAAAACTCTTTTCTTTTTAATGTGATCAAAATGGGGGTAAAGCACAGAGTCAGGGGTGGTAATGGGCGTATTGTGTCCTAATTTCATGGTTTTCGGACAATCGGTGCCGGTGTCACGGCGAAATTCCACTTTTTTCCCCTCATGGAAGCCGTAAATTGACGCAAGGAGTAGGGTCGCCTGTCCAACCTTGTGGGTTTTCTCCGGGTCCTCCGGTTTCCTCCCACTGCTAAAGACCCCTACGCGCAAGCGAATTATTGAAATAAAATTAAACCATATGTTGGTCCCGAAATGACCTAGTTTGTGTCGAGTGGACGTTAAACCCCATTTCTCTCTCTCTCTCTCTCCGTAAATTGACTTGAGGCCAGTGTCCTTTAAGTTGTACAGCGGCACCAGGTGACCGATATTTATTTAACGGGGAATAAGTGATAATTCATATTATAGCAGTAAATAATTAAAATATTTCATAGGGATTATAATAATATATCATGTCTGGGTATTACAGGGTTAAAACCAATATTAAATTCCGAAAATCGTTTTTTTGCTAAAACTCTTTTTTTTTAATGGGATCAAAATGGGGGTAAAGCACAGAGTCTGGGGTGGTAATGGGCGTATTGTGTCCAAATTTCATGGTTTTCGGACAATCGGTGCCGGTGTCACGGCGAAATTCCACTTTTTTCCCCTCATGGAAGCCGTAAATTGACTTAGAAAAAAAAACGACGAAAGGCAGGTGACAAGAACAAACGACTTGAACGAATGCAGGTATCACCTTGAAATTTTCAGGGTGCCTAGGTACCAACGTGAAAAGTTGCTCGCCGGAATTTAGTACTCATGGTACCGTTGGTTCCTGTGTAGCGCATGCGCGAAATCAAAACCAGCTAAACTCGAAAACAACCTTGTCGGCACGGAAAACATCAAAGGAGAAATTCGAATTTTTGAAATATTCAAATACCAAACATTCGACCATGATCCAGGCTATCCTCAAATGTATTAATTTCGGTAATAGGAGACAGATTCTCTAAGCCACGACCAATTGTGTATGTTTTCAAGCCCATAAATGTGGATTTTTCACTAATTTTCATTTTCATTTCAAAATGGCGTCCATCAGTTGACCTAAATCAAAATTCTAAACCGATAGATTTTTAGGCTTTCCTTCAAGCATTCAGAAAATGTAACTCTTATGTCTTTAAGTAAAATATTGCAAAAGCCGTATGGACTTTTCACATTTTGAGATGGTGGCACTTCCGGTTTGCTCGACAAACTCCATATTTTGTGTACTCATCAGTACTGTCTTAGCTAGTACAGAAAAAAAATTTCAAGGCAATCTGACCTATATTTCGTCGATTTTTTTGAAAACTTTGATCCTTAATTTCACCAAGGGGGGATAATTTAGAAAATTTCCAAGGACATCATTGAAGTCGCATTGGCAAGATCTACTAACATTCTAAATTTCACGAAAATCGCACAACTATTAAAGAAGTTGTCAAATTGGTAATAACTTCCGGTTCGAAATGACAGCGACAAATTTTCGAAATGCCAAAATCCGAAATTGCAGAATTGAAGTAAATGTTTCAAGATACTCAAAGAAAAAAGAATTAGTAAAATAGGTCAAATAGTCACAGAGTTACAGCATTGTAGGTCAAATGCATTCCTTCGTAAAATTCGGTGATTTCGGATTCGTAAAACGTTTTGAAAATATATTTAATCAACAGCCACCACCCATTTTTGGGGGGATAGGTAAAAGTTTCAGAACGATCCTATGGTTAGATTCTGAGAAATCCGATTTGTGGACAAAACACAAAAAAAAAATAACAATAATAATCTTAACAGAAACAATAAGCTTTCATATGTAATATGAAAGCTTAATAATCTTAACAGAAACAATAAGCTTTCATATGTAATATGAAAGCTTAATAAAGGAAAATATATTTCATACAATTGTTATACTGTTACTGTTATCGTGAAGAAACATGATTGTTTATTTAATGTTGTATATGACAAACATGTAATCATGTACATTTTTTAAATAAGAACAATTATGCTACATGTATGAATAACTCTCAAAAATTATGTTTTCATCAATCCAAGTATTTTTTTATTTGTATTACTTGATTTATACTGAATAAAGATTACACAAACATACAAAATGGTGTTGGCTGTGTGACTGAATTCCTCGTTGAGAAGTGGTATCGGGTGTCCCATAGAGAAGAAGCAAACCCTCCTTGTGATACACTTGTGAACATTTTAAAAGACCCATTTCGCTGTGTTCCAGAAAAATCCCCATTATAGCTAGTGCATTACATGGTTGTTGTTGGGGGAAAGGTGGGTCTTTTCTATTGGCAATGATTTACTTTTTATAGGCCCACATTGAAATGTGGTCGTATATTGTCGTCGCCCCCCTTTTGCTGTAAATATCCGATTGACTTTAAATTTATACGCAGTGTTTAAGGTCATAAGACGAAGAAGCCTTTGATTTGCTCTGCCCAGGCAACGTTCCTGTGCTCCGATTGCCTTCAAATATGCACAGAATGTACCTTGGGATTCTAGCTATCACATATTAAAAATAGAAGAGTGTTGGATTCCGAGAACGTTCAAAATAAATTCAAAACCCGCCCCCAACAATCAAAGGTTTTTTGCTTAAAAAATTGCCGTATTTTATCGAATTTTTATTGTTCTTGATATCTGAGGATTTTTCTCAATTTAGTATGTGATAAATATCATCGCGGCGCAGCCAACCGCTAGAAATTCCAGAGATTTGGATGCCTCAGCAGTCAAAAAAGGTCAAAATAGGCGATTTCGGTTTCTAGTGTCGATACATCGTTACGGTCATTTTAAAAAATTGTCTTTTAAGGATAATGTGTATAGTACCAGTACCTATCACATACGGAAGAGGCGATAAAATCTCTTTGCATTTGCAATTTCAAAATTAATTAAAACCAATATTAAATTCCGAAAATCGTTTTTTTGCTAAAACTTTTTTTTTTTTAATCGGATCAAAATGGGAGTAAGGCACAGAGTCCGGGGTGGTAATGGGCGTATTGTGTCCAAATTTCATGGTTTTCGGACAATCGGTGCCGGTGTCACGGCGAAATTCCACTTTTTTCCCCTCATGGAAGCCGTAAATTGACTTGAAGCCAGGGTCCTTGAAGTTGTACAGCTGCACCCGGTGACCGATATTTATTTAACGGGGAATAAGTGATAATTCATATTATTGCAGTAAATAATTAAAATATTTCATAGGGATTATAATAATATCTATATCTTGTCTGGGTACAGGGTTAAAACCAATATTAAATTCCGAAAATCGTTTTTTTGCTAAAACTCTTTTTTTTAATGGGATCAAAATGGGGGTAAGGCACAGAGTCCGGGGTGGTAATGGACGTATTGTGTCCAAATTTCATGGTTTTCGGACAATCGGTGCCGGTGTCACGGCGAAATTCCACTTTTTTCCCCTCATGGAAGCCGTAAATTGACTTAGAAAAAAAACGACGAAAGGCAGGTGACAAGAACAAACGACATGAACGAATGCAGGTATCACCTTGAAATTTTCAGGGTACCTAGGTACCAACGTGAAAAGTTGCTCGCCGGAATTTAGTACTCATGGTACCTTTGGTTCCAGCGTAGCGCATGCGCGAAGTCAAATCCAGCTAAACTCGAAAACAACCTTGTCGGCACGGAAAACATCAAAGGAGAAATTCGAATAAAAAATGATACAATGATTTCACACAACAGGCCAGCTATTAGCCTCTCGATTGACAAGAGTTTCATCGCCCTCCATTCATTATAACCAATGTCATCGTGCCCTAAAGAATCAACAAATCAGCTTGCTTATCTCTGCTTACCCTAGGCAAAAAATGCTCATCTTTGAACTCAATCATGACATTGACCTAGTGAACGCCTACACCAAGTTTGAACATTCTAGCTTAATTAGAAGGAGAGTTCTTGTGTTCCAAAGTCCCAGCCCTTCAAATTGCTTCTATTTTTCATTTTCAATTCAAAATGGTGACCATCACGTGACCGAAATCAAAATTCTGATCCGATAGATTTTTAGGTATTCCTTCCAGGATTCCGAAAATATGACGCCCGAGTCTGTAAGTAAAATAGCAAAAAAGCCTTTTTGATTTTTCACGTTTAAACATGGTGGCACTTCCGGTTCGATCGACAAACTCCATATTTTGTGTACGAATCAGTAATTACTTGTCTAGTATCGAATTTTTTTTTTAGGTCATTCTGACCTATATTTCGACGATTTTTTTGAAAACTTTGATCCTTAATTTCACCAAGGGGAGATAATTTAGAAAATTTCCAAGGACATCATTGAAGTCGCATTGGCAAGATCTACTAACATTCTAAATTTCACGAAAATCGCACAACTATTAAAGAAGTTGTCAAATTGGTAATAACTTCCGGTTCGAAATGACAGCGACGAATTTTCGAAATGCCAAAATCCGAAATTGCAGATTTGAAGTAAATGTTTCAAGATACTCAAAGAAAAAAGAATTAGTAAAATAGGTCAAATAGTCACAGAGTTACAGCATTGTAGGTCAAATGCATTCCTTCGTAAAATTCGGTGATTTCGGATTCGTAAAACGTTTTGAAAATATATTTAATCAACAGCCACCACCCATTTTTGGGGGGATAGGTAAAAGTTTCAGAACGATCCTATGGTTAGATTCTGAGAAATCCGATTTGTGGACAAAACACAAAAAAAAAATAACAATAACTAGATCTGCATAGCAGATATCAAAGCTTTCATATAAACTTCAAAAGGGGTTATTAGAATCTATGAATCATCAACCACTCTGACGGATGTAGAAAGGAATATATTGTTACTAAATCTGTTGTACTGTTTCTTGTTATGGTAAAGAAAACATGAATACAACTATGAGATTTGTATAGAATTGGCATTAATCAATATATTTATTGTTTAATACTACATGTATATTATAGATACAAAGTGAATTAAATGAACCCAATTACATGTACTTTATATAAGCAATGTTTTTTTATTCATCGTTACTTTGAAATCACATTATTTTCATTGATGATAAAAAGGTTGTATTTGTACCGAATCCAAAAAGTATGTTGTATGACATTGCATTATCTGTACCAATTATTTATTTGCAAACCAATATACAATGTTTATTTCTACTCCAATATATTTGTTTCAACCCATGATAGTTTATTCACTCTTCTCACTTAAATACAAGAATAACACACGATTAAATTACTGAAACAAGTAATGCTGGTAGATTATAATTTGATATTGTATACCATTTACTCTCTGTTAGATAAGGCGACGTGGTAATCTGTTAGATAAACATACATGGAAGTATATGTTAGATAACTACAATTTATGATATATTTTAAACCAAGGAAGTGGCCTTTCTAAAAATAAAAAAAAACTAGATCTGCATAGCAGATATCAAAGCTTTCATATAAACTTCAAAAGGGGTTATTAGAATCTATGAATCAACAACCACTCTGACGGAAGATATTCTCTGGGCTAAAAAATCTTTTTTCTCTCAGCTACGAGAGATACGTAGAATTAAACCGGCCCAGAGCCGACCGTGTTGATACGAAGCCGCTTATTTGACATTGACACATAACTGAAGGTGAATAGGCCTACCCGTCCAGTTAATACAATGGGCAATCTCACATCGGTCCACTAAAGAGAGGCACATGCTAGTCGCCCCCTACTTCCCCAAGACATTTAGTCCAAATCTTGACTCTCATACATATAAACCATTTGGTACTACATGTACATGTATTTCGTACTTATATCATATTAAACCCCTCGGCCGCCATGTTGAATCACACAGTATTTAACGTTCTATATCCTAACATCTTTATGAAATCAACGACAAATCTAAACTTGGGCACTCCAACCATTTTTATTTTTACATCATTCAGTTTTTTTTAAAACAGTAATTCTATCACAAATTATAGTGAAGACTGGACCACTAAACTAGTTACCCATCAGTTTTTCTTTGTGTTAATGCGTTCTACATTTTCAAAGCAATGATTCTTATAATGTGCGAGCCGCCATGACACCGGCGGATATTATAACTTCGATAGGCGAGAAACTTCAGGTAGCAGTTGGGTTTCATCAAATCATATAATTATGCGGTACGGCTTCACCTTTATTTCAATGGGAATTGGTTTATTATATGTGCAGTGCAGTTTTAGGTCAGTTTATGTGTAAATTAAGGGAGCTATACATAGGCCAGTAACCTTTTTGTAGTCATTTGACTAAAAAAAACTTGCGGAAAGGAACTCCGTAGGACAAGCCACTACTGTGGCAGGAGTAAGGCGGAAGACATCAGTAGTGGAACCATTTCTAAGTTAATCCCGAAGTGCGTTGCTGTTGTAAGAATATATAAAATCGGGTTTCCGATCCGCTTTTTTTTTTACTGTAGTTTGAGTAATGAGTTAGAGCGTATATTTTGTAGTCAAAAAATCATTGCAAATAGAAGACCTCATCCCCACCACCACCAACCTGTAATACACTAGCTAGCTTGTGTATTTCCATATTCCATTTCCGAGAGATAGATAGAGAACACGCGAAATATAAAGTGATTTTTCTTACAATCAGGGACCATAATTCATGAAGTTACGATTCGATATGCGCAAATATCGAAAGGAACCATATCTTTGGGTTATAAACATGCATGTCAAGTTTCATCAAAATCTTTCACTGTGAAAAACCGGGGCTAAGTCATCTGAAATCAAACAAATTTTACAATGTAGGTAGTGAAAACAAAATGTTATGTTAAGCGTTGTTCGAGGGTGGGGTGGGTGCATAAAATTCCAAATGCAAAGGGTTATTTTTCGTGCACGCCAATATGCACACAGGATTTCGATTTTTCGTCCTACCTAAAAAACTGCACGCAAAGTAAGTTGTCGGGCCTTCGGTCAAGAACCACAGACAAAGGGAGAGAACGGGGACCTCTGTTTTGCATACCATCCAAGCGACTAGGCACTAATCCTTGTACCATGGACGAGGGGACGGGCGTTTTTCGTCCCATCGAAACGACTAGACACAGATCCTTGCTAGGCCTTCCATACTTCACCACTGCCAACGGGGAACCACTTTGACCTCGGGTTTTCGTACCATCCAAACGACTAGACACTAATCCTTGCAAGGCCTTCCGTTCTGCAGCAAATGAGCCACGCTGGCCTCGTTTTGTCGTAACATACAAACGACTAGACAATGTTTCATAATTTAGTCATGTTCGCGTGGGTGGGTTGGCAGCAGAATTGATATGTACATGATAGTGACACGAGGAGGGGGGGGGGAGCGGGGTGTACACAAATCACACAAATCAGAGCTTTGTAATACACGCATATACTTGATATACTAAATACACAAATGGCTGAATTTCGAGACATTTCTGGCACTCTTTTATCACATAATGAGAACACTGCATTAATTTCTATATATCAATAAAATATGCCTCAGACCCATTGTTTATTTTTAAATTTGAATTAGACTCGTAACAAAATATATTTTCTGGCAACAAATAGCATATAAATAAAACTAGATTTACTTTCTGATTATTTTTTTTAAAATGAAATCATTCCAGGGCTTTTATTGACATTTCAGAAAATGTAGAGTTGGTCCCATGCACTTGAGGCCAAGGTCCTTGAAGTTGTACAGCTGCACCCGGTGACCGATATTTATTTAACGGGGAATAAGTGATAATTCATATTATAACAGTAAATAATTAAAATATCCCATAGGGATTATAATAATATGTATATCATGTAGGTGTGCATGTAGGTTAAAATTGTGACCTCTGTAAATAGGCCCGTTCCTTGCATTTAGTTTTAGAGTTAGGAGTGCTAAAATTGAGAGAGCGAAATGGGGTTGATCGACCACTCGACACAAACTAGGTCATTTCGGGACTAACGTATGGTTCAATTTTATTTCAATAATTCGCTTGCGCGTAGGGGTCTAGCAGTGGGGGGAAACCGGGTGATCCTGAAAAAATACACAGGTTGGACGGGCGACCTACTCTTTGTCACGTACGGAAAGATACCCCAGCAGTCAAAATAGGTCAAAATAGGCGATTTCGGTTTCTAGTGTCGATGCATCGTTACGGTCAGTTTAAAAAATTGTCTTTTAAGGATAATGTGTATAGTACCAATACCTATCACATACGGAAAAGGCGATAAAATCTCTTTGCATTTCCAATTTCAAAATTAATTAAAACCAATATTAAATTCCGAAAATCGTTTTTTTGCTAAAACTCTTTTCTTTTTAATGTGATCAAAATGGGGGTAAAGCACAGAGTCAGGGGTGGTAATGGGCGTATTGTGTCCTAATTTCATGGTTTTCGGACAATCGGTGCCGGTGTCACGGCGAAATTCCACTTTTTTCCCCTCATGGAAGCCGTAAATTGACGCAAGGGGTAGGGTCGCCTGTCCAACCTTGTGGGTTTTCTCCGGGTCCTCCGGTTTCCTCCCACTGCTAAAGACCCCTACGCGCAAGCGAATTATTGAAATAAAATAAAACCATATGTTGGTCCCGAAATGACCTAGTTTGTGTCGAGTGGACGTTAAACCCCATTTCTCTCTCTCTCTCTCTCTCTCTCTCTCTCTCTCTCTCTCTCTCTCTCTCCGTAAATTGACTTGAGGCCAGTGTCCTTTAAGTTGTACAGCGGCACCAGGTGACCGATATTTATTTAACGGGGAATAAGTGATAATTCATATTATAGCAGTAAATAATTAAAATATTTCATAGGGATTATAATAATATATCATGTCTGGGTATTACAGGGTTAAAACCAATATTAAATTCCGAAAATCGTTTTTTTGCTAAAACTTTTTTTTTTTAATGGGATCAAAATGGGGGTAAAGCACAGAGTCCGGGGTGGTAATGGGCGTATTGTGTCCAAATTTCATGGTTTTCGGACAATCGGTGCCGGTGTCACGGCGAAATTCCACTTTTTTCCCCTCATGGAAGCCGTAAATTGACTTAGAAAAAAAAACGACGAAAGGCAGGTGACAAGAACAAACGACTTGAAGGAATGCAGGTATCACCTTGAAATTTTCAGGGTGCCTAGGTACCAACGTGAAAAGTTGCTCGCCGGAATTTAGTACTCATGGTACCGTTGGTTCCTGTGTAGCGCATGCGCGAAATCAAAACCAGCTAAACTCGAAAACAACCTTGTCGGCACGGAAAACATCAAAGGAGAAATTCGAATTTTTGAAATATTCAAATACCAAACATTCGACCATGATCCAGGCTATCCTAAAATGTATTAATTTCGGTAATAGGAGACAGATTCTCTAAGCCACGACCAATTGTGTATGTTTTCAAGCCCATAAATGTGGATTTTTCACTAATTTTCATTTTCATTTCAAAATGGCGTCCATCAGTTGACCTAAATCAAAATTCTAAACCGATAGATTTTTAGGCTTTCCTTCAAGCATTCAGAAAATGTAACTCTTATGTCTTTAAGTAAAATATTGCAAAAGCCGTATGGACTTTTCACATTTTGAGATGGTGGCACTTCCGGTTTGCTCGACAAACTCCATATTTTGTGTACTCATCAGTACTGTCTTAGCTAGTACAGAAAAAAAATTTAAAGGCAATCTGACCTATATTTCGTCGATTTTTTTGAAAACTTTGATCCTTAATTTCACCAAGGGGAGATAATTTAGAAAATTTCCAAGGACATCATTGAAGTCGCATTGGCAAGATCTACTAACATTCTAAATGTCACGAAAATCGCACAACTATTAAAGAAGTTGTCAAATTGGTAATAACTTCCGGTTCGAAATGACAGCGACGAATTTTCGAAATGCCAAAATCCGAAATTGCAGATTTGAAGTAAATGTTTCAAGATACTCAAAGAAAAAAGAATTAGTAAAATAGGTCAAATAGTCACAGAGTTACAGCATTGTAGGTCAAATGCATTCCTTCGTTAAATTAGGTGATTTCGGATTCGTAAAACGTTTTGAAAATATATTTAATCAACAGCCACCACCCATTTTTGGGGGGATAGGTAAAAGTTTCAGAACGATCCTATGGTTAGATTCTGAGAAATCCGATTTGTGGACAAAACACAAAAAAAAAATAACAATAATAATCTTAACAGAAACAATAAGCTTTCATATGTAATATGAAAGCTTAACTAGATCTGCATAGCAGATATGAAAACTTTCATATTAACTGCAAAGGGGGTTATTAGAATCTATTGAAACAATAAGTATAAATGTCATCAGGTATCTGAAATATTACATTTACCTTATGAACAAAATGGGAAAAATACAAAACAAAAATTGTCGACTTGTGGCTACCATCCAAGGCATATTTAGAAAACCATATATTATATACAGAGTACGCAGGACAGGAATTACTTGTGCTTCAATGTAAACCGGCCCGTTTCTTGCCTTTAGTTTTAGAGTTAGGTGTGATTTTCAAAGGATTCAATCGGAAATCGCTGAAAATCAATTGGCTTCTTACCTTAAACACTGTATAAATATAAAGTCAATCGGATATTGAATTTAGCCTCTAGAGCGTCCACAAGATTTTTTAAAGTGATCAAGGGCAATAACTCTGACGGTAATTATCGGAAATGGCAGTAAATATCAGATATCGCTGAAAATCAATATTGTAGGCATCTTCGTGTCATGACCTTAAACACTGCGCATAAATTTAAAGTCAATCGGATATTAACTTTGGCTTCTAGAGCGTCCACAAGATATTTTGAAGTGATCAGGGGCCACATCTCTGGCAGTAAATATCAGATATCGCTGAAAATCAATCGCCTACTTCGTCTCATGACGACCTTAACCACTGTGTATAAATTTAAAGCCAATCGGACATTAACTTTGGCCTCTAGAGCATCCACAAGATTTTTTTTAAGTGATGAAGGGCCATAACTCTGACAGTAATTATCGGAAATCGCTGAAAATCAATTGGCTTCTTCATCTCATGACCTTAAACACTGTGTATAAATTTAAAGTTCATCAGGTCTTGACTGAACATTTTGAGCTACAGCTTGGCAATTTCATTGGTCGATGCTTTGGGACAAGATAACCTTGATTTCTATCTGACAGAGAGTGATGAAATTTACAGTATAGTTTGATTGCTCGATACTTTTGAAAAAAATATGAAAGTGCGATTAATTAATGTGTCATCTTTTACTTTGGGGTTTTGGCGGGAGACATCAGCCATACTGTTTGCTTGTTTAATATCCCCTATACAATATACGCTCGACCTCATTACCCGAACTGGGGTAGAAAAGTGGGATCTTTGACAATGAGGCAATGAACTTGTACATTCTTTTGCAGCTGCACAAGAGGGAACATCAACGCCGGATTAACCATGGTGGTGGGGAGGGGGGCTGATACCGACCGTGAAGCCCCGCAAGGGGGTCGGGTCAGGGGGTTCTCCCGCTAAGAAATTTTAATTGGAGGCCGAAAACGTGATTTCATGGCATTTCAGGCACTTGTGTCGGAGCCATTTAGAAATACCTCCCCCAGAAAAATAAAATTCTGCCACAAAATTAGCCACAATCCATGCGGGTGCTGTGAAATTTCTAGAGGAGGGAGCTGGAACCCATGAGCCCGTTAAATTCGCCACTGTAAATGAGCAGAGCTACATCAAACCTAATTTTGAGTCCCTCAGTGATAAATAACTTGATTCAAAATCGTATTATAGCCCCAACGACGATTTGATGAATGGAGACCGTAACGTTACGACAAAGTCTAACACTGTAAGTACCAAATAGTCATACGAGATATGTGCATCTCATCAAATTCAGCTTATACCATACCCACAATAATGTTACGGAGTCAGTGAGTTCAAGTTAGACAATACGCTGACCTTCCACTGACCATGCTTATAATATAAAATCTGTCAATGACAGCTGATTCATTGTTTAGTTTTTTATATGATATAT
Source organism: Patella vulgata (assembly GCF_932274485.2). Taxonomy (NCBI): domain Eukaryota; kingdom Metazoa; phylum Mollusca; class Gastropoda; family Patellidae; genus Patella; species Patella vulgata. The sequence goes on from NC_065880.2 coordinate 91,168,643, forward strand.
TTAATATCAATAATATATGTATATGCATGCTTTATTTTACTTTACACGACCTCTAAAAATGCCCCAAATCGTAAAAATACGACTTTTTGGATTTCGATCTCCTTTTTTCGGCTACCCCGGACATTTTCAAAAAATGATACAATGATTTCACACAACAGGCCAGCTATTAGCCTCTCGATTGACAAGAGTTTCATCGCCCTCCATTCATTATAACCAATGTCATCGTGCCCTAAAGAATCAACAAATCAGCTTGCTTATCTCTGCTTACCCTAGGCAAAAAATGCTCATCTTTGAACTCAATCATGACATTGACCTAGTGAACGCCTACACCAAGTTTGAACATTCTAGCTTAATTAGAAGGAGAGTTCTTGTGTTCCAAAGTCCCGGCCCTTCAAATTGCTTCTATTTTTCATTTTCAATTCAAAATGGTGACCATCACGTGACCGAAATCAAAATTCTGATCCGATAGATTTTTAGGCATTCCTTCCAGGATTCCGAAAATATGACGCCCGAGTCTGTAAGTAAAATAGCAAAAAAGCCTTTTCGATTTTTCACGTTTAAAGATGGTGGCATTTCCGGTTCGATCGACAAACTCCATATTTTGTGTACGAATCAGTAATTACTTGTCTAGTATCGAATTTTTTTTTTAGGTCATTCTGACCTATATTTTGACGATTTTTTTGAAAACTTTGATCCTTAATTTCACCAAGGGGAGATAATTTAGAAAATTTCCAAGGACATCATTGAAGTCGCATTGGCAAGATCTACTAACATTCTAAATTTCACGAAAATCGCACAACTATTAAAGAAGTTGTCAAATTGGTAATAACTTCCGGTTCGAAATGACAGCGACGAATTTTCGAAATGCCAAAATCCGAAATTGCAGATTTGAAGTAAATGTTTCAAGATACTCAAAGAAAAAAGAATTAGTAAAATAGGTCAAATAGTCACAAAGTTACAGCATTGTAGGTCAAATGCATTCCTTCGTAAAATTCGGTGATTTCGGATTCGTAAAACGTTTTGAAAATATATTTAATCAACAGCCACCACCCATTTTTGGGGGGATAGGTAAAAGTTTCAGAACGATCCTATGGTTAGATTCTGAGAAATCCGATTTGTGGACAAAACACAAAAAAAAAATAACAATAACTAGATCTGCATAGCAGATATCAAAGCTTTCATATAAACTTCAAAAGGGGTTATTAGAATCTATGAATCATCAACCACTCTGACGGATGTAGAAAGGAATATATTGTTACTAAATCTGTTGTACTGTTTCTTGTTATGGTAAAGAAAACATGAATACAACTATGAGATTTGTATAGAATTGGCATTAATCAATATATTTATTGTTTAATACTACATGTATATTATAGATACAAAGTGAATTAAATGAACCCAATTACATGTACTTTATATAAGCAATGTTTTTTTATTCATCGTTACTTTGAAATCACATTATTTTCATTGATGATAAAAAGGTTGTATTTGTACCGAATCCAAAAAGTATGTTGTATGACATTGCATTATCTGTACCAATTATTTATTTGCAAACCAATATACAATGTTTATTTCTACTCCAATATATTTGTTTCAACCCATGATAGTTTATTCACTCTTCTCACTTAAATACAAGAATAACACACGATTAAATTACTGAAACAAGTAATGCTGGTAGATTATAATTTGATATTGTATACCATTTACTCTCTGTTAGATAAGGCGACGTGGTAATCTGTTAGATAAACATACATGGAAGTATATGTTAGATAACTACAATTTATGATATATTTTAAACCAAGGAAGTGGCCTTTCTAAAAATAAAAAAAAACTAGATCTGCATAGCAGATATCAAAGCTTTCATATAAACTTCAAAAGGGGTTATTAGAATCTATGAATCAACAACCACTCTGACGGAAGATATTCTCTGGGCTAAAAAATCTTTTTTCTCTCAGCTACGAGAGATACGTAGAATTAAACCGGCCCAGAGCCGACCGTGTTGATACGAAGCCGCTTATTTGACATTGACACATAACTGAAGGTGAATAGGCCTACCCGTCCAGTTAATACAATGGGCAATCTCACATCGGTCCACTAAAGAGAGGCACATGCTAGTCGCCCCCTACTTCCCCAAGACATTTAGTCCAAACCTTGACTCTCATACATATAAACCATTTGGTACTACATGTACATGTATTTCGTACTTATATCATATTAAACCCCTCGGCCGCCATGTTGAATCACACAGTATTTAACGTTCTATATCCTAACATCTTTATGAAATCAACGACAAATCTAAACTTGGGCACTCCAACCATTTTTATTTTTACATCATTCAGTTTTTTTTAAATAAGTAATTCTATCACAAATTATAGTGAAGACTGGACCACTAAACTAGTTACCCATCAGTTTTTCTTTGTGTTAATGCGTTCTACATTTTCAAAGCAATGATTCTTATAATGTGCGAGCCGCCATGACACCGGCGGATATTATAACTTCGATAGGCGAGAAACTTCAGGTAGCAGTTGGGTTTCATCAAATCATATAATTATGCGGTACGGCTTCACCTTTATTTCAATAGGAATTGGTTTATTATATGTGCAGTGCAGTTTTAGGTCAGTTTATGTGTAAATTAAGGGAGCTATACATAGGCCAGTAACCTTTTTGTAGTCATTTGACTAAAAAAAACTTGCGGAAAGGAACTCCGTAGGACAAGCCACTACTGTGGCAGGAGTAAGGCGGAAGACATCAGTAGTGGAACCATTTCTAAGTTAATCCCGAAGTGCGTTGCTATTGTAAGAATATATAAAATCGGGTTTCCGTTCCGCTTTTTTTTTTGCTGTAGTTTGAGTAATGAGTTAGAGCGTATATTTTGTAGTCAAAAAATCATTGCAAATAGAAGACCTCATCCCCACCACCACCAACCTGTAATACACTAGCTAGCTTGTGTATTTCCATATTCCATTTCCGAGAGATAGATAGAGAACACGCGAAATATAAAGTGATTTTTCTTACAATCAGGGACCATAATTCATGAAGTTACGTATTGATATGCGCAAATATCGAAAGGAACCATATCTTTGGGTTATAAACATGCATGTCAAGTTTCATCAAAATCTTTCACTGTGAAAAACCGGGGCTAAGTCATCTGAAATCAAACAAATTTTACAATGTAGGTAGTGAAAACAAAATGTTATGTTAAGCGTTGTTCGAGGGTGGGGTGGGTGCATAAAATTCCAAATGCAAAGGGTTATTTTTCGTGCACGCCAATATGCACACAGGATTTCGATTTTTCGGTCAAGAACCACAGACAAAGGGAGAGAACGGGGACCTCTGTTTTGCATACCATCCAAGCGACTAGGCACTAATCCTTGTACCATGGACGAGGGGACGGGCGTTTTTCGTCCCATCGAAACGACTAGACACAGATCCTTGCTAGGCCTTCCATACTTCACCACTGCCAACGGGGAACCACTTTGACCTCGGGTTTTCGTACCATCCAAACGACTAGACACTAATCCTTGCAAGGCCTTCCGTTCTGCAGCAAATGAGCCACGCTGGCCTCGTTTTGTCGTAACATACAAACGACTAGACAATGTTTCATAATTTAGTCATGTTCGCGTGGGTGGGTTGGCAGCAGAATTGATATGTACATGATAGTGACACGAGGAGGGGGGGGGGGGGCGGGGTGTACACAAATCACACAAATCAGAGCTTTGTAATACACGCATATACTTGATATACTAAATACACAAATGGCTGAATTTCGAGACATTTCTGGCACTCTTTTATCACATAATGAGAACACTGCATTAATTTCTATATATCAATAAAATATGCCTCAGACCCATTGTTTATTTTTAAATTTGAATTAGACTCGTAACAAAATATATTTTCTGGCAACAAATAGCATATAAATAAAACTAGATTTACTTTCTGATTATTTTTTTTAAATGAAATCATTCCAGGGCTTTTATTGACATTTCAGAAAATGTAGAGTTGGTCCCATGCACTTGAGGCCAAGGTCCTTGAAGTTGTACAGCTGCACCCGGTGACCGATATTTATTTAACGGGGAATAAGTGATAATTCATATTATAACAGTAAATAATTAAAATATCCCATAGGGATTATAATAATATGTATATCATGTAGGTGTGCATGTAGGTTAAAATTGTGACCTCTGTAAATAGGCCCGTTCCTTGCATTTAGTTTTAGAGTTAGGAGTGCTAAAATTGAGAGAGCGAAATGGGGTTGATCGACCACTCGACACAAACTAGGTCATTTCGGGACTAACGTATGGTTCAATTTTATTTCAATAATTCGCTTGCGCGTAGGGGTCTAGCAGTGGGGGGAAACCGGGTGATCCTGAAAAAATACACAGGTTGGACGGGCGACCTACTCCTTGTCACGTACGGAAAGATACCCCAGCAGTCAAAATAGGTCAAAATAGGCGATTTCGGTTTCTAGTGTCGATGCATCGTTACGGTCAGTTTAAAAAATTGTCTTTTAAGGATAATGTGTATAGTACCAATACCTATCACATACGGAAGAGGCGATAAAATCTCTTTGCATTTCCAATTTCAAAATTAATTAAAACCAATATTAAATTCCGAAAATCGTTTTTTTGCTAAAACTCTTTTCTTTTTAATGTGATCAAAATGGGGGTAAAGCACAGAGTCAGGGGTGGTAATGGGCGTATTGTGTCCTAATTTCATGGTTTTCGGACAATCGGTGCCGGTGTCACGGCGAAATTCCACTTTTTTCCCCTCATGGAAGCCGTAAATTGACGCAAGGAGTAGGGTCGCCTGTCCAACCTTGTGGGTTTTCTCCGGGTCCTCCCACTGATAAAGACCCCTACGCGCAAGCGAATTATTGAAATAAAATTAAACCATATGTTGGTCCCGAAATGACCTAGTTTGTGTCGAGTGGACGTTAAACCCCATTTCTCTCTCTCTCTCTCTCTCTCTCCGTAAATTGACTTGAGGCCAGTGTCCTTTAAGTTGTACAGCGGCACCAGGTGACCGATATTTATTTAACGGGGAATAAGTGATAATTCATATTATAGCAGTAAATAATTAAAATATTTCATAGGGATTATAATAATATCTATATCATGTCTGGGTATTACAGGGTTAAAACCAATATTAAATTCCGAAAATCGTTTTTTTGCTAAAACTCTTTTTTTTTAATGGGATCAAAATGGGGGTAAAGCACAGAGTCCGGGGTGGTAATGGGCGTATTGTGTCCAAATTTCATGGTTTTCGGACAATCGGTGCCGGTGTCACGGCGAAATTCCACTTTTTTCCCCTCATGGAAGCCGTAAATTGACTTAGAAAAAAAAAACGACGAAAGGCAGGTGACAAGAACAAACGACTTTAACGAATGCAGGTATCACCTTGAAATTTTCAGGGTGCCTAGGTACCAACGTGAAAAGTTGCTCGCCGGAATTTAGTACTCATGGTACCGTTGGTTCCTGTGTAGCGCATGCGCGAAATCAAAACCAGCTAAACTCGAAAACAACCTTGTCGGCACGGAAAACATCAAAGGAGAAATTCGAATAAAAAATGATACAATGATTTCACACAACAGGCCAGCTATTAGCCTCTCGATTGACAAGAGTTTCATCGCCCTCCATTCATTATAACCAATGTCATCGTGCCCTAAAGAATCAACAAATCAGCTTGCTTATCTCTGCTTACCCTAGGCAAAAAATGCTCATCTTTAAACTCAATCATGACATTGACCTAGTGAACGCCTACACCAAGTTTGAACATTCTAGCTTAATTAGAAGGAGAGTTCTTGTGTTCCAAAGTCCCGGCCCTTCAAATTGCTTCTATTTTTCATTTTCAATTCAAAATGGTGACCATCACGTGACCGAAATCAAAATTCTGATCCGATAGATTTTTAGGTATTCCTTCCAGGATTCCGAAAATATGACGCCCGAGTGTATAAGTAAAATAGCAAAAAAGCCTTTTTGATTTTTCACGTTTAAAGATGGTGGCACTTCCGGTTCGATCGACAAACTCCATATTTTGTGTACGAATCAGTAATTACTTGTCTAGTATCGAATTTTTTTTTTAGGTCATTCTGACCTATATTTCGACGATTTTTTTGAAAACTTTGATCCTTAATTTCACCAAGGGGAGATAATTTAGAAAATTTCCAAGGACATCATTGAAGTCGCATTGGCAAGATCTAGTAACATTCTAAATTTCACGAAAATCGCACAACTATTAAAGAAGTTGTCAAATTGGTAATAACTTCCGGTTCGAAATGACAGCGACGAATTTTCGAAATGCCAAAATCCGAAATTGCAGATTTGAAGTAAATGTTTCAAGATACTCAAAGAAAAAAGAATTAGTAAAATAGGTCAAATAGTCACAGAGTTACAGCATTGTAGATCAAATGCATTCCTTCGTAAAATTCGGTGATTTCGGATTCGTAAAACGTTTTGAAAATATATTTAATCAACAGCCACCACCCATTTTTGGGGGGATAGGTAAAAGTTTCAGAACGATCCTATGGTTATATTCTGAGAAATCCGATTTGTGGACAAAACACAAAAAAAAAACTAGATCTGCTAAGCAGATATTAAAGCTTTCGTATTCACAGTCACTTGAACAATTGACTATTCATGAAAGATACTAAAGAGAACTTTATTAATTTATACATACTTTTGCTAATTTTATTGTTATATCTTGGTAGTAACATACCAATATAAATAGTAATATTGTTTCTAGATGAAGACTATTATAATTGAAATGAAATGGGATTTCACATCATAATGCTATGCACGGACTGGGCTAATAATGACAAAAAACTACAATGAATACAATAGTATAAAATGTTGCTATGAAATTAAATAAATGTTGTATACAATAATTAACCGGTTTAATACTATATTATACATAAAAGTGAATGAAATTCAATGTTTACTATTTTGCTTTATACATGAATATCACAGGTCAAATTATTGAAATAAATAATGCAAATAGATTATGATTTGAAACATCTTGTATGTCATTGTTCTATTTGTTATATAAGACTACATGATATAAACTTTTTGATAAGCCTCTTTTATCATATTTTGAACCAATGGAATAAAGAGCAAAGACCTAGAATATATTGTAAATATAATCAGGTTTTTGATCAACTGATCAAAGGAAAATATTGCGAATAAATTTGTTGTACTGCTATTGTAAAGAAATCATCATTGTTTTATTTGATATTTAGAATACACATAATCGTGTATATATTTGAAGTTAAGAGCAATTATGATTAGTGATACCTGTATGACCAACTCTCAAAAGATAATCTCATTAAACCAAGTACTTTTTTTCATTTGTATTAGTTGATTTATACTGAATAAAGATAACACAAACAAACAAAAATGAGTTGGCTGTGTGAACACCTCAATGACAAGTGGTATCAGATGCCTCAGAGAGAATATTCAAATGCTCCTTGTGATACGTTTGTAACACACAATTATAACCTAATGTATTACACGGGAGTGGAGTGGGTGGGTCGGGGGCCTTTTCGATTGGCAGGGGACTATTAAAATGGGTAAGCAGAGATAAGCAATTTGATGAAACTTTGTGTATAGTTTCATTACATTAGTACCTTGACCATATTACCTTGACCAAGTTCGACAATGAGCATTCTCTTAGTCAGGATAAGCAAAGCAACTTGATTGGCCGGGACTTTGAATTGGTTGATGCTTTGGGGTATGATAACTTTGGTTATAATGAAGTACTGGAACATAACAACCCAGCTTTTAATTGAGCTAGAATGTTTAAACTTGGTGTAGATGTTCATCAGGTCTTGACTGAACATTTTGAGCTACAGCTTGGCAATTTCATTGGTCGATGCTTTGGGACAAGATAACCTTGATTTCTATCTGACAGAGAGTGATGAAATTTACAGTATAGTTTGATTGCTCGATACTTTTGAAAAAAATATGAAAGTGCGATTAATTAATGTGTCATCTTTTACTTTGGGGTTTTGGCGGGAGACATCAGCCATACTGTTTGCTTGTTTAATATCCCCTATACAATATACGCTCGACCTCATTACCCGAACTGGGGTAGAAAAGTGGGATCTTTGACAATGAGGCAATGAACTTGTACATTCTTTTGCAGCTGCACAAGAGGGAACATCAACGCCGGATTAACCATGGTGGTGGGGAGGGGGGCTGATACCGACCGTGAAGCCCCGCAAGGGGGTCGGGTCAGGGGGTTCTCCCGCTAAGAAATTTTAATTGGAGGCCGAAAACGTGATTTCATGGCATTTCAGGCACTTGTGTCGGAGCCATTTAGAAATACCTCCCCCAGAAAAATAAAATTCTGCCACAAAATTAGCCACAATCCATGCGGGTGCTGTGAAATTTCTAGAGGAGGGAGCTGGAACCCATGAGCCCGTTAAATTCGCCACTGTAAATGAGCAGAGCTACATCAAACCTAATTTTGAGTCCCTCAGTGATAAATAACTTGATTCAAAATCGTATTATAGCCCCAACGACGATTTGATGAATGGAGACCGTAACGTTACGACAAAGTCTAACACTGTAAGTACCAAATAGTCATACGAGATATGTGCATCTCATCAAATTCAGCTTATACCATACCCACAATAATGTTACGGAGTCAGTGAGTTCAAGTTAGACAATACGCTGACCTTCCACTGACCATGCTTATAATATAAAATCTGTCAATGACAGCTGATTCATTGTTTAGTTTTTTATATGATATATTTAATATCAATAATTTATGTATATGCATGCTTTATTTTACTTTACACGACCTCTAAAAATGCCCCAAATCGTAAAAATACGACTTTTTGGATTTCGATCTCCTTTTTTCGGCTACGCCGGACATTTTCAAAAAATGATACAATGATTTCACACAACAGGCCAGCTATTAGCCTCTCGATTGACAAGAGTTTCATCGCCCTCCATTCATTATAACCAATGTCATCGTGCCCTAAAGAATCAACAAATCAGCTTGCTTATCTCTGCTTACCCTAGGCAAAAAATGCTCATCTTTGAACTCAATCATGACATTGACCTAGTGAACGCCTACACCAAGTTTGAACATTCTAGCTTAATTAGAAGGAGAGTTCTTGTGTTCCAAAGTCCCGGCCCTTCAAATTGCTTCTATTTTTCATTTTCAATTCAAAATGGTGACCATCACGTGACCGAAATCAAAATTCTGATCCGATAGATTTTTAGGCATTCCTTCCAGGATTCCGAAAATATGACGCCCGAGTCTGTAAGTAAAATAGCAAAAAAGCCTTTTTGATTTTTCACGTTTAAAGATGGTGGCACTTCCGGTTCGATCGACAAACTCCATATTTTGTGTACGAATCAGTAATTACTTGTCTAGTATCGAATTTTTTTTTTAGGTCATTCTGACCTATATTTCGACGATTTTTTTGAAAAATTTGATCCTTAATTTCACCAAGGGGAGATAATTTAGAAAATTTCCAAGGACATCATTGAAGTCGCATTGGCAAGATCTACTAACATTCTAAATTTCACGAAAATCGCACAACTATTAAAGAAGTTGTCAAATTGGTAATAACTTCCGGTTCGAAATGACAGCGACGAATTTTCGAAATGCCAAAATCCGAAATGGCAGATTTGAAGTAAATGTTTCAAGATACTCAAAGAAAAAAGAATTAGTAAAATAGGTCAAATAGTCACAAAGTTACAGCATTGTAGGTCAAATGCATTCCTTCGTAAAATTCGGTGATTTCGGATTCGTAAAACGTTTTGAAAATATATTTAATCAACAGCCACCACCCATTTTTGGGGGGATAGGTAAAAGTTTCAGAACGATCCTATGGTTAGATTCTGAGAAATCCGATTTGTGGACAAAACACAAAAAAAAAATAACAATAATAATCTTAACAGAAACAATAAGCTTTCATATGTAATATGAAAGCTTAATAACAATAATAATCTTAACAGAAACAATAAGCTTTCATATGTAATATGAAAGCTTAATAATCTTAACAGAAACAATAAGCTTTCATATGTAATATGAAAGCTTAATAAAGGAAAATATATTTCATACAATTGTTATACTGTTACTGTTATCGTGAAGAAACATGATTGTTTATTTAATGTTGTTTATGACAAACATGTAATCATGTACATTTTTTAAATAAGAACAATTATGCTACATGTATGAATAACTCTCAAAAATTATGTTTTCATCAATCCAAGTATTTTTAAGCTTTCATATTACATATGAAAGCTTATTGTTTCTGTTAAGATTATTAAGCTTTCATATTACATATGAAAGCTTATTGTTTCTGTTAAGATTATTAAGCTTTCATATTACATATGAAAGCTTATTGTTTCTGTTAAGATTATTATTGTTATTTTTTTTTTGTGTTTTGTCCACAAATCGGATTTCTCAGAATCTAACCATAGGATCGTTCTGAAACTTTTACCTATCCCCCCAAAAATGGGTGGTGGCTGTTGATTAAATATATTTTCAAAACGTTTTACGAATCCGAAATCACCGAATTTTACGAAGGAATGCATTTGACCTACAATGCTGTAACTTTGTGACTATTTGACCTATTTTACTAATTCTTTTTTCTTTGAGTATCTTGAAACATTTACTTCAAATCTGCAATTTCGGATTTTGGCATTTCGAAAATTCGTCGCTGTCATTTCGAACCGGAAGTTATTACCAATTTGACAACTTCTTTAATAGTTGTGCGATTTTCGTGAAATTTAGAATGTTAGTAGATCTTGCCAATGCGACTTCAATGATGTCCTTGGAAATTTTCTAAATTATCTCCCCTTGGTGAAATTAAGGATCAAAGTTTTCAAAAAAATCGTCAAAATATAGGTCAGAATGACCTAAAAAAAAAATTCGATACTAGACAAGTAATTACTGATTCGTACACAAAATATGGAGGTTGTCGATCGAACCGGAAGTGCCACCATCTTTAAACGTGAAAAATCAAAAAGGCTTTTTTGCTATTTTACTTACAGACTCGGGCGTCATATTTTCGGAATTCTGGAAGGAATGCCTAAAAATCTATCGGATCAGAATTTTGATTTCGGTCACGTGATGGTCACCATTTTGAATTGAAAATGAAAAATAGAAGCAATTTGAAGGGCCGGGACTTTGGAACACAAGAACTCTCCTTCTAATTAAGCTAGAATGTTCAAACTTGGTGTAGGCGTTCACTAGGTCAATGTCATGATTGAGTTCAAAGATGAGCATTTTTTGCCTAGGGTAAGCAGAGATAAGCAAGCTGATTTGTTGATTCTTTAGGGCACGATGACATTGGTTATAATGAATGGAGGGCGATGAAACTCTTGTCAATCGAGAGGCTAATAGCTGGCCTGTTGTGTGAAATCATTGTATCATTTTTTGAAAATGTCCGGGGTAGCCGAAAAAAGGAGATCGAAATCCAAAAAGTCGTATTTTTACGATTTGGGGCATTTTTAGAGGTCGTGTAAAGTAAAATAAAGCATGCATATACATATATTATTGATATTAAATATATCATATAAAAAACTAAACAATGAATCAGCTGTCATTGACAGATTTTATATTATAAGCATGGTCAGTGGAAGGTCAGCGTATTGTCTAACTTGAACTCACTGACTCCGTAACATTATTGTGGGTATGGTATAAGCTGAATTTGATGAGATGCACATATCTCGTATGACTATTTGGTACTTACAGTGTTAGACTTTGTCGTAACGTTACGGTCTCCATTCATCAAATCGTCGTTGGGGCTATAATACGATTTTGAATCAAGTTATTTATCACTGAGGGACTCAAAATTAGGTTTGATGTAGCTCTGCTCATTTACAGTGGCGAATTTAACGGGCTCATGGGTTCCAGCTCCCTCCTCTAGAAATTTCACAGCACCCGCATGGATTGTGGCTAATTTTGTGGCAGAATTTTATTTTTCTGGGGGAGGTATTTCTAAATGGCTCCGACACAAGTGCCTGAAATGCCATGAAATCACGTTTTCGGCCTCCAATTAAAATTTCTTAGCGGGAGAACCCCCTGACCAGACCCCCTTGCGGGGCTTCACGGTCGGTATCAGCCCCCCCCCCACCACCATGGTTAATCCGGCGTTGATGTTCCCTCTTGTGCAGCTGCAAAAGAATGTACAAGTTCATTGCCTCATTGTCAAGATCCCACTTTTCTACCCCAGTTCGGGTAATGAGGTCGAGCGTATATTGTATAGGGGATATTAAACAAGCAAACAGTATGGCTGATGTCTCCCGCCAAAACCCCAAAGTAAAAGATGACACATTAATTAATCGCACTTTCATATTTTTTTCAAAAGTATCGAGCAATCAAACTATACTGTAAATTTCATCACTCTCTGTCAGATAGAAATCAAGGTTATCTTGTCCCAAAGCATCGACCAATGAAATTGCCAAGCTGTAGCTCAAAATGTTCAGTCAAGACCTGATGAACTTTAAATTTATACACAGTGTTTAAGGTCATGAGATGAAGAAGCCAATTGATTTTCAGCGATTTCCGATAATTACTGTCAGAGTTATGGCCCTTCATCACTTAAAAAAAATCTTGTGGATGCTCTAGAGGCCAAAGTTAATGTCCGATTGGCTTTAAATTTATACACAGTGGTTAAGGTCATGAGACGAAGTAGGCGATTGATTTTCAGCGATATCTGATATTTACTGCCAGAGATGTGGCCCCTGATCACTTCAAAATATCTTGTGGACGCTCTAAAGGCCAAAGTTAATATCCGATTGACTTTAAATTTATGCGCAGTGTTTAAGGTCATGACACGAAGATGCCTACAATATTGATTTTCAGCGATATCTGATATTTACTGCCATTTCCGATAATTACCGTCAGAGTTATTGCCCTTGATCACTTTAAAAAATCTTGTGGACGCTCTAGAGGCTAAATTCAATATCCGATTGACTTTATATTTATACAGTGTTTAAGGTAAGAAGCCAATTGATTTTCAGCGATTTCCGATTGAATCCTTTGAAAATCACACCTAACTCTAAAACTAAAGGCAAGAAACGGGCCGGTTTACACTGAAGCACAAGTAATTCCTGTCCTGCGTACTCTGTATATAATATATGGTTTTCTAAATATGCCTTGGATGGTAGCCACAAGTCGACAATTTTTGTTTTGTATTTTTCCCATTTTGTTCATAAGGTAAATGTAATATTTCAGATACCTGATGACATTTATACTTATTGTTTCAATAGATTCTAATAACCCCCTTTGCAGTTAATATGAAAGCTTTCATATCTGCTATGCAGATCTAGTTATTGTTATTTTTTTTTTGTGTTTTGTCCACAAATCGGATTTCTCAGAATCTAACCATAGGATCGTTCTGAAACTTTTACCTATCCCCCCAAAAATGGGTGGTGGCTGTTGATTAAATATATTTTCAAAACGTTTTACGAATCCGAAATCACCGAATTTTACGAAGGAATGCATTTGACCTACAATGCTGTAACTCTGTGACTATTTGACCTATTTTACTAATTCTTTTTTCTTTGAGTATCTTGAAACATTTACTTCAAATCTGCAATTTCGGATTTTGGCATTTCGAAAATTCGTCGCTGTCATTTCGAACCGGAAGTTATTACCAATTTGACAACTTCTTTAATAGTTGTGCGATTTTCGTGAAATTTAGAATGTTAGTAGATCTTGTCAATGCGACTTCAATGATGTCCTTGGAAATTTTCTAAATTATCTCCCCTTGGTGAAATTAAGGATCAAAGTTTTCAACAAAATCGTCGAAATATAGGTCAGAATGACCTAAAAAAAAAATTCGATACTAGACAAGTAATTACTGATTCGTACACAAAATATGGAGTTTGTCGATCGAACCGGAAGTGCCACCATCTTTAAACGTGAAAAATCAAAAAGGCTTTTTTGCTATTTTACTTACAGACTCGGGCGTCATATTTTCGGAATCCTGGAATGAATACCTAAAAATCTATCGGATCAGAATTTTGATTTCGGTCACGTGATGGTCACCATTTTGAATTGAAAATGAAAAATAGAAGCAATTTGAAGGGCCGGGACTTTGGAACACAAGAACTCTCCTTCTAATTAAGCTAGAATGTTCAAACTTGGTGTAGGCGTTCACTAGGTCAATGTCATGATTGAGTTCAAAGATGAGCATTTTTTGCCTAGGGTAAGCAGAGATAAGCAAGCTGATTTGTTGATTCTTTAGGGCACGATGACATTGGTTATAATGAATGGAGGGCGATGAAACTCTTGTCAATCGAGAGGCTAATAGCTGGCCTGTTGTGTGAAATCATTGTATCATTTTTTATTCGAATTTCTCCTTTGATGTTTTCCGTGCCGACAAGGTTGTTTTCGAGTTTAGCTGGATTTGACTTCGCGCATGCGCTACGCTGGAACCAAAGGTACCATGAGTACTAAATTCCGGCGAGCAACTTTTCACGTTGGTACCTAGGTACCCTGAAAATTTCAAGGTGATACCTGCATTCGTTCATGTCGTTTGTTCTTGTCACCTGCCTTTCGTCGTTTTTTTTTAAGTCAATTTACGGCTTCCATGAGGGGAAAAAAGTGGAATTTCGCCGTGACACCGGCACCGATTGTCCGAAAACCATGAAATTTGGACACAATACGTCCATTACCACCCCGGACTCTGTGCCTTACCCCCATTTTGATCCCATTAAAAAAAAAGAGTTTTAGCAAAAAAACGATTTTCGGAATTTAATATTGGTTTTAACCCTGTACCCAGACAAGATATAGATATTATTATAATCCCTATGAAATATTTTAATTATTTACTGCTATAATATGAATTATCACTTATTCCCCGTTAAATAAATATCGGTCACCGGGTGCAGCTGTACAACTTCAAGGACCCTGGCTTCAAGTCAATTTACGGCTTCCATGAGGGGAAAAAAGTGGAATTTCGCCGTGACACCGGCACCGATTGTCCGAAAACCATGAAATTTGGACACAATACGCCCATTACCACCCCGGACTCTGTGCCTTACTCCCATTTTGATCCGATTAAAAAAAAAAAAGTTTTAGCAAAAAAAACGATTTTCGGAATTTAATATTGGTTTTAATTAATTTTGAAATTGCAAATGCAAAGAGATTTTATCGCCTCTTCCGTATGTGATAGGTACTGGTACTATACACATTATCCTTAAAAGACAATTTTTTAAAATGACCGTAACGATGTATCGACACTAGAAACCGAAATCGCCTATTTTGACCTTTTTTGACTGCTGAGGCATCCAAATCTCTGGAATTTCTAGCGGTTGGCTGCGCCGCGATGATATTTATCACATACTAAATTGAGAAAAATCCTCAGATATCAAGAACAATAAAAATTCGATAAAATACGGCAATTTTTTAAGCAAAAAACCTTTGATTGTTGGGGGCGGGTTTTGAATTTATTTTGAACGTTCTCGGAATCCAACACTCTTCTATTTTTAATATGTGATAGCTAGAATCCCAAGGTACATTCTGTGCATATTTGAAGGCAATCGGAGCACAGGAACGTTGCCTGGGCAGAGCAAATCAAAGGCTTCTTCGTCTTATGACCTTAAACACTGCGTATAAATTTAAAGTCAATCGGATATTAACAGCAAAAGGGGGGCGACGACAATATACGACCACATTTCAATGTGGGCCTATAAAAAGTAAATCATTGCCAATAGAAAAGACCCACCTTTCCCCCAACAACAACCATGTAATGCACTAGCTATAATGGGGATTTTTCTGGAACACAGCGAAATGGGTCTTTTAAAATGTTCACAAGTGTATCACAAGGAGGGTTTGCTTTTTTTTTTATTTTTAGAAAGGCCACTTCCTTGGTTTAAAATATATCATAAATTGTAGTTATCTAACATATACTTCCATGTATGTTTATCTAACAGATTACCACGTCGCCTTATCTAACAGAGAGTAAATGGTATACAATATCAAATTATAATCTACCAGCATTACTTGTTTCAGTAATTTAATCGTGTGTTATTCTTGTATTTAAGTGAGAAGAGTGAATAAACTATCATGGGTTGAAACAAATATATTGGAGTAGAAATAAACATTGTATATTGGTTTGCAAATAAATAATTGGTACAGATAATGCAATGTCATACAACATACTTTTTGGATTCGGTACAAATACAACCTTTTTATCATCAATGAAAATAATGTGATTTCAAAGTAACGATGAATAAAAAAACATTGCTTATATAAAGTACATGTAATTGGGTTCATTTAATTCACTTTGTATCTATAATATACATGTAGTATTAAACAATAAATATATTGATTAATGCCAATTCTATACAAATCTCATAGTTGTATTCATGTTTTCTTTACCATAACAAGAAACAGTACAACAGATTTAGTAACAATATATTCCTTTCTACATCCGTCAGAGTGGTTGATGATTCATAGATTCTAATAACCCCTTTTGAAGTTTATATGAAAGCTTTGATATCTGCTATGCAGATCTAGTTATTGTTATTTTTTTTTTGTGTTTTGTCCACAAATCGGATTTCTCAGAATCTAACCATAGGATCGTTCTGAAACTTTTACCTATCCCCCCAAAAATTGGTGGTGGCTGTTGATTAAATATATTTTCAATACGTTTTACGAATCCGAAATCACCGAATTTTACGAAGGAATGCATTTGACCTACAATGCTGTAACTCTGTGACTATTTGACCTATTTTACTAATTCTTTTTTCTTTGAGTATCTTGAAACATTTACTTCAAATCTGCAATTTCGGATTTTTTCATTTCGAAAATTCGTCGCTGTCATTTCGAACCGGAAGTTATTACCAATTTGACAACTTCTTTAATAGTTGTGCGATTTTCGTGAAATTTAGAATGTTAGTAGATCTTGCCAATGCGACTTCAATGATGTCCTTGGAAATTTTCTAAATTATCTCCCCTTGGTGAAATTAAGGATCAAAGTTTTCAAAAAAATCGTCGAAATATAGGTCAGAATGACCTAAAAAAAAAATTCGATACTAGACAAGTAATTACTGATTCGTACACAAAATATGGAGTTTGTCGATCGAACCGGAAGTGCCACCATCTTTAAACGTGAAAAATCAAAAAGGCTTTTTTGCTATTTTACTTACAGACTCGGGCGTCATATTTTCGGAATCCTGGAAGGAATACCTAAAAATCTATCGGATCAGAATTTTGATTTCGGTCACGTGATGGTCACCATTTTGAATTGAAAATGAAAAATAGAAGCAATTTGAAGGGCCGGGACTTTGGAACACAAGAACTCTCCTTCTAATTAAGCTAGAATGTTCAAACTTGGTGTAGGCGTTCACTAGGTCAATGTCATGATTGAGTTCAAAGATGAGCATTTTTTGCATAGGGTAAGCAGAGATAAGCAAGCTGATTTGTTGATTCTTTAGGGCACGATGACATTGGTTATAATGAATGGAGGGCGATGAAACTCTTGTCAATCGAGAGGCTAATAGCTGGCCTGTTGTGTGAAATCATTGTATCATTTTTTATTCGAATTTCTTCTTTGATGTTTTCCGTGCCGACAAGGTTGTTTTCGAGTTTAGCTGGATTTGACTTCGCGCATGCGCTACGCTGGAACCAAAGGTACCATGAGTACTAAATTCCGGCGAGCAACTTTTCACGTTGGTACCTAGGTACCCTGAAAATTTCAAGGTGATACCTGCATTCGTTCAAGTCGTTTGTTCTTGTCACCTGCCTTTCGTCGTTTTTTTTCTAAGTCAATTTACGGCTTCCATGAGGGGAAAAAAGTGGAATTTCGCCGTGACACCGGCACCGATTGTCCGAAAACCATGAAATTTGGACACAATACGTCCATTACCACCCCGGACTCTGTGCCTTACCCCCATTTTGATCCCATTAAAAAAAGAGGTTTTAGCAAAAAAACGATTTTCGGAATTTAATATTGGTTTTAACCCTGTACCCAGACAAGATATAGATATTATTATAATCCCTATGAAATATTTTAATTATTTACTGCTATAATATGAATTATCACTTATTCCCCGTTAAATAAATATCGGTCACCGGGTGCAGCTGTACAACTTCAAGGACCCTGGCTTCAAGTCAATTTACGGCTTCCATGAGGGGAAAAAGTGGAATTTCGCCGTGACACCGGCACCGATTGTCCGAAAACCATGAAATTTGGACACAATACGCCCATTACCACCCCGGACTCTGTGCCTTACTCCCATTTTGATCCGATTAAAAAAAAAAAAGTTTTAGCAAAAAAACGATTTTCGGAATTTAATATTGGTTTTAATTAATTTTGAAATTGCAAATGCAAAGAGATTTTATCGCCTCTTCCGTATGTGATAGGTACTGGTACTATACACATTATCCTTAAAAGACAATTTTTTAAAATGACCGTAACGATGTATCGACACTAGAAACCGAAATCGCCTATTTTGACCTTTTTGGACTGCTGAGGCATCATTCCGGTGGTCCAAATCTCTGGAATTTCTAGCGGTTGGCTGCGCCGCGATGATATTTATCACATACTAAATTGAGAAAAATCATCAGATATCAAGAACAATAAAAATTCGATAAAATACGGCAATTTTTTAAGCAAAAAACCTTTGATTGTTGGGGGCGGGTTTTGAATTTATTTTGAACGTTCTCGGAATCCAACACTCTTCTATTTTTAATATGTGATAGCTAGAATCCCAAGGTACATTCTGTGCATATTTGAAGGCAATCGGAGCACAGGAACGTTGCCTGGGCAGAGCAAATCAAAGGCTTCTTCGTCTTATGACCTTAAACACTGCGTATAAATTTAAAGTCAATCGGATATTAACAGTAAAAGGGGGGCGACGACAATATACGACCACATTTCAATGTGGGCCTATAAAAAGTAAATCATTGCCAATAGAAAAGACCCACCTTTCCCCCAACAACAACCATGTAATGCACTAGCTATAATGGGGATTTTTCTGGAACACAGCGAAATGGGTCTTTTAAAATGTTCACAAGTGTATCACAAGGAGGGTTTGCTTCTTCTCTATGTGACACCCGATACCACTTCTCAACGAGGAATTCCGTCACACAGCCAACACCATTTTGTATGTTTGTGTAATCTTTATTCAGTATAAATCAAGTAATACAAATAAAAAAATACTTGGATTGATGAAAACATAATTTTTGAGAGTTATTCATACATGTAGCATAATTGTTCTTATTTAAAAAATGTACATGATTACATGTTTGTCATAAACAACATTAAATAAACAATCATGTTTCTTCACGATAACAGTAACAGTATAACAATTGTATGAAATATATTTTCCTTTATTTTTTTTTATTTTTAGAAAGGCCACTTCCTTGGTTTAAAATATATCATAAATTGTAGTTATCTAACATATACTTCCATGTATGTTTATCTAACAGATTACCACGTCGCCTTATCTAACAGAGAGTAAATGGTATACAATATCAAATTATAATCTACCAGCATTACTTGTTTCAGTAATTTAATCGTGTGTTATTCTTGTATTTAAGTGAGAAGAGTGAATAAACTATCATGGGTTGAAACAAATATATTGGAGTAGAAATAAACATTGTATATTGGTTTGCAAATAAATAATTGGTACAGATAATGCAATGTCATACAACATACTTTTTGGATTCGGTACAAATACAACCTTTTTATCATCAATGAAAATAATGTGATTTCAAAGTAACGATGAATAAAAAAACATTGCTTATATAAAGTACATGTAATTGGGTTCATTTAATTCACTTTGTATCTATAATATACATGTAGTATTAAACAATAAATATATTGATTAATGCCAATTCTATACAAATCTCATAGTTGTATTCATGTTTTCTTTACCATAACAAGAAACAGTACAACAGATTTAGTAACAATATATTCCTTTCTACATCCGTCAGAGAGGTTGATGATTCATAGATTCTAATAACCCCTTTTGAAGTTTATATGAAAGCTTTGATATCTGCTATGCAGATCTAGTTTTATTTGTATTACTTGATTTATACTGAATAAAGATTACACAAACATACAAAATGGTGTTGGCTGTGTGACTGAATTCCTCGTTGAGAAGTGGTATCGGGTGTCCCATAGAGAAGAAGCAAACCCTCCTTGTGATACACTTGTGAACATTTTAAAAGACCCATTTCGCTGTGTTCCAGAAAAATCCCCATTATAGCTAGTGCATTACATGGTTGTTGTTGGGGGAAAGGTGGGTCTTTTCTATTGGCAATGATTTACTTTTTATAGGCCCACATTGAAATGTGGTCGTATATTGTCGTCGCCCCCCTTTTGCTGTTAATATCCGATTGACTTTAAATTTATACGCAGTGTTTAAGGTCATAAGACGAAGAAGCCTTTGATTTGCTCTGCCCAGGCAACGTTCCTGTTCTCCGATTGCCTTCAAATATGCACAGAATGTACCTTGGGATTCTAGCTATCACATATTAAAAATAGAAGAGTGTTGGATTCCGAGAACGTTCAAAATAAATTCAAAACCCGCCCCCAACAATCAAAGGTTTTTTGCTTAAAAAATTGCCGTATTTTATCGAATTTTTATTGTTCTTGATATCTGAGGATTTTTCTCAATTTAGTATGTGATAAATATCATCGCGGCGCAGCCAACCGCTAGAAATTCCAGAGATTTGGATGCCTCAGCAGTCAAAAAAGGTCAAAATAGGCGATTTCGGTTTCTAGTGTCGATACATCGTTACGGTCATTTTAAAAAATTGTCTTTTAAGGATAATGTGTATAGTACCAGTACCTATCACATACGGAAGAGGCGATAAAATCTCTTTGCATTTGCAATTTCAAAATTAATTAAAACCAATATTAAATTCCGAAAATCGTTTTTTTGCTAAAACTTTTTTTTTTTTAATCGGATCAAAATGGGAGTAAGGCACAGAGTCCGGGGTGGTAATGGGCGTATTGTGTCCAAATTTCATGGTTTTCGGACAATCGGTGCCGGTGTCACGGCGAAATTCCACTTTTTTCCCCTCATGGAAGCCGTAAATTGACTTAGAAAAAAAACGACGAAAGGCAGGTGACAAGAACAAACGACATGAACGAATGCAGGTATCACCTTGAAATTTTCAGGGTACCTAGGTACCAACGTGAAAAGTTGCTCGCCGGAATTTAGTACTCATGGTACCTTTGGTTCCAGCGTAGCGCATGCGCGAAGTCAAATCCAGCTAAACTCGAAAACAACCTTGTCGGCACGGAAAACATCAAAGGAGAAATTCGAAAAAAAAATAATACAATGATTTCACACAACAGGCCAGCTATTAGCCTCTCGATTGACAAGAGTTTCATCGCCCTCCATTCATTATAACCAATGTCATCGTGCCCTAGAGAATCAACAAATCAGCTTGCTTATCTCTGCTTACCCTAGGCAAAAAATGCTCATCTTTGAACTCAATCATGACATTGACCTAGTGAACGCCTACACCAAGTTTGAACATTCTAGCTTAATTAGAAGGAGAGTTCTTGTGTTCCAAAGTCCCGGCCCTTCAAATTGCTTCTATTTTTCATTTTCAATTCAAAATGGTGACCATCACGTGACCGAAATCAAAATTCTGATCCGATAGATTTTTAGGTATTCCTTCCAGGATTCCGAAAATATGACGCCCGAGTCTGTAAGTAAAATAGCAAAAAAGCCTTTTTGATTTTTCACGTTTAAAGATGGTGGCACTTCCGGTTCGATCGACAAACTCCATATTTTGTGTACGAATCAGTAATTACTTGTCTAGTATCGAATTTTTTTTTTAGGTCATTCTGACCTATATTTCGACGATTTTTTTGAAAACTTTGATCCTTAATTTCACCAAGGGGAGATAATTTAGAAAATTTCCAAGGACATCATTGAAGTCGCATTGGCAAGATCTACTAACATTCTAAATTTCACGAAAATCGCACAACTATTAAAGAAGTTGTCAAATTGGTAATAACTTCCGGTTCGAAATGACAGCGACGAATTTTCGAAATGCCAAAATCCGAAATTGCAGATTTGAAGTAAATGTTTCAAGATACTCAAAGAAAAAAGAATTAGTAAAATAGGTCAAATAGTCACAGAGTTACAGCATTGTAGGTCAAATGCATTCCTTCGTAAAATTCGGTGATTTCGGATTCGTAAAACGTTTTGAAAATATATTTAATCAACAGCCACCACCCATTTTTGGGGGGATAGGTAAAAGTTTCAGAACGATCCTATGGTTAGATTCTGAGAAATCCGATTTGTGGACAAAACACAAAAAAAAAATAACAATAATAATCTTAACAGAAACAATAAGCTTTCATATGTAATATGAAAGCTTAATAATCTTAACAGAAACAATAAGCTTTCATATGTAATATGAAAGCTTAACTAGATCTGCTAAGCAGATATTAAAGCTTTCATATTCACAGTCACTGTCACATGTCATAGAAATAATATGAACAGAAAAAAAAAATCATTATAATGAGTAAAAATTTGGTGAAGTTAATTCGATTTTTCACTGGTAAATAATTAAATAGACAAGTGGCATAACTTGACCCGCATCCCATCAGCTATCCTGAAAAATGCTGGAAAAATTAAACAAGTAAATTGTGTTTAGTACTGGGTTAATTAAGACAGGCATATGCCTTTGCTATACAGGATGACATGAGGGAAATTTAGCTTGGGAGGTGTAGGCCTGCAGCCAAAATTTCTAGCTAGCTTAGAAACACAACTCCGCTACACGGTCTTCCATAAAAGAAAAACTATACATTTTTGGAAAGCTTATGATGCCAGGAAGACAAAATCTGGGAGTTCCAAGCAAAATGTTTGCAATTTATTGATTTAGGGCCAGATGAAATTCGTCAAAATTGTCAAATAAATGCCTTCATCCTTGACCATGAACAGTTTATTGGACAGATTTTGATGTAAATAAAAATGCTCAAAACACAAATGTCATGGGTGAATAAAGAATTGTGGAAATCCATTAACGGTAAAAAAGAATTATCTCCCTTTCTGTCAAATGCCTGTAATTGATAGACTATCAGGTCATATACTAAAGAGAACTTTATTAATCTATACATACTTTTGCTAATTTTATTGTTATATCTTGGTAGTAACATACCAATATAAATAGTAATATTGTTTCTAGATGAAGACTATTATAATTGAAATGAAATGGGATTTCACATCATAATGCTATGCACGGACTGGGCTAATAATGACAAAAAACTACAATGAATACAATAGTATAAAATGTTGCTATGAAATTAAATAAATGTTGTATACAATATTTAACCGGTTTAATACTATATTATACATAAAAGTGAATGAAATTCAATGTTTACTATTTTGCTTTATACATGAATATCACAGGTCAAATTATTGAAATAAATAATGCAAATAGATTATGATTTGAAACATCTTGTATGTCATTGTTCTATTTGTTATATAAGACTACATGATATAAACTTTTTGATAAGCCTCTTTTATCATATTTTGAACCAATGGAATAAAGAGCAAAGACCTAGAATATATTGTAAATATAATCAGGTTTTTGATCAACTGATCAAAGGAAAATATTGCGAATAAATTTGTTGTACTGCTATTGTAAAGAAATCATCATTGTTTTATTTGATATTTAGAATACACATAATCGTGTATATATTTGAAGTTAAGAGCAATTATGATTAGTGATACCTGTATGACCAACTCTCAAAAGATAATCTCATTAAACCAAGTACTTTTTTTCATTTGTATTAGTTGATATATACTGAATAAAGATAACACAAACAAACAAAAATGAGTTGGCTGTGTGAACACCTCAATGACAAGTGGTATCAGATGCCACTGAGAGAATATTCAAATGCTCCTTGTGATACATTTGTAACACAATTATAACCTAATGTATTACACGGGAGGGGAGTGGGTGGGTCGGGGGGCTTTTCGATTGGCAGGGGACTATTAAAATGGGTAAGCAGAGATAAGCAATTTGATGAAACTTTGTGTATAGTTTCATTACATTAGTACCTTGACCATATTACCTTGACCAAGTTCGACAATGAGCATTCTCTTAGTCAGGATAAGCAAAGCAACTTGATTGGCCGGGACTTTGAATTGGTTGATGCTTTGGGGTATGATAACTTTGGTTATAATGAAGTACTGGAACATAACAACCCAGCTTTTAATTGAGCTAGAATGTTTAAACTTGGTGTAGATGTTCATCAGGTCTTGACTGAACATTTTGAGCTACAGCTTGGCAATTTCATTGGTCGATGCTTTGGGACAAGATAACCTTGATTTCTATCTGACAGAGAGTGATGAAATTTACAGTATAGTTTGATTGCTCGATACTTTTGAAAAAAATATGAAAGTGCGATTAATTAATGTGTCATCTTTTACTTTGGGGTTTTGGCGGGAGACATCAGCCATACTGTTTGCTTGTTTAATATCCCCTATACAATATACGCTCGACCTCAGTACCCGAACTGGGGTAGAAAAGTGGGATCTTTGACAATGAGGCAATGAACTTGTACATTCTTTTGCAGCTGCACAAGAGGGAACATCAACGCCGGATTAACCATGGTGGTGGGGAGGGGGGCTGATACCGACCGTGAAGCCCCGCAAGGGGGTCGGGTCAGGGGGTTCTCCCGCTAAGAAATTTTAATTGGAGGCCGAAAACGTGATTTCATGGCATTTCAGGCACTTGTGTCGGAGCCATTTAGAAGTACCTCCCCCAGAAAAATAAAATTCTGCCACAAAATTAGCCACAATCCATGCGGGTGCTGTGAAATTTCTAGAGGAGGGAGCTGGAACCCATGAGCCCGTTAAATTCGCCACTGTAAATGAGCAGAGCTACATCAAACCTAATTTTGAGTCCCTCAGTGATAAATAACTTGATTCAAAATCGTATTATAGCCCCAACGACGATTTGATGAATGGAGACCGTAACGTTACGACAAAGTCTAACACTGTAAGTACCAAATAGTCATACGAGATATGTGCATCTCATCAAATTCAGCTTATACCATACCCACAATAATGTTACGGAGTCAGTGAGTTCAAGTTAGACAATACGCTGACCTTCCACTGACCATGCTTATAATATAAAATCTGTCAATGACAGCTGATTCATTGTTTAGCTTTTTATATGATATATTTAATATCAATAATATATGTATATGCATGCTTTATTTTACTTTACACGACCTCTAAAAATGCCCCAAATCGTAAAAATACGACTTTTTGGATTTCGATCTCCTTTTTTCGGCTACCCCGGACATTTTTAAAAAATGATACAATGATTTCACACAACAGGCCAGCTATTAGCCTCTCGATTGACAAGAGTTTCATCGCCCTCCATTCATTATAACTATGTCATCGTGCCCTAAAGAATCAACAAATCAGCTTGCTTATCTCTGCTTACCCTAGGCAAAAAATGCTCATCTTTGAACTCAATCATGACATTGACCTAGTGAACGCCTACACCAAGTTTGAACATTCTAGCTTAATTAGAAGGAGAGTTCTTGTGTTCCAAAGTCCCGGCCCTTCAAATTGCTTCTATTTTTCATTTTCAATTCAAAATGGTGACCATCACGTGACCGAAATCAAAATTCTGATCCGATAGATTTTTAAACATTCCTTCCAGGATTCCGAAAATATGACGCCCGAGTCTGTAAGTAAAATAGCAAAAAAGCCTTTTTGATTTTTCACGTTTAAAGATGGTGGCACTTCCGGTTCAATCGACAAACTCCATATTTTGTGTACGAATCAGTAATTACTTGCCTAGTATCGAACTTATTTTTAGGTCATTCTGACCTATATTTTTTGAAAACTTTGATCCTTAATTTCACCAAGGGGAGATAATTTAGAAAATTTCCAAGGACATCATTGAAGTCGCATTGGCAAGATCTACTAACATTCTAAATTTCACGAAAATCGCACAACTATTAAAGAAGTTGTCAAATTGGTAATAACTTCCGGTTCGAAATGACAGCGACGAATTTTCGAAATGCCAAAATCCGAAATTGCAGATTTGAAGTAAATGTTTCAAGATACTCAAAGAAAAAAGAATTAGTAAAATAGGTCAAATAGTCACAAAGTTACAGCATTGTAGGTCAAATGCATTCCTTCGTAAAATTCGGTGATTTCGGATTCGTAAAACGTTTTGAAAATATATTTAATCAACAGCCACCACCCATTTTTGGGGGGATAGGTAAAAGTTTCAGAACGATCCTATGGTTAGATTCTGAGAAATCCGATTTGTGGACAAAACACAAAAAAAAAATAACAATAATAATCTTAACAGAAACAATAAGCTTTCATATGTAATATGAAAGCTTAATAATCTTAACAGAAACAATAAGCTTTCATATGTAATATGAAAGCTTAATAATGATAATCATAATAAATATATAATAATGAATATCTTACTAATTTATTCACAACTACATGTACAGGTATGAGAGAGAGAGAGAGAGAGAGATGCGGTTTAACCTCCACTACACAAACTAGGTCATACTAGACACAAACTAGGTCATACTCGACACAAACTAGGTCATTTCAGGACTTACACATGGTTCAATTTTATTTCAAAAATTCGCATTAGCACTGGGAGGGAACCCTACCCTACCCTACTCCTTGTCAACCGGGGAAACGAAACTACGCTAGTTGACTCAATGACAGACCTCCTGATACAACGCGTACAGGTATGAGTATGAAAGTTATAACAAATATACTATTCAAAAAAAGTAGGGGATATTTGATTTTTAAGTGTTATTAAAGTCACCTAATGAAACTGACGAAGAAACAAATGACAAAATGAAATGAAGTTCACATTCATCGATTTATTCCAAATGATCGTTAGACTAAGTAAGGCACAGACTGACCATTATAAGGGTAAAATGATACCCGGGATCAAACAGCAAAGTTACCACAGCATCACAACCAAGTCAGTAACGGGTAAATCCTCCTCTGTTTGCCAAACAAGCATTGATCCGACGTGGTATACTCCTAATGAGACGTCTAAGGTCATTTTGGTCCAGATTGTCCCATTCCTGTTGCAACGCAGCAGCAAGTTCTTGGACATTGGCAGGACGTTGTTGACGTTGACGTAACCTCTGTCCAAGCATGTCCCAGACATGCTCGATGGGGGAGAAGTCGGGACTCAATGCTGGCCAAGGTAATGTGGTGATGTTCTGTTGTTGGAGGTAACCTGTAACGATCCTGGCCCTGTGACATCTTGCGTTGTCATCCTGGAAGATGAAACGGCGGCCATGACGTCGTGCGAACGGCACAACATGGACTGCCAAGATGTTGTCCCGGTAGTACTGGCCTGTAACACGGCCTGCAACAACATGTAAAGCCGTTCTTCCAGCAACAGTGATGCCTCCCCACACCATAACAGAACCACCCCCAAATCGATCATGTCTGATGACGTTAACTTCTTGGAAGCGCTCGTTTCGACGACGCCACACCCTCCTACGTCTGTCCAAAAAATCAACAGTGAACCTTGACTCATCTGAAAACATCACATTGCTCCAGCGTCGATTATCCCAGTGTTGACGATCCCTACACCAACGACGTCTTGCCTGAATGTGATGATCTCTCAAACGAGGACGTCGGGCGCGAAGGTGACCCCTATGCAGTCGATTCCTAATCGTCTGGCCACTCACTCTCACACCAGTGTCTGTTTGAAGACGAGCGCTGATCTGATTTGCTGTGATGACACGATTTCTCAAGGCCAAGGTACGGATAAATCGATCCTGGGCTTGAGTTGTCGCCCTTGGTCGACCTGAGCGTGGTCTGTCCTGTACAGATTGTGTATCACGGTATCTGGACCATAGCCTGCTTATGACAGACTGAGAAACATTCATCGTCCGCGCCACAACCGCCTGTGTTGTGCCGATCTGTAGCATGCCAAGGGCACGTAACCTGTCATTTTGGGTAAGCCGACGCATATCAAAATTTGTTTTCTGGTCACTAAAACAATTAAACTGATGTTTACACCCTGGAATTCAATGCCACAATGACTGTAACATTCAAAGTCAGAGTCGTGCAAATCTTGGGTTGGACCCCCATGATGATCCCAAGCATCACCTGCATTCCATGCGGTAGATATTGGTGCGTTTGGGCGTCACATGTAACTGGAAATGTTTCTTCTGTTAGGTTCTATAGTGACTTTTTTCGTAGTCATTTGCATATTTTAGTATTATGCCCCCAAAATCAAATATCCCCTACTTTTTTTGAATAGTATATTTCACACTGTGATGCTTTATAATATCTGATTTAATAAATATAAAACGTTTAATGTAAACATCTGATTTAACTATTTGACAAAAGTAGTCAGGTTCGCGAAATTAAACAGAGTGGCAAATGAAAAATATTGCCATTACGCACACTTTATAATTTCATAATCATTATGCATTTCTATTTTATTTTTAAAAACAAAATACAAGGAGAATACCGTTTTTAAGGAAGTACATACTTGGGCAGTTTTCAGAAACTTTGTAATGCTTAGGTTGTTTGAGGAAGATGCATAGCCATGTTATTTAATGATGGGTATTGTGACTCAGAATTTGCTGAAAATTTCAGTCAAATTGATCCACTATGAGCCGAGAAAGAAGCGGGTGAAATATTTGCATAGTCTCGGTCATCATTACTAAAATCATTAATATAAACAGCATAGTCTCGATTATCCACTTTTTCTGATTTAATTATCAACGGCCGTTAGCGGCATATAGGAATCTAATCCAGTCAACATCGAAGGCTAGCCTTGACATCGAGAGTTTATTATGGTCTGAATAAGTTAATTAATGCCTAATTGATAATTTAGATAACATTTCAGGCCTAAAGAAAGACTTGTAATAGGCAGATTTTGCTCTTGCATAATGCATGTTTAAGTTAAGAATTTACTCAAAATTGTTCTTCTTATTTTAACTATAATATAGCCCTTTATAAAACTTTTGTTGTTTTAATGTAGCAAATATATTGATAAGAAACTATGTGCAAAGTGTTGTGTTTCTAGATCAAAGATATTTCTCATAAACAGTGATTGAAAGTTGAGTAAAGTCTTAACTTGAATCTGAGAATGCTTCGTGAACTCGGGACCGGGTCAATATTCACCAAGACAACAACAGGATAAATGAATGATAATTTTATGGAGAGAATTGCTCCTGTCAAAAGGCAAAACCTAGTAACTCACTTTTTTCTTATTTTGAGAAAACAAAGGAAAACGGAATGAATGAATATTAAACCCCAGCTCATCCATTGATTTGACTATTGAGTTACTAGGTTTTGCTGTGGTATACTAGACAAATGAAGGAAGTTGCTAGGTTGTGTCATGGGTGTAACTGCTTACAAAATCAAACGATTGGAATATCTAGTACAACAACAGGAAGCACATACCCTGGTAACTACAAATTTGGCCCTAACTCAATTTTGATAAAAAAGTGAGTTACTAGGTTTTGCCTTTTGACGGGAGATTGTTAGTCCTGCCTAAAGCAAAGAAATAAAACTGTTTTATATCATGATATTTTTATGGATAAAAATAACGACCAAAACAATTTAAAGGTGTTTAATTAAGAGTGACTGGTTAGTTACTGAAGTGCCAAAAAAAATACATAAAAAAAAGAATCATAAAAAATCGATTCAGAGGCTTGCGATTCAATACGCAAATCGTGAGAAGGTGAATCGCAATACATAGAATCAACAATGTATCGTGCCAGCACTAGTGTTTATGTAGTTATTCAAATTTTTACGTTTTTATTAGGCCAATAAAAAAGTCATTCCGTTCCTCTGAATAACCTGTGTCACTTAAAAAAGGGCAACATGGCACAATTTTTACATTTTGTCTACCATATCACCCAAGGTGGAAGAGGACATAAAACCCTACGGACGAACGAACAAACATTTTTATATAAAAAAAAATTAAACGCAGTCTCATTAATTACTGATCAGCAAACCTGGAAATAAGTAGTTCAGCTCTGAACGTAGGTCTCATTACACTACAGGGTGAGTGTTATGAGACCTACGTTCAGAGCTGAACTAGGAAATAAGATACCTGTCACTGACAATGTTAGGCACAGATTCAGGCTTTGTCAGGCACAAAACCTCTGGTGCCTGTCATTTTGTCCGGCACTGATTTGTCTTTTTTATTGATATTATAATCCATGTCCGACACTAACTTGAAAATGTCAGGTACTATTTCATTAGTGTCTGACATTTTGTCAGGTACATCTAAAACTGTTATTTCCAGGCCTGCTGATCAATCTGATTCAAATACAGTTCTATATTTCGTTTTGGTTTTTTTATACTTTTGATGGCCTCAACTACATGAAGATGTGACCAGTTGTATTGGAAGGTCGCATCAAAGGTGATACGAGTCGTCTTTGACCGTATGTCGTCAGACTTTTGATTTACTAATGAGCGTTGATGCTTCTACTGGGATACCCACAGTTCCGTGCATCACATGCGAAAAATTTGCCGTAACAGACTGTTTCAATGACAAATCCCTCACATTAACCAGAACACGGGTTATATAACCACTCTTCTAGATCCTAGTGTAGTAAAGACAAGTAAAATGAAATTTTGAACCATAAAAAACGAAACAAAATAATATCTGTGTTTTAATCACATTGATTACTGATGGTTAAAGGGAAGTAACTCTACAAGGTTTTCTGATGAATCAAGACATTATCTAGTTCACACCCCTATACTGACAATAAAAGAGGTAATTTCAGACCTAACATATGGTTCAATTTTTTTTTATATTTCAATAATTCGCCTTGCACGTGTCGTAGACCCCAGAGAGAGAGAAAACACAAAAGGTTTAACAGGCAACCCCATTCCTTGTCACGTCCAAACGGGGAATCGAAACCATGTCACTTTATTCAGTGACAGACCTTATAATTTCACACACACTCATTAAGCCATTAGACCACCCAAACCCCCCTGAAATAAAAGCATGAAAATAAAAAAAACACCCTCCTGATTCAGATATTTGGGAATGACTGACTTTGAATCAGAATATTCGTTCTGTAAAGAATTTTGAATGCTAGTGCTCATTGTGAATATGCATCTGAAGGTTGTCTAACTCACTGAATGAATGTCCACAAAAAATACATTCATAACATTCACTTACAGAATGGACTAATCTGTGCTGTCGTAACGAATTCTTGCTAGCGAAAGATTTACGACAAACACTACAAAAGAAATGTCTTTTTGATTTATGAATTCTAACATGCATCATAAATGCACGACTTTCTTTGAAGGATTCATTACAAACACCACACGTGAGAAATGTTTCCCTGTCGATTCTCTGGCGTCTATTTTGAGCAGTAACGGCCATAAATTCACATACTTTACATTTAGAAGACTGTTCATTCCTGGAGTGGACTTCATTCATGTGCTTCTTTGCATTAAATTTATGCAGGAATGATTTATGACAAACGCTACATTTGTAATGTTTAACACCAAGTACCGTTCGAGATTTCACCATAGTTACCCAGATATCACTAACAAATGTCTTGGAACATATTTTACATTTTGACTTTTTTTCACCTGCATCTGTCTTCATCTTACCTGTTGCACTATATTTTGGTGAAAAGCATTTTTCACGTCGAAACAAATTTTTCTTGGTACCGTTGCATGCATATACCTTCATATGTTTTACTAAAGAGTTCTGTTCCCTAAATGCATGTTCACAAACATCACATTTAAAAAACTGTCCATGAGATTTTGTTTGATTATTGAGCCCCGAAAAAACGATGTAATTTTTACCAGAAATATTGCTTTGATCGGAATTCTTTATTGCTTTTTCCTCCGTGCATGTATGTTGACACAGATCTTTAAAGAAACTGAATGAATCATCACAGTGAAGACATTTATAGCTCAGTGTATCATCCGACCCTGTTGTAGTTTCTAAATCATCTGTACTTGCTTGACTTTGCGTAGCCAGTGTTGCTGTAGAATGCAGACATCCATGGCTCAGTGTATAGTCCGACTCCATTGTAGTCTCTGAATCATTTGTACCCGCTTGACTTTGCGTAGCCAGTGTTGACGTAGAATGAAGACATTTATAGCTCAGTGTATCGTCCGACTCCATGGTAGTTTTTGAATCATCTGTAGCTCCAGTGCTTTGCGTAGAGTCAAGGATATTATCCGTATCGTTTCTATTATTAAAATTAAACGTTCCAATAAAATGGTCTTGAATACAGATATGTTGTCTCAAATCGCTGTATTGTTGAAAACATTTGTCACAAACTTTATTTTCACATTCAAGAGAAGGGTCGTGTTTTGATTCTTGTACATGTATTTGATCTGAGATGTTGCTTTCTGTGTCACTGTGTTGTTGAAAGTTAAACGGATCGTTACTCACACCAAAGGGAACTGAAGAGCTTGCTGAAGACTCGTTAGTACATCCATCTTCACTAACCAGGTTTACATTCTTTATATCTTCCCACTCATCATAAATTTGTGCCTCTTCGTCTTTCTGGTTTTCATCAATATGTTCACTGCGAGATTTGAAATTCGTATTAATTACAGGATTTTCTTTTGGTTCCTTGTGTTCACTGTGTGGTTCAAAAGACATATTTATTACAGTACATGTATCTTCTAACTTAGTACACGGTTCAGCAGATTCTGTCAAAATGGTTCTGGGAGGAGACACACTTGTTTTCGATTCTTTCTCGTGAACAAGTGTTTGGCTACCTGAACATGCATGTTCTTCCAAATCTGTATACTGCCAAAAACTTTTCTTGCAATGTATACAATGATGTGAAATGTTTTTAATTAGTCTTTCTTCTTTGAAATGAATAATTGGTGGTTCATTATATTCATCTAGGTCTGTCTCCATAAAACCTAGTTTAATTTCTTCATCACATATTTCTTCATCAGGAATTATATTGCTGTGCTCGTTATTTGAGTTCTCTTTGTGTTGAGTGCTGTGGATTTCTAAGACACTGGCATTCTGGAACATCTGATCACAAACAACACACTGATGAAACGTTTCCACACGACCATCAACGTTTTTCTGAAGAAAAAAATATAGATACATATGTTTTAGAAAAGGATATTTAAAGGGACTATCCCGATTTCAACAGAGCCTCAAAAATAAAATTCCGAGTACGTAAGAAATTTAAGTGCCAAAATATAGATGAATGGTGTATTTACCTTGTCTCAAAATTTTAAGATTTCGGGTCAGTGTTTTCGTTGGGTGATCTGATAATCGATTCCTTAAGAGGTCTATACAGTGAATGACTGATGTGCTGTACTTGATAACGAAAGGTAAATTTCACCTACACATTATTTTTATACAATAAAAGTCTGGTACACCGGTCTCCATTTCCAGATGAAGACTGACCGGTTTAAATTGTTTGAAAACATATCACAAATATTGAGTTAGTTGCTCGGCCCTTAGGTACATAGAGGATTTTAAGGGATTTTAACACAAAATTAAGCAGTTTTATTCTCCAAAATATTATCGGGATTGACCCTTTAACGTCTTACTTTTTTGGCACAAACAACATGAATGAAGAGGGCATATTTTTTGCTGTATGCCACACTGCTATCGACTTAGGATTTTTTTATGGATGCACCCTACATCTAACCTCGGATGTAAAACTACTTTCAAGTTCATCTGATTTTCCACACTGATCAGCAGTGAATATTTGCTAGGCCGCTACAATCACTGATAAGGATGACATCAATGCAACTTAACGAGTCTCAAATATTACCTTTTTTCCACCGACAAATTAAATTCTAAATCATTTTTTTGATGTATTAGAAAAATCAATAAAGACGTTTGACGCATTTGTAGGTAAAAATTATTTCCTTTTTAGTATTAAAATGACTAAAAGGCAGCATTCTGCCCGAAGCAGTAACATCTTATGTAAACAATGCATGCGCCATTCAGCCAATGATTGACGCCGCGTGCTGTGACGGCACGTTTAAAGGCTTTTACAGAGATATTAGAGAAGACTTGTAATTCTTTGTGAAACAGATTGCTGATTTTCTTTAAACAAAGAACAACTTTGCAATTAAAACTCTACACATTATTCGAACAACGCATTTTGGGAACTTCTTTCTAAATGCAGCAAGTTTTCTTAATAAGTAAACCTGTAGCCGCATCACAATAGTATGGGTGTAGACTGTAGCTACATATCAGTTACCGCCATACAGCCGAGGTTGGATGTAGGGGGGTGTGGGTCAGTTCATCCCACAACCGTTTCACCTCGGGCTGTTTCATCCCAACCTATTTTTTTATCAGGTTGTTTCATCCCGGGCTGTTTCATCCCCCTTGTTATTATAATAGCAGTCAATTAACTGAGTTGTACTTATTGTTAAATAAACTGTTAAACACTTACTTATAGCTAAATAAACAATTTACATCGCTCGATTGTAAGCGATGTAATTTTAGTGAAATTGGTGTTGAGAATTGGTGTGGATTCGGAAAATAAGCTAAAGCGTATGCAAAGGAAGAAGTTGGACACTATTCATGATAAAATTGCATTGACATATTGTTCTTGGTATTAATGTATATATAAAATATTAAAAATTCATGTAATACCTGTATTTAAATTTTTAGGATGAAACGACCCGATATAAGTGCTATGAAACGACCCGTGTAAATTTGGGAGGAAACAGCCAGGATGAAAGAGCCTGAGATGAACCGGTTGTGGGATGAAACAACCTCCTCCCGATGTAGGGTACCAGAGTCGACTGCCAAGATTTGCCAACTGGATTTAGCTCTGAATTATTAAAATATTTTTTTAAAAAAAATATTGCCCCTTTATATGCTTACCTCTATGGTTTCTTCAGCATAGCTTGTTACTTTTGCAGGGAGAATGCTGGGAATAGCTCCAGCAAGAAGATTTTTCTTTTGACTGGGTAGGCCCAAGGTGACAAAAAATCGATGTTTGGAATCAAAGCAATCTTGGCTAAAATGTTCACTGCATATGTACTTGCATTTTGTCGGTTTCCAATTAGATTTCGATCTACTAAGGTTTACAAATGTAGTCCACGCCTCTCTTAAAGCTTCGTTCCTTGGAAATCTGTGCATTGATGTTCCACTCGGTCGACTCGAACCATTGTTTTTACAGCCCCCAACGCTACACCCTTTTGACCAGGGCATTTTTAAAAAAAAAAAAAAACAATACCGCAACTACGACCAAGATCATCAACTACGGCAGGCAACAATTTATTTCAGACGATGATAATACTGCTGTGGCTGTCGCTATGAATCAAAGTTCGACAGCCTGTTTTTTCTTTGGCAGCCATAAAATACTTTGGTTGTTTCTCTATTATGGACAAAGATCTTACATAATTAGTAACTCACATTATAGTCTCGGATATACATTGCCAAAACGAAGAGAGAGAGAGAGAGAGAGAGAGAGAGAGATGAGGTTTATGGTCCATTCGACACAAATTAGGTCATTTCGGGACTAACATATGGCTCAATTTTATTTCAATAATTCGCTTGCGCGTATGGGTCTTTATAATCAACTATGGGAGGAAACCGGAGAAAACGAAGTTGGACCGGTAAACTCTACTCCTTGTCACTCAGGGCCCTCCGAGGAAAATAAATGTGATGGTGACGAAACCTTTTTTTGCCCCCCCCCCCCCCCCCCGCCGCCCTCCTTTCCCACAATAGTCATATCTAGACAATTCAATAGATTATATAAACTCCAAAGGGACAATAAGAAAAATTCATGCATAATATTACCCATTTCAGTTTTGAACTTTGATATTCATGGGCCCCATAAACTCTTATGGACACCCCCATCCCCCTCCCCTTCCCCGCTCTAGAGGAATGTTGTCAGGAAATCGAAACCATAGCACTTCACTCAATCACAGACTTTACATGTATGATCTAACTCGCACACCTTAGACCACCCAACCCCACATTAGGTGAGTTGTTGACACCAATATACAAATTCACTGGATCTCATTTTGTTAACTTGAATAAAATCTTGTGTATTAACGACAACATCGGGGTAATAACATCAGAACGGGGCCCGGTTTCTCGAAATCTTAAAGATACATTAGTTAAACATGCATTATGCAAGAGCAAAATCTGCTTATTACAAGTCTTTCTTTATAGTGGGGTGGTTAAGCAAAAAATCGTGCACTTTGGTTTATAATCATGAAACTTGGCACATAGATGGCGTCAACCCTACTGATTATTTTGGGATGTGGATCCACCTCAGCAGCTCCCCCTGGTGGTCTTTACGGCCATCTTTTCCAAAATGGCCGCCTAATTTAGATAACATTTCAGGCCTAAAGAAAGACTTGTAATAAGCAGATTTTGCTCTTGCATAATGCATGTTTCATAGAGGACATATTACAAGGCATATCAAACAGAAAATTCACGATTATCCTAAAATTCTGGCCACCATTTTGAATTTCCCCCATCTTAGATTTTGGCAACTTTTTTTTTAGTTTGATTTTAAGTTTAATGACTTTGAAAACTCTTTATATTACATATTACAAATCATATCAAAGAGTGAAATGACTTTTATCTGACAAATCGACCATTTTAGATAAATGCTGGTTGCCATTTTGAATTTCAGCCATCTTGGATTTTGGAAACTATTTTTTTATTTAGATTAAATTTAAGTTCAGTGACAATATAAACCCTTTAAATTATATATTACAAACAAAATCAAACAGTGAAATGACTTTAATCTGATCAATCGGCCATTTTGGGTATATTATGGCCGCCATTTTGAATTTCCGCCATCTTGGATTTGGGAAAACTAGTTTGAGAGATTATTTTTCAGTTCAATTACAACAAAAACCTTATATTTGATATATTACAAGCCATATATTGCGTGATAATCACCCATCCCATCTGGGAATTCAGTTGTCTTCAAATTTTGGCGGCCATTTTTGAAATCAGCCAAACCCCAAACGAAAATGACGTCATAGATAAATCTTTTTTCAAAAATCGTGTTCAGCTAGCAATTTCGCCTTTGGAAATTGCTGGCCTGAAATGATTTGTAAAAGAAATTGTCTTATGGTGACACCCCTAGTTATATGTATATCAATGAATAGGCGGCCATTTTGGAAAAGATGGCCGTAACGACTACCAGGGGGAGCTGCTGAGGTGGATCCACATCCAAAAATAATCAGTAGCGTTGATGTCATATATGTGCCAAGTTTCATGCTTTTAACCCAAAATGCACGATTCTACCAAAAATTCTTCCTTAACCGCCCCACTATTAGGCCTGAAATGTTATCTAAATTACCAATTAAACATTAATTAACTTATCCAGACCATAATAAACTATAGATGGCATCGCTAGCCTTCGATATTGGCTGGATTAGATTCCTATATGCCGCTAACGGCTATTGATAATTAAATCAGAAAAAGTGGATAATCGAGACTATGCTGTTTATATTAATGATTTTAGTAATGATGACCGAGACTATGCAAAAATTTCACCCGCTTCTTTCTCGGCTCATAGTGGATCAATTTGACTGAAATTTTCAGCAAAATACCTTTACACTATCTAGTTTTTAACTATTATAGCGAGAACTGCCATATCTTTATCTTATCTCCCATAATGTATCTTTAAGAGTTTAATAAAGAGTTGGTCATTCTTGTTATAATGATTAAAAAATACATGATAAAAACAGAAAATATTGAAAATTTCATTCAAATTACTTCATTCTCAGCCAAGTTATCATTGTTTGTAGTTTTGACAAGATGTGTGCAAAGTGGTAACCAGGGCACTGGTATAATCGGGACTTAGCATCGGTTTCCCATTTTTAAATTAAATTTTTAAATGGCAAACCATTTCAATCTAGTTAAAATCTCGAGTATCCGATGCATCGAGAGTCGATTATGGTCTTGTTTTGTTAATAAATGTCTAATTAATAGTTTATATAACATTTCAGGCCTAAAGAAAGACCTGCAATATGCAGATTTAAATTTGCATAATGTATGTTTAACTAAAGATAAAATCCAAGTTTTAGTAGATACTTCAATTTTTTTCTAAGCAATTCAAACAAGTGCTTTAGAATTCAATTTGCAAAAGAAAGAAAATTAATACTGAGAGCTAATTAACTTGCACCGATGTCAGCCCTTTCAGTAAATGTAGCAGCCTAACGAATATTCACTGTTGATTAGTTTGAGGAAGAATTGGCAAAATAGCCTACATTATATACAGCATAACCAAACAGTGTGCTAAGAGGGAAATTTTGCCTAGGCAGCGGCACTATTTGGTCTACTCTTAGATCGAATTCCAGCTGCCAGGGGATCTTTTACATGCAGGGGATCACGTGGCTAAGTGGGTAAGGCGCTGGCTCGCTAGTCTGGAGGTCGGGTGTTCGATCCCTGCATTGGCCGAGAAAGTTCATCCAGATTTTCCGGCGTGGTTCCCCCTTGTCTGTGATGCAGGGCGGAGGGCCTGACAAGGACAGCTGTCTAGTCGTTCGGATGGGACGAAAAACCGAGGTCCCGTGTACACATTGGCGTGCACGTAAACGATCCCTTGGCAGATGGAATTCGATATAAGAGTAGGCCGTAGTGCCGCTGCCCGGGCAAAATTTCCCTCATAGCACACTGTATGACGTATGCCCGTCTTCATTAGCCCAGTTTAGGAGCAGAACAGTAGGACGTTAAACCCCATTTCATTTCATTTCATTTTTTTTACATGCACGCCAATTTCGTCCCATCCAAATGACTAGACATCTGCCCTTCTAAGGCCCTCCGTCTTGCACCACTTACAAGGGGAAACCACGCCGGAAAATTCCAATCAGCTTTCTCGGCCAATGCGCAGGGATCAAACACGACCTCCATTCTAGCGAGCCAGCGTTGTATCTAGATAACAAACATCCTCTCTCAACCCTCCGTGTTTCGAGATAAGAGATGGTGTTATATATAGTAGCAAAGCCCAACGCAAATCACATTGGGCCTCAGTAAGCAAAATTGGCAATATTTTTCATCAAAACAACGATTGATTATTGTTATTGAAAATATTTCTACCACATCCAACTACAATTAAACATATAATCCTAGCTGAAGCGGGTATAGATCATCGTATTTAAAATCGAGGCGTGAAGCCGTTACAATAAGAACGCCATTTTTAAACGGGGGATGTATGGCGGTGTTTGTCGGATAAAAACAACGCTTCATTAATTTAAACGCAAATATTTGGAGTTTAAAGGAGCTAAATCGCCAACATTTGGGACCTAGAAATTCACAAAAGTGGGTCGCAACGCCTATAATACTGTAATATGAATGTATATAAACTGATTTACATTTAATGGTGTCCGTTTTTACTCCAATTTCAAATCAGTTATGTTCGGCGAAATAAGTCAGCAATCTCAATCGAGTGCAAATTTCTAGCGTCTAGTTATTCTAGTCTACATAACTCCATTTGATTTGGTGCAATGTGTCTAGCCTCGTCCCTCGAGTCTCTCAATACAACTGGGTCTGAAGCGCATTATGGTACACGATTCGTGTACCAATGTTAAAAAAATTATTTTATCTTAAATATCGGATATCAGAAGCTCATCTTTTCCCGGTAAGTTTACATCATCAATGTTGATTTAAATTGACCAATAATTCGTGTTTTCGATGTCAAAGATTTTGGAGGATTTTGAGTTACGGACTTAGGTCCTTTAAGCGATAGTTGCGCCACAACATTGGCCTCTGTAAGTTTAATTAGTCATAATAGTATTAGATTAACTTATTTTAAAGATGTTACATGCATTAATAAAGAAACTGAGTTTGCCACTTGGAACTAAAGACCTCCAATCGTAGCTAAAAACAAGCACATCAGTATATTTCAACGATTTTAGCTACGTTCTCGTAGCTACGTTATACCACTTAGCCACCGTGGCTCCCCAGGACGTTAAATCACATTTTACTTCTAAATTATAAAGTAATTGGGTACTTGTATCATATTTAGCATTTCTGGGCCACAAGTAGCTAAGTCTTTAACTCAATATCATCCAAAGTCTTCGACATTGAAAACATGAATTATTTGGCAATTTAAATCAACACTGATGTTGTGATCTTACCGATAAAATAAATATTTTACCATTGGTATACGAATCGTGTACCATAATGCGTTTCAGCACCATTTGTAACAAGGGACTCGAAGAACAAGGCCAGACATTTTTTCCACAAGTCATGTCATACGGTGACCTCGTATTCTTATCTGGAGAGCATGCGCAATAAATATTATTGGTGTAGACCGGAATAACCAGACGCTACAGATTGCCATTCAATTGAGACTTCTGCCGTATCTCGCAAAACATAACTAATTAGAAATTACAGTCAAAACAGAAACGGTTGAATGTAAATCAGTTTATATACATTCATATTACGCATTGCGACCCTTTTGTGTCAATTTCTAGGTCCCAAATATTAGCGATTAAGCTCCTTTGTCTTTAACAGCCTTCAACGCAATATAGACATAACTGCTCTCATATAAATTGATTTCAATTGACAATTTAGCTATTTTTTGATGTAGTAAATTATATGACATAATCTCAGAATAAACTCGACTAACAGAGCACACAAGTTACCGAACAGAGTCATGGGTTACTCGTGTTCTGTGAGTCCACGTCTGATTTATTTAAACAACGATTCCCAAAATGGCTAATATGACAAACGTAAGGCGTTTTTATCGACCACTGATTAGCCAAAGTGATTTGCATTCAAACAGATTTTCATCTTTAACGTCCATCTAATTCAAATTGGTTACCCTAATCAACGAATTTATCGACACCGATTTCCGAAGCGATTACATCAAATCGCCAAATCACTTTTATCGATTTGGCAAGTCGATAAAAAAAAAGTCTGTAGCTTGGTCGCAACTGACGTCAAAATTTTTGGACCATTCCCGAATTTTTGGACAAAACCCAACCCTAACCCTAGCACGCGGTTCGTGTCAGTGTTGCTAAAAATTAACCATCATCTCGTTTATCAACGCGAGATTTCGTCAATTCACCATGGCCGGTATTGTGAGGAATGTCTCCCTTGTGCAAAATTTGACAAACGTAAGTTAACAAAAAACTGATCCTATAATAATTACAACGTTACCGTGACGGGCCCGACTAATCACCGGAATTCATTTACAATCACCGGAATTCACATATAATTACCGGAATTCACATATAATCACCGGAATTCACTTCGAAAACCCCCGATTCCTCCCACAAATCTAATTTATTTTAAATGTATAATACATTATAATGTAACGAATTACTATTTTGATATTCCCACAGGCCAAATAAAGGCCCTGTGGGTATATTTATTTGAAAGACTACCGGAATTCATTTCAAATATATGCATCATGATTATGATAACGTAGGGCGCGTCGTTAGGCCGAACTCCAAAATAACACTAAAAACAATTTGCGTCGAGTTACCCAATAACTCCAAAATAACAACCAATAACTTCAAAAATATTGACTGTGGAAACACAAAATAACTTATTTAAATTGATTTCATTTATTTATTTCAAAACAAGTTACGATGTCGATGACAGAAAATGACAATCAACACAATTTGCAATTATAAATAAATAAATATAGCTATAATATTAAATTGTCTATTGCACTATATATACCATAATATGTTTCGTGTTTATAATTACTGTTTTAATAAACTATTAATCAATCTTTTATTACAATACATTACAACGAATTGCAACGAAAGTGTACATTTGTTTCTTGTCAACAAAAATCACATACACGAGTTATCTCCCGTTTACCTCCGATTTGGGCACAAATCAGCGAGGCTTCTTAAATTCAACTAAATTGTTATTTTGTGTTTCCACAGTCAACATTTTTGGAGTTATTGGGTAATTTGACGCAAATTATTATTTTGTGTTACATGTATTTTAGAGTTCGGCCTATTGGGTAATACGACGCGCCCTACGTTATCATAATCATGATCGGTGCATATATTAGAAATGAATTCCGGTAGTCTTTCAAATAAATTCACCTACAGCGCCTAAAACATTCAGCAAAATTACATAGGTTTAGCAACTACAATACAAGAAAAGAATATCTTGACTTAAGTGCACAACTTACCCGAGTCTCCCCGAGTCTCCCCTACACACAAAAGTAGAACTAATAATCCCGTAATAAGACCTTAAATTCAACTAAATTGTTATTTTGTGTTTCCACAGTCAACATTTTTGGAGTTATTGGGTAATTCGACGCAAATTATTATTTTGTGTTACATGTATTTTGGAGTTCGGCCTATTGGGTAATACGACGCGCCCTACGTTATCATAATCATGATCGGTGCATATATTTGAAATGAATTCCGGTAGTCTTTCAAATAAATTCACCTACAGCGCCTAAAACATTCAGCAAAATTACGTAGGTTTAGCAACTACAATACAAGAAAAGAATATCTTGACTTAAGTGCACAACTTACCCGAGTCTCCCCGAGTCTCCCCTACACACAAAAGTAGAACTATTAATCCCGTAATAAGACCTTCCAGGCCATCAGTAAATATAAATATTTACTTTGAGAAATAACTGCACTACTGGTAGGCTACTACATGTTTAATCGTGTGAAAGCCGTAAAAAGTTGATGATAAGCTATCAATTTCCTATTATGCTAAATTTCAGGCTATCGAAGAAGAAATTGACAGTTTTGCTTATTGAAGTACTATCTGATTAGCATCATACTTTGCCAGGTAAAACTATATAGTAGTAATAGTACCATATCCCATCTCGAAACACACATGGTTGAGAGATGAGGTTTCTTATTATCTAGTGATTATATAGTATGAAAAACACAGAAATTTTCCTGGCGTGAAAAACGATACCGATTTCTTAGTGTCCTAATCCTACTTTATTTTATTTTTCAAGGTGATATGCGAAAGAAAATAGTTTTTAAAAAAAACAACAAGGAATGATGTTACCGATATATCTTTATATTGCATGAAATTAATTAATTGTGTTCTAATTTTTATATTACATAAAACTAATAATGTTATACATGTAATTTTTATACACCCACATTTTCATGTGGACCACTGTGGACGTATTATGCCGTCGCCCCTGTTTGTCCATCTGTCAGATTTGTAAAATGTATTCTTAATTGTATCTTAAAATAAAGATAATATTTTTTTTTTTAGAAAATCACAGAATTAGTCTACATTTACATTTCATCAGATAAATACAACGAAAAACAAATCTCGAACTACAATTTTCCAAATAAAAATCTACAAATACAAATCTTGCAAAACATTTCTCTGAAAACATTTCTCTGAAAACATTTCTCTGAAAACATTTCTCCAAATACATTTCTCCAAAAACATTTCTGGACATTTATCGAACCGGAACATTATGACGACATGAGCGGAAATCAATCTGGCATACAATAAGTCACCATACAATAATGGGGAATCGAGTATACATGAATCACCCTTCTCAAAAAAGGGCGTGTCACTGTTGCATTGTGGGAGGTCGGTGAACAACCCCACTCGTAGGCGGCCATTACTTTGCATTGAACTTCTGACCAAATTTCGAAAAACGCCGATTTTACGTTAATTGTAGTGATGGGGGATATTTCATATGATGTGATAGAGACAGAGATGGTTGATGCACGTAAAGGATACCCCAGAAAGCACATTTTGAAGTATACAGATCGCAAAAAGGTAACATTAAAACTTCAAAACAAACAGCTGTCAAAACTTAATGAGGACTTAAAATTTCGACCAACTAGTGTCTGTTCTCAAGCTGAGCTAACTGTAGAGAGAGTAGAGAGAGAGAGGGGGGGGGGGTCTTGATGATCATCTTATAGATTGGTAAAACATTCTGGGGAGCTACGGTGGCTAAGTGAGTAAGACGCTGACTCACTAGCCAGAAGGTCACGGGTTCGATTCCGGTGTTTGCCGAGAAAGTTCATCGGCATTTTTCCCAATGGTGAAGGACAGAGGACCTGACAAGGACAGCTTTCACCGAGGTCTCGTGTACACGTAAAATATCCCTCTGGGGTTGGAATTCTATATAAGAGTAAACCGTAGCGCCGCTGTCCAGGCAAATATCCCTCATAGGGCACTGTGTGTTGTATGCCCATCTTCATAAGCCAAGTCGGAGCAGAACAGTATAGGAATTAAACTCCATTTCATTTCGGTAAAACAATCTGCACATCGCTAAAAACAAGATGGACAACTGTTTTGCTTTTCTGGGACAAACTTTTATGTTTTATCAACGCCGAGCAATAACTTCGATCGCTTGACTGCTCATACTGACTTGCGTTTGTTTGGATTTGTTTCATCTGTTTTGTAATATTCTTGAGAATTAATGATAATATTTAGTTAGTAAGGTCCTAATATGTACACGAATAACTGGGGGAGGGTGGGGGTCACGGCCGAATGGTTAGCCCGTGTGCGCTGGTGCGCGCTGTATCATGATGTTTGTCATTGAGTCAACTGACGTGATTTCAATTTTCCCGGTTGCACTGCAGGCCCTCCCACTGCTACGCGCAAGTGAATTATTGAAATAACATTGAACCATGGTAGTCCCGAAATGACCTAGGCTGCGTCGAGTGGACGTCGACGAAGACTGGCTGCGTGTACAAAACAAAGATGTGTGGACTTGTAATTTTATCGATTTATGCTGTCTGCAGACATATTTATTGGTAGAAGTTTATTTTAAATCTGATCGAATCAAAGCCGGGAGATTATCTAGCGTTGATTTTTTGATTTTGTTTTCTTAATTAAATATTAAATAATGAATTTGGGTACAAGAGATCTTAAATTATGCCGTGAGAAATGTGTTATTGTTGCATCGTTACTTTAAAGGGGAAGACCAACGATTTTCAACAAGGTTTCCATAAACCTTAAATATATATTGATAAATAATCCCCTCTGTAACA
The DNA here is from genome assembly GCF_932274485.2 of Patella vulgata. Taxonomy (NCBI): domain Eukaryota; kingdom Metazoa; phylum Mollusca; class Gastropoda; family Patellidae; genus Patella; species Patella vulgata. The sequence continues at coordinate 91,213,477 of NC_065880.2, forward strand.
CAAGCAAAAAAGTTTTTTTAAGCGAGAAATTAATTTTTATTAAACCGGAAGTGACATAGTTGGTTCAACACGTTCACTGGTCTCTATAGTAAGCATACAGATTTGGCATAAGTTTACTCCTGTATTGTGTTCACGCGTCGTCCTTTGGCCAAAAATCTGATCAAATGGGTTGTTTATTAGGATATTATAAACACGAATTTATGTTTTTTTAACGTTTAGTACACAAAGCCGTCGCGGAAATTCACTCATACTGAACAGTACGCTGTGCCTCAATTCACTCCACATGGCTAATTGTTTAAATCACGTGGTTTGATTGACAGCTTGCAAGTGAGAGACGTTTCGTCTGCTTGAATGTTTTTGTGCGTGCTGAGTCTGCTGACATTGTTTTTATTTATTTCAACAAACTTTTGGCACATATATATTCAAATAAATATATAAATTTCCAAAGTATGTCAACGTCAAACACCAACGTATTGGAATAGAAAATATCTGTTCTATGGGTTTGCAGTAATGCCGTATAAACATTCGACCCCAGCCATTCTCAAGAGGAAATGGAAGAAAAAAGGGAAAGCCGTTCACGTCGACATTATGTGCCAAAATGCACTATATTATATGTCTTACATGCCCATAATTTTGATCTGTTTATGTTGGAAAAAGCTGTCAGCAAGCACAAAAACATCGAAGCAGACGAAATACATGTCACTTGCGAGTTGTCAATCAAACCACGTGATGTAAAGAATTAGCCATGTGGCGTGAATTGAGGCACAGCGTACTGTTCAGTATGAGTGAATTTACGCGGCGGCTTAGTGTACTAAACGTTAAAAAAACATAAATTCGTGTTTATAATATCCAAATAAACAGCCCATTTCATCAGATGTTTGGCCAAAGGACCACGCGTGAACACAATACAGCTGTAAAATTATGCCAAATCTGTATGCTTACTATAGAGACCGCTGAGTGTGTTGCACCAACTATGTCACTTCCTGTTTTAATAGAAATTAATTTCTCACTTACCAAAACTTTTTCGCTTGTGCTACAGAGGGGATTATTTATCAATATATATTTAAGGTTTATGGAAACCTTGTTGAAAATCGTTGGTCTTCCCCTTTAAGCCTGGTTGTTATATCGACACCTTTGCTGTTGCATCATCTGCACCCAGTAGTGTTTATTCATATACCATATAATGTTATGTGTATAACTACTGTATTAGCACACTAATGGATGGTACATTATTTTTAGTACAGTATTTATTGATTAATGGTTTAAATTTTAATTCAACCAATTTATCTAATAAACAAAGGTGTCTTGCATCAATAACTATGACGTTTATAGGGTGTCCTAATTGCAGAAGATTTTAATGCAAACAACTTACGTATTCTGTTTTCAAAATCTTACTTTAATTACAAACGCTGATTGCCCCATGATACTGGTTCAATAATGATCAGAAGATTATATTTTAATGGATATGTTATTCAAGATTTGCTACACATCACTGTCAGTAGCATTCAAGCGGTAATCGTTCCTCATTAAATTTTTTCGCTAAGTCACATTAATCGTTTTGTTTAATGGTAACGATATGAACTTTTTTGTGTGGGATAAACTTTTATTGCGGTTGATTAAGATTCTACGACATGTGGGTTTGGTTGTGTTTGTATTAGCTTGTATAAACCATCCCTGCTATAATGAATGTGATTATGAACTGTCGGTAATCTTGGTTTCAATCGCCCTGGCGGTCTACCGTGATGCCGAATGTCATCAATTTTCTCATTTCACAAAAACACGAATTATTCAGAATACATGTGATAATTCTAACCTTATGTTTACAAATAAAGTCAGGCGGCGTTTAGACTGTGGAATTTCTTGTACACGGGAGTCTAAGTGTAGAAGATATTTATACTGTTCTGTGAACTCCGAGTGTACATGAAGATTATACCAGGATGGTACAGATTGTATAAAGGCTGATGATACTACTGGTTGTTCTTGTTATAGAAAGGTTCGTATGATAATTAAAACAATTTGTACCCTATTCACACCATTATTAATTTTAAACATACTGTATTTCTAGTTTTCATATACCTTTTCACTAGTTATTGGTCTCCTTCGAAATTTTGTCTTTGGGATAGATCCCTTCCAGGGTACATTTCCTGCTATGTACGTCCTGGTGGTGGATGTAAAATTTGGGGAGGAATCTAAATAAAATGTTGTTGCAGATTACCTAAAATATTTGAATATTTCTGAAGACAAATACAATAAAGATAACATAATGTTTCAGGATATTGGTCAAACTGAATCATCAACGATAACGTGTCCGTTGGGATTTTATGGTGAAAGCTGCCAACATGTAATAATAGGTAATATTGTATTTCCATATATTTTTTTATGGGGAAACCTCTCCTGTCGTAAATATTGATTTAATTCACGACAAACATCTAGGGTGAACGACGGATGAAGTTAATTAATACAGTTTTGCCGCTCTAGAAACCATGCTTTTCATTAATATTACACATTACCAAATAGTAGCCTGTTCTGTTGGCTATTCGTCTCTTAAGCTATTTTCCACGGCTTAATACTATTTAACATGTAATCCACCTGCTTGAATTCAAAGGGATTATCTGATTAGATAATTCAGGTTAGGTTGTAGGTGGTACTGGCTTTTGATTGTATCCCGAAAATATCTGTTGCAGATATGTGATGCCGAATGTTGACAAATTACACACTTTATTAGCGTTAACCATTCGGCCACCAACCCCCTAATATTGCCCGAACAACGGTGTTACAGCCTACTTTTATGTCAAATTCCGATTTGTCATCGGGTACACGGGACCTCAGGGTTCCTGTCATTCGAAAGACTATACATTTTTATTGCCATGAGACCATCCGTCATGCGCCAAAGTTGGGGGGGGGGGGGAAGCCCCGCTGTAAACTATGAAATACAATTAAATGAATATATATCGTCCATTACAGATTGCATAGATGGCACACGACAGACCTTCAATATAAGTTCTAATTTTGCCCTATTCAACCAAGTGCAACATTTGAACCATTTGAAGTTGTATGTGATACTAAATATGGTGGTGGTACTATCATTCTGGAGAGAAGTATCAGATGCACTTATGAAAACTTTAATCGTTCACTGGAGGATTATGAAAAGGGATTTGGAGAAGTTCCAAAGAATAGATGGATCGGTTTTGATAAACTCCAGGCGATCATTAATGAAAACTTGGATTTGAATTATTACCTTCACTTCGTCCTTTTCAATTCAGACTGGATGGCATGTCATCAGTTTTACCAGGGATTGAAACTCGGAAACAAATCCTCTGGCTACGCAATGATGTTTGATTACAATGAGGGCGACTGTGGTGATTCCATAACTGGGAGTTGAAATCTTGAAGGACGGCCATTCCCCACCTATGACGCAGATTACACCGACTATCGATGTGCTAAACGATACAGAGGCGGCCGGTGGTTCGCGAACCATCCTAACTGTACCAGAAGCTTTCTCACTGGATCTATGGCTGACTGGATAACTAACAATATCTGGCTGGATGATAAAAACAACATGGTCATTACAACAGTGTTATTATTTGGACAAAACACGCAATAAAGCACATATAATGATGTTTACATTCGTTGTCCGTCGCCTGTTCGCATTTTCGACTCCTTTTCGATAACTGTCTTATCGATTTTTAAGCCAGAATTATAAGTTTGCATGTGCGATTCCTTTGACCCTAATCTATTAGTGTATCTCCACATTCGACTCCCCCGAAATAACATAATTTCAAATGCTAGTGCACCTTAAATGGACAACATTATATATCTGACGCACTTTCTTCTGCTTCTCTAACGCCTCCCCATGGAGTTTAAGTAAGTATGGTGGATGTTATTTCAGTCTGATTTGATCATATTTGATTCTATAAGAAAGTATGGTAAATCTATTGTTTGGATCTGGGTTGATCGCCTAAATCTGGGATGGTTTAAAAAGCGCCTATGTGGACACTTTTCGACTAATCGAAATATTTTAAACGGATGTTTGTTAAGCAAGGTTGTTATTATATTGATATAACGTTTTTGCTGATTTAATACACAAGTCAGACAGTTAATATACATTATGGACGAATAAATAACGAGCTGACAGTTCTCAACATAATAATCAAAAACTAGATAATGTAAGGGAATATGTCGAAAATATCAGTCAATTTGCTCCACCCTAAATTGAGATATTAGCCGTGGAATTTTAGGCCTAGCCTCGATCATTATCATCATTACTAAAGTCGGTACGATGAAAAAACATCAATGAACGTTGAGCAGAAAATCGGATTAAATTCAGATAAAATCCGACACATCAGATGACGTCAAAAGTTGATTATGGTCTGTTCGTGTTAATTAATGTCTAATTAATAGTTTATATAACATTTAAGGCCTAAAGAAAGACCTGCAATAGACAGATTAGCTCTTGCATACTGTATGTTTAATATTTATTTCAGGAGTCAAATGCATGTATCTTGTTAATTTACAAACTGTTGCTATTATATAATAAAACACAACTGAATATAAAAATGTATGTATCTTTTAGGTTTCAAATACATGAACCTTTTTCTAGATCCCCCTCCCCTCCCCTCCCGCCTTTCGAAGAAAGCAGGGACTATTAAAATGGGTCTGTCCGTCTGTCAAAGTTCGATAATGAGCTCAGGGTAAGCAGAGCGATAAGCAATTCCAATGGGCGAGACTTTGGATCACAATAACTCTCCTTCTGATTGAGCAAGAATGTTCAAACTTGATGGTGTTCAAAGGCGAGCATTTTCTGCTTAGACGAAGCACAGATAAGCAATTTGATTATTTGGTGCTTTGGGACACGATAACTTTAGTTCTAATGAAGTGAGAGTGGCGAAACTTGGTGTGTAGTTTCATTAATTACATGAATACCTTGACTAAATTCTATAATAAGCATGAAACTTAGAGTATAGTTTCATTACCAGGTATTCCAAAACTTTGACTTAAGTTTGATCGTGAATATTTTATGCTTAGACTAAGTATAGATAATCAGTTTGATTGCTCAATACTTTTGGAAAACATAAATGTGCAATTAATTGATATTTGTCATCTATATATTTTGGGATTTCCGCGGTGGACATCAACCTCAATGTTGCCATTAATATGTAATTAAGGAAAACGGAATACACAAATATCTGCTTGGGTGTGCTTGTGCAAATAGCGACATAGATATGAGTATACTTGTATTATGTACCATATTTGTCTGATGGCAGTGTGAGAGAGAGAGAGAGAGAGAGAGAGAGAGAGAGAGAGAGAGAGAGAGAGAGAGAAAATGGGGTTTAACTCCACTCGACACAAACTAGGTCATTTCGGGACTAACATATGGTTTAATTTTATTTCAATAATTCGCTTGCGCGTAGGGGTCTTTAGCAGTGGGGGAAACCGGAGGACCCGGAGAAAACCCACGAGGTTAGACAGGCGACCCTACTCCTTGTCACGTAAAACCCACGAGGTTAGACAGGCGACCCTACTCCTTGTCACGTACAACCGAGGATTCGAAACCACGCAAGTTGACTCAATGACAGGCCTTATGATACAGCGCGCACGTGCTAACCATTTGGCCACCCCCCTCCCCGCATTGTGAAAGCGATAGGCACTAACGGTTAGAACTGTAGGATTTATACTGAAAGTCACATTTTATACTACACGTAGCAACATCATTCTCAATTATTAATATCGTCGTGATCTATTGATGTTACATTCAGACTATATTACTTGAACGAGATATGCAATCTTCTTTGATTGACATTTAGTAATTGGAACATATTAACACAAGGAACAATTTTATTGATACAGAATTACTGAGTTTAATACTACGCGATGGTTTACTTGATAAAGACGAGAGTATCCTCGTCGAAACGTTGCATAATATTAAACATAGTAATTGTGTAACCATAAAATTGTTCCTTGTGTGAGATGTACACTCAGGCTCTAGGACAATTAAACAATAAATAGTTTCCCACTATGAATTGTTTAATTGATTTATGATTGAAAATTGAAAGGATTTGATTAACCCCCCCCCCCCCCTGCCCCCACGCACACCTCTACTGAGGGGTTTCAGAATTGGCAGTAAAAAGTAGTCTTCAGACAGGGAGGGGGGAGTGCGGGCTACTAATTTCTTCCTTCATTTGGCCTTCAAAACATGTAGAACGAATAGTCCTAGGGGACGATTAGACATAGGGGACGAATTGTCCGAGGACGAGTTATCCGAGGATGAATATTCCTAGAGGATTAATCGTCCAAGGGGACGAATAGTCCGGGGGGAAATTGTCCGGGGACGAATTGTCCCGTACCCGTACAATCATTCATTTTTATGAGTGGTGCGTTTTCATTGGGCCTGCATATGTAATTCCCGACAAAAAAACATACTATTATACAGGGACGAGGTAGGGCTAAAACACAGATACGAGGCCAAACAAAAAATCCGCTCTTAGAGAACCATCACAACCTGCTCCACTCAAGCTAGTCACATAAACTGGCGCCGCTCTTAAACGAATACTGATTACGAACTAGGGAGACAGACCTCATCCGATAAACGAAGACGGCGACATATTTATATTCCATTGACTTTATCTCATTAGCGCTGATAAGCTCCAGGACGGCATCGCAGGACTCCAGCAATATTGGCACGAATACGTACTTGGTTTGCTCCTCATGAAACTAACATTTCATTTTGAACGCTTTCTGTTTGCATCAATAGTTGATTGACACAATTTCCAATTACCGCGCATTTTTGCAAAGATCCACAGATTAAACATGTTTTACAACACAAGATGCACGTTGTATGTAGTTAAGGTGGTGAGACCAACCCTTCTATTGGAGATGCAAATTAACTGGACTACAAGGATAGGCATACGACCTTATACCTTAACACTCGACATGGGTGGCGCGGGTCTTACTGTTTTGGTTTCCGTATATGACCGTCCTGTAATCTGATAATGTAATAACAGAACAGAAACCAAGTTTAGCCTTCACAAATACCCCACTTCCAGTGCCGAGAGGGTCATTTAAAATAAACCACTTAATAATGATGTAGTATCAATTTTAGTTAAATTCTTTATTAATGTATATATTTTGCAATCACGAATCAAATATACAGTGTTTGTCAAAATAACGATATCAATGTGGTCACCAAAATCGACTAAATTTATTATAGAAATAAAAACTTCATAACCACTCCTATGGCACAAGTTCATAAAATGGACAGCAATTAACCATTTGCCAAGCCTTAAATTATGATTAGATTCATGCGAAATTGGCTATTTCGGGACAATGAACCCGAAATTGTTTTTATATATCCATTGATCGTATATCTTCTTACTATTAAAATTCATAACAATTAAGGAATAGACAGTTTTGTTAAAGGTTGAAAATACAGTTTTTGTCAAAAAAACGTCCCCACCGATGAACAACAATATTGTTTATTTGATTGAATATAACGACCATTTGTAGTCTCTGAGAAAATCCGAAAAATAAGCAGAGTGTTTTACTCCCTAATAAATATATCCATTTTTACAAGAATGGACATTATAAAATTGTGTAAATATATTTATTTGAGGTTTTCAAATGAATTCCTTAATAAAGGTAATCTACAATTTACATAATATTTGTAGAGCAAAATCTACATAACGTATTATTTTGGTGCAGTACATCAATATTTTCCAAAGCAATATGTAGATCAAAGCTTTATAATCTAAAGTAAAATATAAACAATATTAGATATAAATTTTATAAAATCAAATTAATGTACAGAATATTTGTACAGTGAAATCTACGTAACGTATAATATTATCTAGCAATCAGGCAATCTGTTTCACAGAGGATTACCAAAGTCTTCTAATATCTCTGTAAAATATGACTGCCTTCAACACGTGACGTCAAAACACGCGACGTCAATCATTGGCTCAATGCGCGTGCATTCTTTACACATGACGTTACTGGTCCGGGCAAAATATTGCCTTTTACTCATTTTAATATCCATTTACAATAAATAGGAAATAATTTTTACATCAAAATATATGGCGGGACGATTTACCCAATACTACCCAATACCACCCCAATACCACCTCAATATCACCACATACTACCAAATACTACAACATAATGATGCAAAATAGAAATATCGTTTGATTTTTTTCAAAAATAGAGAGTTATATCGCGGGAAATGTACTTCAAATGCGATACCGATATCTGGCTGTTCCATTTGCCTCCCTCTACCACCCCCCAAAATACCAATAACCCAATACTACCAAATAGTCATCAAATACTACCAAATAATACGCAATATGATCAAATAACAACCGAATATTGTCAAATAACAGCACATTATTATAATTACTGCAACGAATATTTGATAATTTACAGAAAATTGAAATATTTACGCAGTTATCTCCCTTTACAACTGACCAATAGAATTTAGATTGCTACTCAAATTAATCATCTTGTTGGGCTTTGCAGTTTGTTTCCTAGACGACGAAGTTAAAATAAGGAAAACAGGTTATTATAGATGCCTACGCTATAGTGTTATAAAATAAACAGCTAAACATCCAAATTAAAGAGTATTTTATAGGTTGATTTAAAACTGTTCATTTAACGGTCTCGTGATCTATTCAAAAGTCTTCTTGTACTATAATTATTTCTTCATCCTGGTGATTTTAGTAATATAACACGCTGTCTACAAGTGCACTCGGTCCTGTAAAAAATCATTTTGGTATAATATGTCAGGAAAGCACACGAATTTATCTTTATATCTGTCTCGTCTTCTTTGTCTTTGAAATGATTCCGGTTCCATACCAAGCGCCTTTGAAAAAAAAACCTCTTTTCAAATTTTACCGATTCTTCGAATATTGTCACTATTGAACAAATTCTAAGTATTCTACGGTATATACCCGCAGGTGACGATGTCGCGGTGATGTCATTATCGCCTAAATGAATAGACACGGTCTCCAGTTTCCTCCCACAATGTGTAATGCTTTACACGTATATACATTCAACCTGACTTAACAATTAATCGAAGGGGTTAAGATTGTTGATTGGGTAATCAAATTCTGTTTTATTTATATTATCAAAGAAACCGACAGAGCTGTAACAGGCCACAAATGATAGTTTTGATGAACTGAGATGTGTCGCGTCGAGAATTACACACTGGAAAGAAACATGTGCAATTTCGTTAATTTTAAAATACAACATCGTACAGTCAGTAAATACGCAATAACTTAATAGTTGACATGAAAAAAATGAACATAAACATTATGCAATTGTTTTGTTAAAGCATTAATTTTAAAATAGATACAAACAATCGACACTAACTAGGTAATTTCGGGACTAACATATAGTTCAATATTATTTCATTAACTCGCTTGAGCGAAGGGATGTTTAACAGTGAGATGAAACCGGGGGACCCGAGAAAACCAACCTTGTTTGACAGACGACCTTATCAAGTGGTAAGAGACAGACGGGTGATTTTGGGAATAAAATATGGTATATCGTCATACTTGTTTTTCTTATTTTAAGTTTGTCGTCTTCGAAACCAATTGCAAAGGCAAAGAAAATGATTAATCAGTGCAGCAATCTAAAATCTATTTACCGGTTGTAAAGGGAGATAACTGTGTAAAAATTTCAATTTTCTGCAAAATATCGAATATTCGTTGCAGTAATTATACTAATGTGCCGTTATTTGACAATATTAGGTTGTTATTTGATCATATTGGGTAGTATTTGGTAGCATTTGATGATTATTTGGTAGTATTGGGTTATTATTGGCTTTTTTGGAGTGGTAGAGGGAGGCAAATGGAACAGCCAGATATCGGTATCGCATTTGAAGTATATTTCCCGTGATATAACTCTCTATTTTTGAAAACAATCAAACGATATGTCTATTTTGCATCATTATGTTGTAGTATTGGGTAGTATGTGGTGATATTGAGGTGGTATTGGGCTGGTATTGGGTAGTATTGGGTAAATCGTCCCACCCTCCAAATACTTCAAACGTCTTTATTTATTTTCCTAATACATAAAAAAATGTTTTAGAATTTAATTTGTCGGAAGAAAAAAGTTAATATTTGTGGCTCATTAAGTCGCATCGATGTCATCCTTATCAGTGATTGTAGCGGCCTAGCGAATATTCACTGGTGATCAGCTTGATTATTTAGGTGCAGTAGATCAGTATTTCCTAAGCACTGTGTTGATCAAAAGCATTATAATATAAGGTAAAATATAACAATATTAGATATAAATAAAATCATTTCAAATTAACTTGGTCAAAGGCGATTAAAAAAATATCAATAATATTCAGCAAATTGAACGCTTATCTTAAATATATAACACTAATAATATCAAATTAAATGGGATTATACATTCTTTATAGAGGCATTGCGGGTGCTTCTAGGAACAATTAAATAATAAAAACAAAATGTCATGCAATTAATCATCAATAAAATCAATATCAAGCCTCATTACAAGTCTGTTGAAGAGCAGTTCGGAATACAATAAGGTATTTTTATCAAAAGTTGGCCATCCCTTCTTCTTGGGTTATACCAATTTACATTTCAATGACGACGGCATATGAAAGATCATCATTGTCCAGTGTTTAATCCGCAAATGTTTCACCATATTTAGGAGCACCAGAATTCGTTTCAGTTTTTTCCGTTACGTCACTTCCTGCAAAGACGCCTATGCTGAAATTGATGAAGGGTCAAAATGGTTAATTTGCAGTCAGGGTAACGTCAAATCTGTTAAAGGAAAAGGTCACTCAAGCATGTTATTTTGCTTACACGCTCTATTACAATAATATAATGACGGCACCATATTCTGGTATTCAATAATACTCAACCACTCAGAATTTAGATTGACGGTTGTCGTTAGAATGGACTAGCATTAAAGACGACATGCCTAAATGTAAAACGTTAGAGTGTTTAAATAAGACCAGCAAAATCGGAATTGGGCCCACTTTAAAATAACCAAACCCACATCGAATACCAGGGGAAAGGAACGGGGTTATTCTCTGGTTGAGAAATATTGGTACCGGTCAAGGCTGTGTTTGCCAACAGTTAACTGGTTCTTCACTGGATGACGTCACACATTCGGATACCAATTTGTATTTTCGTTATATTGTTGTTTTAGTGGACAAAACATTTTAATTATCAGAAGTATAAATTAAAATGTATTTCCCGGAGAATGTCTTGTTTACATGAATCATTCCTTTAAGTAAATCATTACATTGGTTTTACTTAAAATTATGACGTCATTGGCCCCGAGAAATGAACACAATGGTCGCAACGATAATAATCTATTATGAATGTCTATAAACTGATTTACATTCAGTCGTTTCTGTTTTTAGTGTAATTTGTAATCAGTTATGCTCGGCGAAATATGTCCAAATTGAATGGCAGTCTGGTTATTCCAGTTTACACTGATAGTATGTGTGATATGTTTAGTCTCCTGTTTGTGGACATGAAACTTCATTTTCTTGCACATTTAGGTCCCTTTTCCTTAATTAAAATGTGTTCTTTTGAAATGGATGTCATAAGAAAAAATCTAATTGAGAATATTTGTTTTGCAGGTGCATTTTTGAAATTAACCCAGATAACGCACAGAAATCATGAAAAAGAGGAAGACTCGAGTGTGCCAAAAAGTGATATAACTAATCACTAAACTGTCAAACTTTAAATGGATGAAGTACAGTTACAACAATAGCAACAATATACCGGTACTGTGAGACGGTATACGACGGTATAGATGCCACATTTTGGTTCAAGGTGCTTTAAATTCTGGACCACGGTTTGGTTAACATGGTACAGATATTTTAACTGTCCATTTTCATCCAATGCAGAATACTCCCCTGTAGTTCATGTGACAAGAAGGAGAAAAGATGGCTTTCGGCAATGAAACATGTGTCCTGCTGAAAGTACATTCCCCTCCGGCGAACCAAAAATCATGGATATAGGAACATTTTGAATCAAAAACGTCAGATGGAAAAGCAATGGCTAGAGAGCTGGAAACACGTCCAAGAAGAAATACTGCGATACGTATCGTTGCAGCCTATGATGCAATAATGTTCATGCATGTGCAAACTTTAGGGATAGGCCTATTGAGTTTATGGTTAGTTTTTATACACCAGCACATAGTGTGTATAAAATAGGTGATAAGGGCCCGAGCCACAACCAGTGATACTTTGTAAATGAGACTTTAAACGCACTGCAAGAAATCTTTTTAATGAATCTTCTTAATTAAACTTGAGATAAGATGTCCGTTTACTTTAATGGAAAAATCTTTTGGTCATTTAATTTGTCCATCAACCATTTGGTACATTTGTAAAATTATCCTCAGTTCATTTTGTCTCTAAATATGCGGCCGTGTTGCATAAACATTAAAAATGTGTAACTCTCATCTACACATTTCATTTTGGGACTGATTCATTAACTTTGTCAGTAGTCGAGTTCCATCTAAATTTTTATCAACGAGACTGAATTTATGCCATTCTCACTAAGGAATGTACATGCTTAGGCGGAGTTATTGTGCAAAATTTAATGATATACATTTTCAAACAGAGATAAAGCTAATCATTGAAACAAGCTGTACATTTAAGGTGGAATATTAGGAATTCTGCATTGATGCTGTTCTTGTTTTAAAGTCATGATACTTTTGGGGTTCAATAATTGTTAGATTTTAAATTGTTCATTTAAACATTTAGAATGCAAATTCGTTAATTCCCAAAATTTGAATTATTTCATTATTTCATTAGATCATGTTTTACTGTTATAATTTAGTTTCATGTTGATGTTTTAAATAATAGATTTGAGGTCAATATTACAACACCTTGGTTAAGATTTTAGAAAAAGATTTGAGGATAATTCTATTGTAACACACTGATTATATATTTGTAGAATAGATTCAGAATGTTGTTGTTGTACTATAAAAAGATTCATTTGAATATTATAATGTAAATGTTACATGTACAAGAATTTGAATGGATAATTTCGTTATTGTTAAATTTATATTTAGTTGCTACCCATTATTTGATACATCCATGAAAATTTTCACATACATTTTTTAATTGCTGGAAATTTTTGTTTGCTTGTCTTGTGAGAACTTGATAAATATTTTGGAGAGTTATTTCCCTTGTTAATAGGGCAACAAATTCTCTCTTTTTTTTAAAGTCGTCACTATTCCATGTACAAATGTTCATTATTATTAATGAAGAATTATGTAAGGAGCTTTGTTTTTGTTGAAATATACCACCAAACTGCTTGACATCCAAAGAATATGTTAGATCTCTAAACATTCTCCATATTGTAATATCAAATCTGCTCTTGATCCAATGTGTTAAAAATATGAATTTGTGGGTGACAGGTTTTTTTTTTTTAAGGCAGTTGTTAGCTTTACTTACTGACAGTAATCTCCAATTTCCAATATTTTCAGGTCTTTTATTATATCTTAAACTATCATGTAAAAGCATTTTTGAGGAATTGTATCTTATATTGTTTTGAATAATTAAATTCTGTTTTAAATCTTAAGTAAATGTCTTTTTGATGCTTATCATACCATAAGTTTTTTACAGCTGTAAAACATTTTCCGTAAAATTTATGAACAAATGGCTGGCAGCTAGGTTGCCAATCTTTGGTCGTAATTTTTACGACATGTTCGTAAAAATATATTTACGGTGTGTCGTAATTTTTACGTACATTGGTTGGCAACCTAGCTGCCAGCCATTTGTCCGTAAATTTTACGGAAAAAGTTTTACAGTGCACAATCCTTTGTGAATTTACATTTCGCTAACGGAGCTCCCTCCACCTGGATATATACAAGCCGAGATGGAGACCAAACCTACGACTTTTATCGATAACGGGACTTATGACCCCCCCCCCGACACACACACACACACACACACACACACTCATCGCCTACTCTTTACACAAAGTTTCTACTTACATTTTCAGACATTCACCTGGAACTTGAACTTGACGGTCCTGAAAGAAGTCGATGATGTATGACAAAGCCCTCTCTCACCTGCAAATAAAATTGAATAAATTCCATGTCCGGCCTGGAAGTTATTACATAACATCAATTATGAATCTTTTTCCATACATTTAAATTGACATTATGATTGTAAATTTGTATGTATTTCGTGCGTTCTGACTATTAAAATATTGTAGAAACATGGTTTGGATTAAAATGCAGTAATTTACTTTAAAAAAAAGATGGATATATTTTAATTACCTTTTTGTTCAGGCCACAGTGAAAGATGAAAAGAGACAAACCCTATAATACAAAAATACAATAATCATTATTGCTTGTTATGATTATTTAAACTATCATTAGCTTGTTATGACCTTTTAAATTACCATTAGCTTGTTATGATCTTTTAAATTATCATTAGCTTGTTATGATCTTTTATATTACCACTAGCTTGTTATGATAAAGTACAATCTTTATCATTAGCTTGTTCTGATCATTTAAATTATCATTATCGTGTTATGATATTTTATGATCTTTTAAATTACCATAACTTTATTATTATGGTCTTTTAGAGTACAATAATTACCATTAGCTTGTTATGATATTTAAATTACTCTGATCATAACTATGTTGTTATGGCTGTTAAAAGTGAGAATAACACCTAGACCTATAGGTAGTGTAACATACTTGAATGCAAATAGTCCAAATCATCTCCATTATGCAACAAGAATATTGTGTTCAGCAATTATTGCCAATGATCAGATTAATTATAGTAAGCAGTTACACGGATTAGGGTTGATATTAGTTCTATATCGCCTTGTTTAGGGTTGATATTAATACAGATAGTACTGTAATCATGCACATCCATCACGATTATAATAATATATATTATACCCAACAAACACATAACTCTACCCTGTCAAACAATAAACGCATAGGTGATGTGGACAGAAGAAAAAGGTTTTACAAAATATCGTTATTTGTACAATGTTGGCGCATGTCCATGTTTCTGCAATGGGATAGCATGCCCAAATGTCATCTAAGCACAAGCTGTGTGTTCATTGCAGGAAACAGGTGTGAACTGTTCAGATTTTTTCTCGAATGCACGCCAAATTAGGGGAAGAAGATTTCGGTAGTGGTGGGAATTTAAAGCTACGATGCTCGCAATGACGACAGTGACAAGAAACCAAGACTAAACTCGCCGAATCACCTCCGGGTAGATTAATCGCGTATTTTGTCATACAAC